>NC_140590.1:482622024-483108046 GCF_964204655.1 Triturus cristatus | reverse complement strand
ATACACACCGCTAGGCATACATTATTAGAACATTGATTAATGTTGCAAAGAGGGTTAATTTGGCTAGAAATCGACTGAGCTTGTGCTTCTCCATACCAAGCAGCCTTAAACTATACTGCCTGCCAGTAGGGATGACATGAGTCTCCTACACTTTGAGTCCTTTGGCTCAGGTAACATTTCCTATACACAGATTCACATGCATATGATTGATTGGCTTGGCGGTTTTTGTGTGGGATGCAAAGTTCTCTGTCACCCTACACTGGTA
The DNA here is from genome assembly GCF_964204655.1 of Triturus cristatus. Classification (NCBI taxonomy): domain Eukaryota; kingdom Metazoa; phylum Chordata; class Amphibia; order Caudata; family Salamandridae; genus Triturus; species Triturus cristatus. Next base: position 483,107,781 of record NC_140590.1, on the reverse strand, counting down.
GGAGTGGCGCTATATAACTAATTCAATGCATCTGAGAGTGTGGTTATGGAAACTTGGTCAACTGTTAAAGGGGGCTAGTGAGAGAATCTGTGGGGGAGGCGGCATTGGGGGGGCGCCAACAACATTCTTGCACAGGGCGCCACCATCGCCAAGGCCGGCACCGCCGTTTACCGCGGGAGTGCGTGAGTTCTACAACACTTTTAGGGCGTGCCGAATTACATTCATCATAACCAGCATAGCGCAGGATACAAACCAAATTATTTCCGGCAACTAAGTATAATTTTCTAGTGATACCCAATGAAACTGGTTTATCGGGCAGAAAATAACAGATTTCAAACTTTAGCTACTGAAAATTATACTTTCCATGCACAACTAGCTAGTGCATGGCCCATTACGATATGCTGGGGAAGAACCAGGCCCGAAGCCTCAGCGCCTTATCAATATGCAGTGATTCTGGGAAAATCACTTATTCTTCCTGTGCCTAATAAGAAAGGAGTGTGTCCTTGGTCTAGCGTTAGTTGGTGCGCAGGTAAAGCGCGCAAGCACTCGATACCTTGCTGCTCGTGCAGCACTACCATAAACTGGAAAATATATATGGTACCAAATAGTCTAGCATGAGGGTGTGTTGCAGACATATTAGGGTAATCTGCAGCTCACTAGCTACTTTTTTAACAAGAGAAGCTGTTTTACATAGTGTGGACGTCAGTGATCTGGCTTTGTCATTCGAAGTCTGCAGCATGCGCTTCACCTATTTCGGATATTTGGGGTCCGTAACAAGATAGCACTCACACATAGTTTCAGCATGAGCACCCCCACTGTGCCAGCCGGTTAGTTGATAGCCCTAGCCTGGACTGACACAGCTAGATCTCTACAGCAGCCGCCTGTGTCTCCAAAATACCGTAAAATAAGTTCTGTGTGACACCATAGGTGTTTGGCGGCAGTATTGTATTTTCGGTGACTTCCTGTGCTGGCCGGAATGTGTGGGGGTAGCGAGCTTGGTTCTTACTAGATCAAAGTTGGAGACGGGTGGTGTCAGGGAGGGCCTTGACACACTAAGCTAAGTGTGAGTGGGTGGTCCTTGGTGCTTGGCACCACCTCTTATTGTTCAGCTCCGGCGCTGGGGACAGGATTCCAGTTAGCACTGTCGATCTAATTTTAGAGTGTACCACTACAGCATGCATTGAGGAATTCAATCTCATTAAGATTGATATTGCCTGCTGCCCAGGCCGTTCTATTAGCGGTGGGAGTATGGAATAGTCTTTACTGTCGGGCCTTTAACGCTGCAGCGGGCGTACTAACAGCTGGTATAGCCCGCTGCTGCGGGCTATAAGGCTGTAATATGTTTTCCTTTGTGGAAGGGTTTTATTGGAAACATTCTGAATGAGACAAGTATTGGTATAGAGACATGTTGTTAGTTGCAGGTACAGTAAACTGGCTACTTTTACTACCACTTCCTCGAACATAACGGCTTGCCAAAACAGCATGGTTTTCAGAGTCTGATGTAAGATATATAGGCATTGTTGTCCAAACATCATGCTCAAATTGGTCCCTGTAATGTAATTCTTATTGCAGCCCACACGCTGGTGGAACTACAATCCATGCAAGCAACCTATGGGGCAGTTTCCCAAGCTCGAGTTGAGTTAGTGGTCTCTCTTAACTTGACGGATGTTTCATTCCTGAAAGCCCTGAACCAGAGGCCACCATCACTATTCACACTATTGTCCCCAAGCTTTCCTTCGATTCCTGGCTTCATGTTGAAAATGCATGGCTTTATATTTCAAAGGTACTTTTTTGCGGGCCACTCGCCATTTTACTAAGGAAGTAGGCCCAGGCTGATGGTGATTAAGATAGTCACATGTGATCAAATATTGGTTAAAGGTTTGGATTTGGAATACCGATGTTATTATTGTGAGTTCCACGCTTGAGTCAAGAGGTGCTGCTGTCTTTCATCTTTGCCTTGCTATTCGAAAACAGCTGGTGTAATGTTTTCTTTCAAATCACAGTCATAGTGGCAGCTTAGTCTATACAGAAAAGTCAGCAGCTTGAGCTGTTTTGAGACAAGCTGAGGGCCTGGGTTTGTGGGTCATACATAACATCTTGAAGGTATTTATTATTGTGAGTTCCACGCTTAAGTCAAGAGATGCTGCTGCCTTTCATCTTTAGCCTTGCTATTCGGGTGTAATGTTTTCTTCGACTCACAGTCATAGTGGCAGCTTAGTCTATACAGGAATGTCATCAGCCTGAGCTGTTTTGAGACAAGCGGAAGGCCTGGGTTTGTGTGTCATACATAACATCTTTAAGGTTATTCTCCCTGTTCCACAGGGAGGCAAGGTAAAGCCCAGAGTGACATGGTCTACCGAGACTTAGCCTGGCTCGCCTCTTCTGCGACCTTTTGAAGTTCGTTTATTTATTTTATGACGGTGACAGATGCTATCACAGTTGCTTGATAGGCACCAGGGCCAGATGACATTTAAGTGCATTGTGTTCTGGGAGCTAAGGATCGGGTCCATTTTAGTAAGCACAAGGAGCGGTAAATATTTGGTGTCGCTCAGAAGATGCCCTGTGTTGGGTGAATGATATCTGAGAGCTGTACTCCTTCGAAAAGGACATTGCCAAATAGGCAAGCCAATGGCACATCAAGTGGTTATGGTGCAAAATCTCGAAAGTCATTTTGTTATGGAATCCAAAAAAAATAAAAAAATACTGCTCTCTTTTATCCATTCTACGATATTAATGTGTTGACGTGAAATGTTCACCTGGGCCACGTCGCGACCCCCAAGATTAAAACTACATGTGGTTTCCCGAGGGATCCTTTAAATGGAAACACTTTGGTGGAACAAGGTTTATCACACCAGGTCCCAGATATTGGAACTCCCCACCTCTAGAGATTAGGTCCTGCACTGACCTCATGACTTCCCGCAAACTCCTAAAACATGGCTAGTTAGACAGGTATATGAGTAACATACCACCCTAACAGCTTTCAGAGTAGCGCCAGGAAACCAACCTGGTACGTGTGCCCTACAAATTTAGTATACCATAACATAACAAATGTTGGATTGGTTTTCATAATCTTTTAGGAGCAGGACATAATGTGTTTATTGCACAAACTGAGAGATTCGAAAACAGAGCTTGTGGAACCACACAGGATGTTTCACAAGGTGACAGCAAGCCATACTGTTGGAATAAACAATTAATAAAAAAGAAATTACACTATTTTGAAATTAATTAAATGGAAGTCAACAAGTTTAACGATATTTTGGACTAATAGTTATGGTTAAAGGTGAGATAAGGTTACATCGTTTTACAAAATCAATTCTAAAAATTGCAGTTCAAGTTGTATCAGTCAATAACATTAACTAACAACATTATATAGCAAACATTACACAAATGGTAAATATTTTCAGTGCCTGTATTTAAAAAAAAAAAAAAAAATGGCATTTGCACATAGGTTCCCGATTGTTGTGGTTAGCATTAGGTTTTGAATTAGGGAAGGAGGTGCTGAGCCAATTCAATTATTAAAACTGATTTGATTTCTATAAATATTAGTTCATATTACATGTCGTCTTCAGGAAATAAGCTTTAATTTTAAGTAAATTAAAAAGTAGGAATTAACCGAAATATTTCAATAATATTATCTTAGTTTGATTTTATATGAACTATTGAAGAACAAGGCTAGAATAAGACTCCATCATCTAATTTAATGTAACTTCATTTGCAAAAATATGCAATAAAACTCGTATTATCTGGTTAGTTAAGATAGATCCCCAGAATGCTAGGTCATTATTGGCAGTAGGGAGGCCAAAACCAGGAGATGTCGCTGAGATAGTGGTCATTTGAAGTAAAGCAAGAGGATAATAATACAATGTGAAAGGAAGCAAAAGTAGGGAGCATTGGCCAAAAAGGTAAATACGGCAGAGTTAGCAGTTTTAGCTATTTTCATTGATTTGTATTAGCATACTGTAGGAAGGTGATATTGTCTCAACGAATCACTGGCCAAGAATGCTGTCACTAGCTAAGGGTGGCATTAATCATTCAGAGACAGTGTCATGAAGCAGCCAGGGACAGTGAGCATATGTTTCCCGTGTGCTGGGTGAGAGTACAAAGACAGAGGCTGTTGCCCCCCTACTGTCTGATGTTCACAGCTTTTAAGTGCCCATCCCATCATTAGATACCCGTGATGTCCGCTGTGTTGATGAACGTAGGGAAGGCAGTAACTCACACGTTACCTTCATCTTGCTTTCTTGTGCTGTAGCTGTTGGAAACACACTTCTAAGCCACAAAGGGCCCTAATTTGGCCCAATTGAAAATCACAATAGGATTTCATGTCCATAACCGCCAGTTTCAATGCCTTGTTACCCATGCCATATTTCCCAGCCTGAGAAACAGATTTAGGTGTTGCTCTTCTTCGCTCAGTCTTTCCTTGTAGCCGAGGGGTTTGAAACGTTCGCAAATTTTGGTCCTCGAGCTGAAAGATATGTATCCTTCAGAAGCAAATTCTCATCTGTTAGCAGTCAGCTTTAAATATTTTACCCTGCCTAGAAATCATGCAAACCCCGAAGCGGCTGCAATTCGGGAACCATAAACACTATCAATACATCACCTTTTTAGACAAAGTGGAAAATGAGACCTTCTTCGTGCCAGGAAAGATACTCTGTTTTCCGTAATACATCCACCTTCCCTGCAGAGAACATATTCTTCCATTGTTTATAAAATTATGTTCAAGGAACGAAGGGTATAGATGGATTGAAGAATTAAAAAAAAAAAATGCTATGGTTCAGTTCTGGCTCTACAATGCAGTTGCATCGCAAAGAAGTTAGGAACATCATTCACGTATAAGCTGAACAGCAGTGGGGCCAAAAGACATCCTTGCGTCAATTCGCTTTTGGTGGAAATCCCCTTTGGTAGGCTGCTCTGGTGTTCTGAGTAAAGTTGTAAATTATTGATGTTATTTACGGGTTATGGAACAGGATCCATAATTTAGCCCACTAAAGCTAGCTCGCAGGGGCAGGGCACCTATAACAGCGAAGGGAGGAAGGGGTGGCTCTGGCAGCGACGGGAGCCTCCCCAGAGCTGTGGCGGAGTTACAGGGCGATCTGGAGGCAGAAGGGTACAGTAAGGGTACCTCTGCGACAGTCGGTACAGTAAGGGTACCCCTGTCTGGCACAGTAAGGGTGCCCGAGCCAAGGTGCGGGAGCCGAAGGAGGTTCTGGGAAGACCGCGACGGCGCCCCGTTAGTCCTTCGGGCGGTTGGGGGGGCCTGACAACCGGGGGTGTGCCACAACACACTCCGCCCCCGTTAAAAGGGGGCGGGAGTATTAGACAAATCACGTGATCCAAAGGAGGATCTGAAAAAAATGTGCCGCACTGCCGGGCATCGACCCACTGTGCGTGCTGGCTCGCAAGGCGGGCGGAGCAGCGAGGGGCTGCTTGCCCTGGATCGCCCGTAAGATAACCCACTCTATCGTCATACTTATGTTGTATGAAATAAACCTGCAGCAGTTCTTCACCCCTAAAGAATGTGTCAGTGTAATCTTTGGGTGACGTCTGTGCATACGTGTTGAGTGGAGCTGATGACGGTGTGGTCACTATGCCGCTGCCCGCGTCCCATGCAGGGGGACATCAGCAGGGCAGCTCTCTAGTGGCCACCCGTCAGAGCCTCCCCCCCCCCTGTTCCATCTCTCTCGAGAGACCGCGCCTTGGGGAGGGCAGGCCCCCAATGGGCATTGCTGCGGGAGGCGGGCCACTGGGCTGGGCGGGGCCAGGCCCTATTTATGCCCACCGCCCCCGTAGATCGCCCTCTGCTTCCTGTGTACACTCCTGGCCGAGCGAGATCCCACCCTTTCGGCTTACACTGCGCGGCGTAGGCAGCGCGCAACTGGAATGTTATAATGTTTTTTCTTGTGTTGCAGGCGGAGTTACAGGGCGATCTGGAGGCAGAAGGGTACAGTAAGGGTACCTCTGCGACAGTCGGTACAGTAAGGGTACCCCTGTCCGGCACAGTAAGGGTGCCCGAGCCAAGGTCCGGGAGCCGAAGGAGGTTCTGGGAAGACCGCGACAGCGCCCCGTTAGTCCTTCGGGCGGTTGGGGGGCCTGACCAACCGGGGGTGTGCCATAACACGCTCCGCCCCCGTTAAAAGGGGGCGGGAGTATTAGACAGATCACGTGATCCAAAGGAGGATCTGAAAAAAATGTGCCGCACTGCCGGGCATCAACCCACCGTGCGTGCTGGCTCGCAAGGCGGGCAGAGCAGCGAGGGGGTGCTTGCCCTGGATCGCACGTAAGATAACCCACTCTATTGTCATACTTATGTTGTATGAAATAAACCTGCAGCAGTTCTTCACCCATAACGAATGTGTCAGTGTAATCTTTGGGTGACGTCTGGTCTGTGCATACGTGTTGAGTGGAGCGGATGACGGTGTGGTCACTATGCGTTTGGTCCGAAAGTATATTTCGGAAGAACTTGAAGACCTGGCTGTTCAAGATAGAATAGAGGGTTTCTCTCTCCCGGGTTTCTAGAATGCCGAAATGCCCTATATGAGCTGTCCATTGGTACCGCAGCGCGGGGACATACTAGATAGTATAACCAAGCGCTATATAAACTTCTTTATTATTATTATTATCAACATCCGGATAAAGAACCCTGCACACGTGTGCTGGGTAAGTATGCCATGCCCCAGGGCTAGTACCATTGGTAGATATTGATCCTGCAAGTTGAGAACTTCCTTGATGGATCGATTCGAGCGCGTGCTGCGCAGGTGTACGCCTGAGTTCAGAAGCTGTCGGGAATAGGAGCCCCAAATCCCAGCTGTCTGGAAGGAAGTATCTGTGCAGCACGACTGGGAATCGGCTGCAGTCCGTCTGGCCCAGGGGACCGATCAGTGCTGCAAGAACATTTTGGTGTGGCCCTGGCCCCACTGGTGTGTTCCTAGTGTGCACTCAGCCTGACCCTGAGCGTACGCCGGTCCGCCTACAGGTATAAAAGTGTATCATTGGGGTAAGCTGCCCACAGACTCGATCCAAGTAAGCCTAGCAGTTATCAGGGCCAGAAATTCAATCTCATGCTCACCTTTCTTGTCCTCCCACCTCCATCCATCCACCATTGACATAGGATTGCAACCCTTCACCGCCATGCCAAAAAGTTTACCATGCGCTGCAATTTACTAGCTGTGCACGGTGCACCCATGAACTGCAGTTGCAGAGCACAGCCGTAACCGCGTCCATCAGTTTTCCGGATATTGCCTTTATTTAACTCCCGCTGGCCCGAGGATACCAGTGTGTGGGCACTGGAAACCCTCTGTCAGTTTCCATCAACTTCGCCCCTCACTTTCCATTCCCTTCCCCTTTGACACCGCCATTGTGGCAAGGGTCTTTTCTCGCTGTGTTGTCCCCTACAGGTACAGGGTTGCTGGGCCTGTGTAGACCTCGTAGAAGCAGTGGAGCTTAGCCGAGCATGGGAGGCGTCGGAGCAGTACACAAACTCACATCCTCAGCCTGAACACAACAGGAACAGCCCCTAACTTCACCAGGCCCTCCCAACGCAGCGGCCCAAGTGCCTGTGAAGTGTGAGCGCATGCGTACCAAATTAAAGCGGAAACAGTGATGGTGAGGCCACGCAGATTAAACCCAGTAGTGACAACGTAGAAACGTGATTGTCTCTCTCCTCAGTAACTGTGCTACACCCCATACAAATGGCTCCTATATTATGCGCAACTTCTTGACAGACAATAAACGAAGGGGTTGTTACATTGCGTAACCCAGTTAAACTCATGGATCGCTAGTCAGGAGGTGCTACTGGTTATTTCATTATTTCCTTTCTGGCAGTTTTATTAATGGAATTTAGACGCGGTTGAGTAGATTCAATTGTGTTTTATTTTTTACATGTAAACGACTCACTGGTCATTGAGTTGTTAGTCGTTAATGTGCACTTTGCTAAATTCAGTTTTTTAGCCAATGCTTCCTCCTGTCCATTTCTTGGACTGCTCTTCTTTACCAGCATAACACTCCAGTGCTAGGACGGTGTACTTGTTGCTCAGTTTTTTAACAACAAGTAAGGTAAACCCCAGAGGCAAAAGACTATAGTTGTCACAATTTATGCCCAGTAACCACTTATTACTCTGGGAACCCCCAGAAAGGTGACCCTTGGTTTGATTTAGGGAGGCCGGTGCGGGCGGTGTTGTAAAAAGAAATGTTTTGTCCGTTTTTCTCGCATGCACTCCTCTTATGCCCTCATTAGTTATACTCCACAGACTGTGGCTGCTACCATGTACTGAAGATGGTGAGCCGGGGGAAATGCAAAAAAAAAATGAAAAACACTTACCTTGAGGTGCGACGTCCTCTTCTACCGTCGTCTTTCTTCCAGGTAGACTCTGGGACCCAGGAAACTGCACTAACCAATCCTGGTGCTGCTTTCACAGCATGAAAGCAGCGCCAGGATTGGATAGAGCAGGCTCTCCCAGCGCTTCTAAGAGCACTGGAAGCCTGCTCTTTCTCTAACCCAGTTGTCTAAAACAGCAAGGTTAGAGAACTTTAAAATGTGGATGTCTGTATGGCAGTGCCAAGACGGCTGGCCAAAGAGACATGCACAGTTTAAAGTGCACAGCTAATTGCTGCTGCCACTCGGCAGCACTGGCTCCGCCCCATCCTGCTACTCAGTTCAGTACAGGTTGATTGCTTGAAAATCAAATGATAATAAATAAACTTTATTACCATTTTATTTCTCAGCACCGGCCTGTGGAGCGACGCCTCTCTGCTCAAATGGAGGAGCCGCCCCTGTCCACAGATCCAGACAGTGTGGGTGTATCCTGCGTGTGAGTGCTGTGAAGCATAGATGTTCATTCTGGCCATTCAGCAAAACTTAACAAGCATTGGCATAGCCAATAGGTCTCGCCTTAGGGACATTATAAGTGTTTAGCCATGCAACAGTTGCATAACTAAACACTTATAAGGTCCCAAAAGCGAGACCCGTTGGCTATGCCAATGCTTGTTTTAACTGCTGCAATCTATTAAAGCCTATCTGTGATCGCGATCAAACATCAAAGCGGCCGTGTGGCCACAAAAGTGAAAGTAATCACGGTAAAGCGCCGCGCGCGCGCCCGCGCACATGCACTGTAGGTCTAGGCCGGCCTGGTAGCACTCTTTGGAGCCCTCACAAAATGTCTCGCCAGACCAGCGCATGCGCTGGGTCAGGCGAGACCTAAAAAACGATTCTTCAACATTCTGGGTTACAAATATGTGCCTACGTATCAACACATTGTGAACACCTATGCTTTTTTGAGAAAGAGTATTTAAATATGGTTGAAACATCTGAACTCCGCCAACTCCCAAAAGAGAGCGCAACATTCCTAACTCCTTGGCTTCCGTATTGAGGTATGTTCTCGAAAAGAGTCCTGGAGAATCTGGTGACAAATATATTGTAGGAAAGTAGGACCTGCTTCTTATGGTTACTCCCACTCTTTGCTTGATGTGATACTGTTTTTGACTAGACTGACTGGGATCCTGCTAATCAGGACCGCAGTCCATCTGCTTTCTCCCTAAACTTTTGTGTTCAGTACCTAGGTACATCCCAGATTGGATACTGGGGTACCCTTGTCAGTCCCTAGTATATGGTACCCATGTACCCAGGGCATAGGTACCCCAGAGGTCTCCCATAGGCTGCAGCATGGTATTATGCCACCCAGGAGAGACCATTCAAAATGGAACTACATGTCTGCCATTGCAGCCTGTGTAAGTTGGTGCATGCACCACGTACAAAAGATATAGATTTACTAATCTAAGGGTCACTGTACTTAAAACCTATAATTCACCCCTCTAGCGGGCCTTTAGAATCCTGAGGGCAGGGTGCTTGATTCTAAGTGAGAGGCTGCCCCTGCATGAGCAGGACACCCCTGCAGCCTATTGAGTCCATTCTCCTGGATTGTTGGTGAAGCAGCCATATACTATATAGAGGGGCATCATGTGACCGCACGATGACCATCTTAAGCGGCTGCAACAAATCCTATCCTGTTTGGTATCAAACATGTTGGAATCAGATCCCCACACCATAAACTGTGTGGGAGGTATGATTCCAAGCACCAGAAGAGCCCTCCGTTAGGATCTCTGTGTTCCCTGTGCCAGCCTTCTAGTCCCAGACAGCGCAAAAATGGTTGCTGCCGACCAGAGACACATTTCTGCCCTCCTGTTGCTGAGCCAAACTCGAGCAAGGAAAGGCAGAACAATAGGCATCCCGTCACAGGGAGGTATGACCACTTCCCAGACAGGATTTAGTGTATTAGGGCTGGGTGGGTGCGCTTGCCAGCACCTAAAAGTCCGCATGAGGGTCACATTTGGTGTCCCTGTGCATAGTCCAGTTTAAACCAGTCCTGGGAGCTGTTGGCTCCCGCTCTGGCACGAAACTGAACAAAGGATATGGGAGTAACCTTCCCCCTGTCCCAACCCTCTCCTTGGGGTACCTAAGGGATTATCTGGGTGTAGGTCCCTAGATTCATCGTGGACAAGATTCAGAATTGAAACCACTGCACTTCTACAGTCTGGGCACTCTGGACTTCGTTTGGGCCTGACTTCATCTCCCTTTCAGTCTGCTGCCTCGTCTGTGCCTGTGTCTTCTGGTTACTCCTGAGTGACATAGACACTGTCCCTTCTGCTTTCAGGTACTCCTCTTCCAATACCCAAGCTTGGATTCCTCCGGACACTTTCTCCCCTTCCAGTACCAGCACTTTCCTGAAGTCCTGCATTGGGTGCGACCGGTGTTTCCGACACCACTTCACCCCTGTGCACCCAGCTTCCCTGGGATAGGTAACTTGGGTACCACAGTATCTACGGGTGGGGTGGCTCTCCAATCTTCTGTCTTCCACGGGGTTTCTTCAGAGTCCACTGGGAAGGGTCCCTAATCTTTAAAATTCCAACTGCAATTTGCACACTCACTGCACACGCTCCCCGTGGGGTCCCTATCTACTTACCTTGGGTGGGTCTGTGGGTCCCCAGCAATTCTACGTCCTCTCAACATTGTCCTGACTCAAGTCGTGGTTCTTATACCACTTTTTTAGTATATGGTTTGGTCCCCCCCATCCCCTGGGGTCCACTGTGTATTAGATCTATTTACTGGGATTTCTTTGCTAAGGTATTGTGTGCTTTGTGTCTATCTCCATGTAGGAGATACTGTAACATACTAGATAGTGTTATATAATAAACACATCTTTTTATAAATACTTTGTCATTTAATCTATACTATAAGATGGCATTCTGGTAAAACAAGCTGCTTTGCACTCCTTCAAGACTAAGCCTAAAGGCTGCTCTCCACAGGTACCCCTTGGATAGCTTTCTAAGGTTGTCTGAGACCTCTTAAATCACCATAAGTGTTGTCTGGACTGGTGCAAGGTGCACACTTACATTAGTGGACATCATTCCAGGCCAGCTTATCACATATATACATCACATGCATGAGAATATGCGGCAAGGGAAGTTCCCCACCAGTATTTTTCCAAAGTCTGGAGATAATATGTGGCACTTGCATTTGTTGACCCCCTGGCAGACTAGAGGAAGGGAGCCTTCCAGATCTAAGTAGTGTACCCACAGCTTAATTTGGTTGCATGCGGGGCCCACTGGCACTCATTTTTAGGGACCAGCCATCATTATTCCTGAACAGATAATGACCTAGAGGAAAAGTTCAAAATAATAAAGAAAGAGGAAGAGAAAGGTGGAAAAACAGTGATAAAGGGAGAGGGTGGGGTGAAAACGAATGTACGCAAATGAGATAAAGGGGCAGAAAGTATCTGGTGGTGCATTACAGAGTCATTAGATGGAATCAAGGCTACACAGTCTTTGTATTCCGCTCCCCGACCTTTTGATAGCACCAGCCATGGGCTTCTGAGCAAAATCACTGGGCTCCAGCACTTCTTTTTTTACAAATTAAGCACTAAGTGTACCCTATACAAAAGCACACCACATACTCTTGGTGGGTTCAGCAGGATTTTAATGACCATCTGTATTACCAATGCATATACTGATCACTCATTTTGGATGTGTGATACTTTTTGCATGTCAAAACCCTTTTAAAGTTATCAATGAATTTCTAATCATTTTGCAACACAATTTTACAATTGTTTTGATGCCATTCTTCACACCCAGATGAATAATTGTACTTCTAACTGCAACCGTAGACACGATCAATGGTTCACTGATGAACTAGCTGCCTTTAACTTCGCTTTGTGATAAGCTGAACGACACCAGTGTTCAAACTACGACTCTACAGCTAAAGTACTTGATTTGCAAGCTTTAGCCAAATTTAAATCTAAAACTTGGGAAGCATAATGTGCCTATTACTTTTCACACATACAGACTGTCACTAACTTGTAAAATAACTTTTTGCAGTAGTCAACAATCTTGCCACACCCTTGGCTTCCACACCCTGTTAATGATCCCCAAACGTTTTGTATTAGATTTGCCAACTACTTCTCAAATAAAATTGCTATTATTACACCCAATCTCAAAGCCCATAACAACACCAACCTGCCCATGTCTATTATTGACAACGAAAATATCTGCCCTTTTTCAATTCTGGATTTGATTTGCTTATTCGAGCTCTCTCTTACCCAAGGCAAGGTCCTTAATGCCTGGAAATCTGCTATTAGAAAACCTTTGTTAAAATAATCTTCCAAAGCAGTTGACGATCTTGCAAATTATCAACCAATCTCTGACCTCCCATATTTCAGAAAGATATTGAAAAGACTACCATTTCAACAATTGTGGACATTTATTCAATTGTGAAATCCTTTAACCCCTTCTGTGCCACGCCCTTTCCCCCTCCTGTGCCGGGCGTTTTATTAGTGGGTGGGGTTCATGACGAGATAGTCTCGTCATGGGCACAGCGCGACCGTGCTCCATGACGAGACTATCTCGTCATGGGCACTGAAGAGGTTAAATACAAGCAAATTGCAGGCCGAGCAGGAGCACTGAGCTGGTGGTCATGTGAGTTCTGGATGTCTTTTATCAGATAGCTCGTAGTGGAGAGGTTTGTGCATTCACCCTACTGGACTTTTCCACTTTAGACCACCTGTAGAGGTTTGTGCATTCACCCTACTAGACTTTTCCACTTCAGAAAACCCTGTGCTCTCATTCACAATCTAGGCATCAGATATGAGGCCTCTGGCTGGATCCAGACCTTTTTTTACTGATCGCCTACAGGTAATCCAGTGTATACCCTTCTAGCCCTCCCGCAACCCTAGTTAGGTGGAGTGTGCCTCCCTGGTCAATCCTATCCTCTGCCCTGTTTAATATCTAGATGGTAGCCTTTGACTACCAAAAACAGAGTTGCTTCTCACTACTCTGCTTAACTTCCTGAAATCCTCACCTTTGTGCATTCTTGGATGGCTATAAATTCTTTGAAATGTAATCCATACAAGGCAGGATTGCTAGTCTCCAGGATCTGAGTTAGTCACTAGAGAAAATAGCTGTGGCCTGCAGTATTGGGACCACCCCCACAGTCATTCGAGTCAGTAAAAAAACTTGGGAGTTATTATTGATGCACAGCTGTCCCTGGAACTGAAAACAGCAAGTAGATTTCAAGCTCCTGGTTATGGCACATTTAACATTTGAAAAATATTCTACCACTTATTCCCAAATTCTATCACAAATGAGTTATTACAACATATTTTCAAGCCTGCCTCAATTATGCTAAAACTTGCTACCAGGCCCTCCTGAAGAATCTCCTGTGGAGACTGCATGTGATCCACAATGTGGCATCCCACTCCTCATTACCTATTGCCCTTATAAAGACCCTATTTTCCTGTTGGTTTTCCTCTGCATAATCAATAGACATAACATTGTACTCAGCCTACTCCCCTATTTTTTAGCTGTTTCGGCATCGCACACAGAAAGAGGAATATGCCCTAAGGGACAAGTGGTCAATACATTTCGTAGTGAATCTAACCACAGAACAACTGAACACTAGGTTCTTAACAATGGCTCTGGTTTTGTTTCAACTAGTTGCGTTGATATGTTTAAGCTATGATGCAAATCAGCGAAGTTTTTCTGAAAAAAAAAACCCAGAGTGAAAGCTTTCTTTAAAAATGCACTGGAACCTCGACCAGACCAAGGTCATACTATTCTGAAAAGAAAATCCCAATTTAATTCACCACTGTCAACAATCCCTTGAGGTACTTGCCTTTGAAGAAGCAGTAATAAAATACATGTAAGACATTGATAACAGGAGGGTGGTATACCAGAATTTGACAAGGATGGAAGCTGACAAAGACAGCGACATCATAATCTAGCCTGAAGGAAATTATCAGGAAGTTTGTCTTACTATATTGACTGGATGATCAAGCCAAAGAGATGGGTGGATTACTATGAAGGCGGCTGAATTTTTGACCACTGCAAAACCCAGAACCCCCTGTTTCTACACACTGCCAATAATCCACAAACAGAGAGCTCCTCTGCCTGGTCGCTTTCTAGTTTCAGGCATTGGTTACGTGCTGGAGCCACTTTCCCAGTTCGTCAATTGGTCCTGAGGGCCACTTATTATGGAAATGAAGTACTATGTTAAGAAAAAAAAAATAATCTAATAAATGTCATTTCTGGACTAGACTGCAATGCCACCACAGAGCTTAAGATATGCTTAGACTTTGAGGTATTCTATACGAGCATACCCCAAGAAGAGACCCTAAGAGTCATCAAAAACCTCCTGTCCAAAACAGAATGACATCACAAGGCTCCTGTTAAAAGGCTCGTGTGGCTAGCCAGTCTAGTCCTAACCTGAAAATACTTTAGGTTCAAGGACACTATATGGTGACACAGAGAAGGCTACCCATTTCTTAGAATGGCTAAACACTCAGAATTAGTTCCTGAGATTCACCATGTCCATCAATAATAGTCCGATATAATTCCTAGCCTGAACAATAACATTGAAAGGGAGCTGCAATGCTTTGTTTCCTACACCTCTAGAGACACTTGATGATTCCGAGAGATGCAGACAGGCTAACGGAGCTGGAGATAACAGCGGATTGTAATAGGCCATCACTTTAAGGGCTGAAACATGCGATGCGAAACAAAGTGATTCATTGTTTGCTTCAGGTACTTTTATTCTTATAAGTCCCTGGCTGGAATTATATCCAAAGTGCTCCCTGGAATATGGTCCAGCCCATCCTGGTTTGTCAGGGACATGGATGAGGGTCTAACAAAAGAAACTACTTATTCTTCCACTAAGGAGGGTGATACTCACAAAACTCTGTTCTGTTTTAACACCTCTAGGTATGGAATACCTTTAGTGTTTGGGTATTTCTCAAGCATCGGCATGTAGGATTTAGTCACATGCACAGAAAGGTGGCTCCACTCAAAGACAGGTTCAGTACAGTTAGGTTTCTTGATAAGTCCCCATTCCACAACAATGATGTATCCAACTAAACACTGAGGGCGGGAGCAAAGATAGCAGGCCAGACCCACACAGGGATCCAGGAGACCATCACTTATCTCCAGCCGAGGTGCTAACGATGAGATGTAATGGGCACAGCATTGCATGACTTTGGCGGTAGCAACGCACTGGAGCTCAGTCCCATTGGCAGGTGGCACTGCAGCAACCAGAACTGCTCTGGTAAAGGGCCCCCTGCTTGGGGCTTGATGAAAGTCTGAAAACAGGAAGGGGTGAGGCGTCGTCTTGGGGAGGTGCAGCTAATTTGCACAGGAGTTGATCTGCATCTCCAGACCGCAACATTTAACAGCTTTGTTGGTGATGACAGCAGCTGGTAGATGCCACACCAGCATCGCTACAGAGAGTTCTTCCTAAGATGGACGCATATGAACACCCAATCCATAGGCTGGAGGGAATGGCTGGCTTCGGAAACACACTCAAATAAGCACTCCGCGTATAATGTTTGTGCAATATTGTAAGACTGTAATATCATTCAGTTGCAAATCTAGCTTTACTGCAGAGATGGAATGGCAACATTCATGGGGCGTCACATAACTATTTTGTACAGGTTCAGCTTGGTTTTCTGTTTTGGTACAGTCCAAATTGACTATAAAGCTATGGGTAGGGCATCAGGCTATTTCAGCTGGCTCTGAGGACATATCTAAAATAACCTATTCTTGAGGGTACCATTTTTTCGTTCCACTTTGCCTGCTTGTTCAGGATGGTGTTGCAGTGGAAATGCAGATCAGTTGCTAAGGCCTTGCAAATCTCCTGCAGTGCGGATGAAATAAAGTATATTTCTTGGAACCTCGATAAGCAAGGTGGAATGACGTTCCTAGTTAAGTGCTTTGCACTTGTGATTTAATCTGCTCTTGCATAGGGGTAGGTCTCTACCCAACCCAAAAAGATTGCAAGTACATAGGAATCTGAAGTACACCTAGCCATCTGAATATAATTTATCTAGATATGTATGAAATGGCACCAAGAATAATGGTGAGCAGCAGAGGTGGTCTTGATCTTTCTCAACGTTATGGTATTGACTGGTGACATAGGAGGGGCAATGATTTTTGCCATATCCGAAAAGATGGAAGCATACCAGTGGGCTGCAGTGGGATGTAACATGCCATCCGTACTGACATGGGCAGCCCCATGATATAACTGTGCAAGTTGCGGGAGTAGAAAGTTTGATGTGACCATATTCGCTGAGCTGTCTCTCCTTCGGAGTCTATTCAGCACTTCTACTTGATCCAGTACTATTTCTTACTCTCAGAGGCTTGTTCCTGTAACAGAGACAGGTCTTTTATGGATGGTACAGAACTCAAAGCAGTTTGTGTAATTGATGCTTAATTTAAGCCGGTGGGTGCAAGTGGGGCCCACCAGCAATCATTTTTGGGGATCAGCACTTTTTTTTATCTCATCAGATTGCCACCCAAAGCAAGAGAGAGAAAATATACAAAAGGGAAAAAGTAGGAAGAGAAAGGTAGAAAGAGAATGATGGAGAGAAAGCAGGAATGAAAAAGAACCTGCAAGAGTGAGGTAAAAGGAATGGGAGTGTGTGGTGGGTGAGGTGGAATTCCGAAAACACAGTCCAGGTATTGCCCCCCTCAATATTTGGAGCAGCAACCACAGACTTCTGAGGAAACCAATGGGCACCAGCACATATTCATTTACAAATTAAGGGGCTGTGTATAACATAGATAGCCTCTTCCCCTGATATGTTCTGAATCTGGTATTTGCGTAACGTTCAGCGCTGGGATGCCTCCGGGTAACCAGGCGCTTTATAAGTGTTACTTCATTCATTCATAGCAGCATTAGATAGAGCAACTGATGAGAGTATTTACCCAGGAACAGTGCCCCTAGCCACTGGAACATAATTGGGCAACATCAGGGCACTCAACATATTTTGTACATATTGACCATTTTCATAGGGATTCCAAAAGATACTAGAAATCTCTTTGCATCAAAGGAGCTCAAAGTCATGTCACTTCAAATGCATACTTTGAGTCTTTGTACATGATTACAATCTTTTGTTCAGCCAGGATACAGGCATGGGCAAGGACAATGAGACCAGCAGCTTGAGCAGAATTAACAATGGTAAATGAACATCTGTATACAATTTGATGTACAGTGCATACAGTGTAACTGCAACCAGGATGCTTTCTTCAGTTCTGAGACATGAACCATCAACAAAATACATTAATTCACAGTTTGGTATAGGAGTATCACAGAAATTGGTGATGTGGGACATCACCGCCATCAGAGAGCAGACAAGACTAATTTGAGAAGCAGACAGTAACAATATCTAGTACATAGACAATCTGGCAGTAGAAAGAGGAGGGTGCATTTTGATAGTGATGAGAAGAGGAACAGCATTGGGCACAGTAACAATCAAAGTGGTGCTTCAGTACAATGTTTGCAGAAGCTTCAACAAGAAGGGCAGCAGTGGTAACGGAGCAGGGACATGATGGGAGGCCAGCCACCCCTGAATCCAAACTTGAAGAATAATAGGCTACAGGCTTTTCCTGATCTCCAAGATGTTGGACCAGTACTCCAAAGCTTAGCATAATCAGAGAGCCCCTAAGCAGATGCAGACACCAGTGCTTGTTTTATTTACACAAATGCATTTTCAGACTTTATAGACCAATGCTAGGGTTCAGGGGTATCTTTTCGGAGTTAGCCTTGAAGGTGCTTTGTCATAGTGGTGTACCATAAATTCTATGGTTTACAGTACCCAGCTATAATCAAGAAAGTTTGAAACTCAGAGATGGTCACTGGACGGAGAAATGTATGAATGGCTTCTCTGCGCTCATGTGGTAGGTGGCGCTCACTCAAATTGAGATTTCGTGACCAAGGTATTTAACACTGAGGAAGCAAAACTGCAGTGTCTCCTTTGAATCTTTCTGCCCATTTGTGGCCAATTCTCTAAGTAGGTAAAGAGAATCTTCCATGAACTATAAGTACCATATATGCCAAAAGCAGGTCTTTAGCATAATGAACCACATTAGGCCTCTGGAGGCAGACCAAAGTGCTCAGATCTTTCTTTCAGGCTTGGGAAATGTTTGACAGATACTTTATAAATTGTTGCTGGAGCCTTCACCAAGAAAGCATAGACCCCCTTAATGAGAGCGTGACAAGGAACTGACTGTGTGTATGGGGAGGGCGAAGGCAGAGCAAAGTTCCTCCACCGTAGACCATTTGGTGTTTGTGGGGATACAAGGAAGGATGGCGGCAGGGTTGGGAACCACAGTGAAGCTAGGCATAACCACTTTCTTAATGGCATACAAATCCTGAAAATATCAGAGCATGTTAGTCCTTTCCTCTTTATTGATAGGCAAAATTGTGGTATTTCATCTGCTGACAATTGGTACTAATACATCATGTTTAATGAGATCTATGATTACAGGACGAATCCCAGCCTCTTCCTCAAGTTTGAAGGAATATTGAGAGATTTGTGGGAACTTTTGTGAGTTGATATTAAGCATTGGTTCCATTGAGGCTATAAATCCAACTTTATTGGCCCCTGTGGATCAAAATGCAGAAGGCACCTGAGACAGTAAATTCTTTAAATGAGGAGGTGACACTTTGTTATTCACAGCAGGTTGACAATTCATATAGATGCAGAGCAAAACCAGCATCGTGTCTTGCAGTACTGGGGTATATTGAGTTAGACCGCATCTGGGGTGCGACTGTGCGAAGCACTGTGCAGGTAAGCTTGTACAAAATATCCTGCCACAACAGGTTAGCTGGTGAGATAGAACTGAGTAAGAAAACATGCATATTGGTAATGTGTTTGAGAGAAATAGACAGGGAGTCGGAGATGTGATGGGGAGCACATTGGCTAGAAATACAGACTGCATCAATGGATAAGCCCAATAGAGGTAACGAGGTAAACTCACAGGTTTCCATGCATATCGACTAGCATCAGCATTGATCAGACAAGGGTGCATTTAGCATTGATCGAGCAAGCAACATAGAATGCCCTTATTCTTGTCCACTGGAATTTGGGTATTCATGGCACAGTTGCAGCCTTTCAGGCTTTCCTGAAACTCAGGATAGGAGTTCTGCCTAACTTGGTTACATTCAGGTAGGTCTGCAAGGCCTGGCACATTTCAAGTTTCATCAGGAGAGTCCCTTTTCCAATGGTCCAATTCACCACAGGAAAATCATGATCCTCCTGGGCCTGGAGATTCTTCTCTATCCCTTCCTGTCCTGCCTTCCGCAACTTGATTACCATTTCTTTCCCACTCTGAAGGACTTCCCTACCCTCTTCCTCTCACACTTAGATGTGTGTTCTTCAGCTTCACAACATTTATTTGGATTCAACGTTCTCTTTCTTTCCTGTGAGGCCACACACTGTTTTGGGATGGTCACTCATTTCGCTGTTTGCCATCCAATGCATATTGTAGTCGACTGACTTCTCACATTCTATAACAATCCCTGTACAGAAGCAGCACCCACTGTTTACTGAGACCGCTCCATCGGACATGCAATGCTCGAGTATCTCTCGAGCACATCCCCATAAGTCTGTCTAAATAATCTGTGGGTGGATCATCCTTGTTCTCTTTGTAATTCAAAATCTTAGTCCATTCTGTTTTTACATGGCACACATCCGCAACCACAGTCAACAACGCATTCTTGGCCATATTCAATGCACCATCGTTTCTGGGGTGCTACCTACTTCTATCAATTGATCTTTCACTTCACTTGGTGCCACCGATCGCAACAACTAATTCAGATCTGCCCTATTTGATCTGTACACTTCAATCACACTCTTCACCAAACTGGGTTTGGATTGCTACAATATTAGGAAATTGCGTCTTGATGCTTATCTAGTCATGAGGAAGGGGGTCCAGGGAACCTGGACAGTAACCCTACCAAAGTCATCCATGTATTCTCAAATTAGGTGAAGGTTACTGGAGCAGATGAGATGGTTTTTTCATCATTAGCTTTAGTCTAATGGGGGGTGTGGCCTGACGCCGATGGAGTAGGATGCAGTCTGCAGGGGCTTTTCGAAAATATTCCTTTTTTTGTAAAATGGCCATTGTGTGCTGGGAATATTTTACAAAAAAAAGAATATTTTCGACAACAAGAATAAAAGAATACTGAACCGCATGAGAAATGATCTCCCTGGACCTTTGTTTTGGATCTATGTTGTTGTGTCTTGTCCACCATTAAAATTGGGATTTGACTATATGTTTCCATTGACTTGATCTTAATTGTCTACAGATCAATAATATACGTAATGGTGTGCTGCAAGAACCCCAATTTGTTTAGATAAGCGTTTGCACAAATTATTTTGTGCTAATAATACCTCTTGGTGGTAGGTTTTTTCGGGGCAGACCTAGCACCCAATTGTATGAATTTTACACGCTGAAATCAGTAATGAATCAAATTATACTTATTGAATGTGCGGATATTTCCCTTTATGGGAACACTACCACCTCTGTTTCCATGTTCTACATACCGAGCTGACGTCTGAAGCCTGCCAGCTTAGAGGACTCTGTTTTCCACAAGACTATTAGGGATGGGAGTCAGGGTTTTTTGCCAAGAATGAGAGTACTACCTCTTCTCACTACTAACTGAATGAGAACCTTTAAGGTCATTGTAGGGAAGTAGGATCTGCTTTCATGGTTACCCCCACGTTTTGCCTGGTGTCATTGTGTTTTGACTGTAGTTTGCTGGGATCCTGCTAATCAGAACCCCAGTATCTGTGCTCCCTCTCCCAAATTGGTTTTGGTAAGAACTTTTGTACCTCCACAATTGGCTACTGGTGTACCCTTATACGTCCTTAGTATATGGTACTATGGTACCCAGGGCATAGGTACACCAGGGGTCTCCCATGGGCTGCAATATTTATTGTGCCACCCATGAGAGTCCACTTCAACTCGGACTACAGGTCTGCCATTGCAGCCTGTGTGAGATGGTGCTTGCACCCCTCACAACAGATATACGTTTTCTTATGTCTGAGGTCAATACACTTAAAACCTATGTCACGCCTATGGAAGGCCCTTCACTCCTGAGGGAAGGGTACTTGGTTATAAGTGTCAGGGTGTCCCTGCATGAGCAAGAACACCCATACAAACTCCTTAGTCGATTCTCCAGGTTTTTTAAGTGCGGTCAGTCATTTTAAGATCCATAGTGGACATCAGTCATTACAATATGTCTAACTATATAATGGCTGCGCCGAACCTTGTCATGTTTGGTATCAGACATGTTGGAATCAAATCCCAGCACCGATTCCAGTGTTAGAGGAATGATCCCATGTACTGGGGAGCCCCTTAGGGTAGCCCCCCTGTACTCCTGGTTACAGCCTTTCAGGGTCTGCCAGCAAGTTAGTGCTGCTGCCGACCACAGACACGGTTGCTGCTGAACTGAGCCCAAGCAGGGGAAGGTAGAACAATAGGTTTCCTGTCACAGGGAGGTGTGACCACCTCCCTGGCAGGACTTAGTGTATTTGCCTATAGTGGGGGCGCTTTTCAGTGCCACCAGACTGCATTGAAGGACACATTTGATGCCCTCCTTGTATACTCCGGTTTGAGCCAGTTCAAGAACCCTTGGTTCCCGTTCTGGCGTGAAACTGGACAAAGGACAGGGGAGTATCCTCCCCTCTGTTCAGCCCCTCCTCTGGGAGAGACCCTGAGTTGCTCCAACCCTTTCCTTTGGTATTTAAGGGCTTCCCCGTGGGTGGGTCCTTAGATTCGTCATGGAAAAAGACTCCCCTCTGAAACCAAGACACTCTTCAAACGTCTGGACACTTGGACTTTGACTGGAACGGAGACTGCATCAAGGAAGAATCTCGCTGCTCCTGGTCTCGCTGTTCAAGTCTTCTGCATCGTCTGAATCTGTGCTTCGCTCAGGTTCTAAAGAAGACCTATGAGCATCAAGGACATCCAAAGAAATCTCCCTGAATGAAGGAGCCACTCCCCTGCATCTGCAGGCACTTCAACATAGCTGAGTGGTTTGCTGCTCCCGTTGTCCTATGGACCCTGGAATTGGTAACACAAATGGGCACTAGACTCTAAACACAGGCCAAGATTATCCGATCCTTTGCTGATTATTATGCCAGACTATACGCCAGGAGCGCTGTGGTCTGGGAACAGGCCACTCGTGAATGCTTAGCTGATCTCCCACATAATAGACTGATGCTGGAGGTACCGTAAGCCATATGGGGGCTCATCCTAGAGGAAGAGTTCTGCGTCGAAGTCCGCCGTATGGCCCATGGAAAAGATCCAGGAACTGATGGCTTCCCAGTGGAGTTTTACGTGACCTACATTGATCTAGGGTAGAGAATGTGGCCTAACGGCTAGGGCAGTCGACCTTAGAGCTGGGGAACCGGGTTCGAGCTCGGCAGGGACGCTCCACATTCCGTGATTCTGGGCAAATCCCTTAATCTCCCAGTGCCTAACAAAAAAAAGGAATGTGTCCGTCTGTAATGTAACTGGTGCTCATGTAAAGCGCTCTGATACCTTTGGGTCTAGTTCGCACTATATAACACTCCACAGAAAGAAATCTACTTGCTCCCTGCCTAGCTCCATTATACAGAGAGACACTAGCGGCTCATGCATTCTCCCCCCTTACTGGATGCCCTTATTGTCCCCTGATCAAACCTAGGAGGCATGCTACCGAAGTGATGGTTTATAGACCATTATTGATGGTAAATGTCGATTATATCCTCCTCAGGGATGTTTTGGTGTAGCGTCTGCTGCCCCACATGCAGGGCCTGATCCATGCTGATCAGTCGAGGTTTATTCCTGACTATAGCACAGTACTTAAAATCCAGCTCCTGTTGGTGGTTGTGAAAGACGGCCCAATCTTGCCGGACTGGACCACCCTCATGTTTGTTGACATCGAAAAGGCCTTCGACATTCTAGACTGGGACTTTCTCTGCACTGGCATGTTTTGTATGGGACTGGGATGATGCTTCGTAGAATGGACTTTGTTACTCTAGGAAGCCGATAGGGATGACCATTGTTTTCCCTACCTTTTGCACTCACACTGGAACCCCTGGCAGACAGAGCCTGGAGTTGGCACCATTATATATTCCATCTTGTGGAGTTTCACATTGTAGCTCCTTCTATGCCGATGACATGGTGCCCTACCTGGGTGATCTGTGCACAGAAACTGAAAGTGCAGTGCAATATACTCACAACCTTTGAGGAGGTTTGTGGCCTCTGCATGAACAGGCTCAAAACTACCTTGTTCCTGGTCTGCTGAGACAGAGATGAACCCCCGGCTTTGTGTGGCATGAAGTAGGAGCAGGACGCGGTGCAATATTTAGGGATCCAGATATATTGTACGGCCTATGAACCATTAGAGGGCAATGGTGGCAGCCTTCTGGGCGAGCGCGGGCTGTTGGAGGACACTGTCCCTGTCTGTGGTGGGCAGGATAGACATAGCTAAGATGATGGCACTGGCTCGTCTCCTGTATGTTTTTTGCGGTCCTCCTGATTGTGGATACGATCTTGATTGATTTAATTTGTAACAAAGACTGGCGGCATGTTTCACTAGCTAAATTGCAGTGGCTGTCCACGGATTAAGGGATGAACGCCCCAGACTTTGAATTATACTACCTTGCAGCGCAACCGCAGTAGTGAATAACATAATGTGTATTAGGAAAGCACATGTTCACCCATGGCATCTTGGTGCTGAATAACATGTTTTTTGTTACCCAACTCAATTGTACTCATTTTAACAAACTCAGATGGATGAAAGACTGAGTGGGTCCGCTGGGATGTGAACCTTGGACCATGAGGTCAAAGACAGACCCCCTACAGTGGACTCAGTCCATGAAGCCCCCACACCCGGGTTGTGTGGGTTCCGGGGGATGCTGGAGTTTCCGGTCCCCCCTGGCCAGACTCTGTTTTGGACCCTTTTGCTTAATCCTAAACAGGCCTCCACTGCGGATGACATGACCTGCTGGCTGAGAGTGCTCCATTGAAAGGGGCTGCAGACCCTGTGTTACCAGAGCCTTCCACTTCAGGCCCCCCTCAAGCAGGTCGACTGAGTTGAGGGTCAAGGTAGGATTGGATGTGGTTGGTGCTTTTTATGCGGATGATATGTTGTGCCCCTTCAAGGATATATGTGTGGAGTTTGATCTCCCTGCGGGACAGTTCCTCTTATATTGTACCCCATCAAGAAGCAGTGCCTACACTGTGGGGGAGACAGGAGGAAGAGCCACAGCTGCTACATAGTTGCCAATTTCTCTGTGCTGTTACTGACACTCGAAGATTGGCCACAGTACTATACAGGGCGCTGCGTGTGGATCTGCTCTCCCCTCACATTATTGCGGGAATGGTGGGAAACCGACCAGGGTTCTCCTGGGACTGATGAGGACTGGGCTGGAATGTGGGAGGTGGAGCCCAATATATCTTGCAATGCCAATTTCAATCATATCATTATATATTGCATCGCGCCTACCTCTAACCCCAGAAACATAGCGTCTATATCCTGCTGACTACTTCACACTGCCATGCTGATACTGGGGATTTCCTTCACATGTTATGGAGTTGTGCTTATTTAACCTTTACTGGACAGAGCTAACTGAGGTTAAGGACCACTCCCTAATCCCATCACCCAGATTCTGCCTGGTGGTCCTGTACCCCCGGCCACCTAAATATAAAGTCACAACCTGGTTAATTGATTTGGCCCTATTGTTAGTCAAGTGCAGTATCACAAAGCACTGGAATCAGGCAGTGGGCCCTAGGATTGAACGCTGAAAGGCGGAACTTTAGAGGTGGGCTGAGTGGGAGGGGAGTGCGCTGCTGCTTGAGGCGCATCAGGGCAGGAGAACTATAGAATCAAAAAGAGCCTGGGAAGCACTACTGGCAGATCTGATGATTCTGTCTCTGATTAGGGGTTGTATGTTGTGCTCACTTGGTTGCATGGGCCGGAGTGTCTCCAAATATTGGAATGTTATTTACTAGCCTATGGAGCTAGACCGCACCCCCACTGCCTCATTGAAGCTTCCCGGTACTGGTGACGATGTCATGAGTAGCACAAGAAGGACATTGGTGCTTGTCTCCCCTATACTTGAGAAATTATTTGGCTTTACGGGGAGGGGGGAGCGGACACCACAGGAGTTGGGGGTAGTGGTGGGGGTTAAGGTACCTCAATAGCTAGGATGAGGTACATCTTTTTACTACCGGAATGGTACTCGTGTAAACCTTCTACACCTGTAAGGGAATGCTGCTCCCTGTATAGCGAACCTCGACTTCGGTATTCTCAGTTGACTCTTGTTTGTTACTGACTGCTGGGTGGGGAGGTATCATAACCCATTGGTGTACACTTTATTAGGCTCATATGTGTCTGAATCACTGGCTGTCTTATGCCGCAGCATGGAACAATAATAACGTTTGTTTACAAAATAAATAAATTATAATGTGGGAGGGGTAGCAGTCATTCTGCTGTCCATCTTAAACTTTCACCTGGGATTGTAGGGTTATATTTTTGCTTAGCTCTACATCCATCTGGGATGGAACACACTTGAGTATAGAGTGATCTCCAGTAGTGAGCTGTCTGGTCACTCACGCGCCTCTGTCAGTCGCATTGCAGCTCTCACTTGAGCATTACCTCCTCGTGCTCTGTCCAGCGGTGTTTCCACAGGAGCTGCTGTGCATCAGCGCCTGCTCCTCTGGCCTCATCAATCTTCATGGGGAAAATGTCTTGCAGATCCTCCTCCCTTTGGCCTTCGCTCTCTTTCTTTTTCCCCTGTGGTTCAATCATCTGGGGAAATAGATAGGGAGGAGGCGGAGCAATAGAAGCACAAATCTTAACTCTGTGACTTATTTGACTTTTGTTTATAGTCCTTGCCAGGCCATTACAAAAAGAACAGCCTATGGCGAGTGTATATCTTGTTTTTAGGATCTTTTAACTTCTTATGCAAATTACCTAATCTCTCTTTAAGTACTATGTTGAGGAAAGGACTTATTCCCATCCTCATTCGTGAGTCCTACCCACTATTTTAGAAACGTGCACAACGCTTTCAAATACTGGTGGTACATTTTGTATTTGGAAGGGGCGTGTTTAGGGCATCCCTTCCTAACACTTATTCGCAGTGGTGTGTATGAATGTTTTCAGACGAAATTAAAGTCGCTGAACATTCATTTTTTACCGACACCTCAAGGGTGTTGATAACCATTCGCAAATGGGACCCCTTCCTCTTTGTGAATGTTGATAACAAATATTTTTTACGAGCAGGCAGTGATTCCACGGACCAGTGCCTACTTTTAAACAATCATTGAAAATGCAATAGGTCTCGCCTTTGATTAAGTTAAAGCCATTTGCTTTGCTAATTGTATTGTATAGCAAAGCAAATGGCTTTAACTTAATGAAAGGCAAGACCTATTGCATTTTTAAGGAGGTGAATATATCCCTTTATTATAGCCAAGTATTCCGCTGACGTCTCAGACTCCGGGCCCTCAATGGCCCTGAGAGACCAGGGCAAGGAGCCCCAGCCTCTGGGAGCCAAAACAGAAAAGGAAGAACCCACTATTGTGTCTTCTTTGGCTTGGACACTGCTGCCAGCAAAGCCTCGTAGAGCGCAGTGTTCTTGTAGGTGGCAGCGCGGGGGCCTCTTGGACGCAGCGTGACGCACGAAACACAGCAGTGGCTGCACACGGCACAAGTGGCTCTCACACACAGGGCGATGATGCAATGAACAAACATCAGTGGCCACCAAGTGCACAGAGTTCTCTCTCTCTCTCACTCACTCACACACACCTCTTACAAACAACAATGATGCACAAAACACAGCAGTAGCTACACATGGCACACAGTGTTGTTTCACACACACGCACAAACACCTCGTATAGCGACGACGCATTCATCAAACAGACCCTCACACCAATGCACTCGACAAACACCAGACTCTAAAAGACACACAGACACACAGACGCACACAGCGATGACGCACTCAACAAACACCAAAATATAACAGCGCCATATAGTGATGTCTCGCACACAGGCACACCGCGCACACAGTGAGGTCAAATTCAACAGACATTAGTGGCTATGAAAGGCACACAGTGTTCTCACACGCACATACACCGCACACAGTGTGACACACAAAATAAACATTAGTGTCTACCAATGGCACACAGTGTAGTCACACATGCATACACAGTTCGCACACAGTGTGACATACGAAACAAACGTCAGTGGCTACCAATGGCCCAGTGTTGTCACACGCACCGAGACCGCCCTCATCGCAGCCACCGACGACATCCGAACCCTGCTCGACAACGGGGAAACAGCGGTCCTCATCCTCCTGGACATCTCCGCAGCGTTCGATACTGTCTGCCACCGCACCCTAGTACAACGCCTCAGCAACGTCGGAATCCAGGAGAAGGCACTGGAGTGGATCATCTCGTTCCTCGCCGGAAGAACCCAGAGAGTCCGCCTCCCCCCGTTCAGATCTGAGGCCACCGAAGTCATCTGCGGAGTACCACAAGGATCATCACTCAGCCCTACCCTCTTCAACATGTACATGAGCCCCCTCGCAGCCATCGCACGCCAACACAGCCTCAACATCATCTCCTACGCCGACGACACCCAGCTGATCCTCTCCCTCACCAACGACCCCGCCACCGCCAGAACCAACCTACACGAAGGGATGAGAAAAGTAGCCGAGTGGATGAAGAACAGCCGCCTGAAACTGAACTCAGACAAGACGGAAGTCCTCATCCTCGGATCATCACCATCTGCCTGGGACGACTCCTGGTGGCCCCCGGCCCTTGGCAGCGCACCCAAACCAACGGACCACGCACGCAACCTGGGCTTCATCCTGGACTCCTCCCTGTCCATGACCAGACAAGTAAACGCCGTCTCGTCTTCATGTTTCAACATCCTTCGCATGCTCCGAAAGATCTTCCGATAGATCCCCACCGAAACCAGGAAGACGGTCACCCAGGCACTTGTCACCAGCCGACTGGACTACGGAAACACCCTCTACACCGGAACCACAGCCAAACTGCAAAAAAGACTCCAACGCATCCAGAACGCCTCTGCACGACTCATCCTGGACATCCCCCGCCACAGCCACATCTCCGGACACCTGGAAGACCTGCACTGGCTCCCCGTCAGCAAAAGAATCACGTTCCGCCTCCTCACCCACGCAC
Source organism: Triturus cristatus (assembly GCF_964204655.1). Lineage (NCBI taxonomy): Eukaryota > Metazoa > Chordata > Amphibia > Caudata > Salamandridae > Triturus > Triturus cristatus. The sequence goes on along the minus strand of NC_140590.1, from coordinate 483,079,266 downwards.
ACAAAGCCCTCCACGACCTGGGCCCCAGGTACCTCAACAACCGCCTGACCTTCTACACTCCCACCCGCCAACTACGATCGACCAGCCACGCCCTCGCCACCGTCCCACGCATCCGAAGAGCCACCATGGGAGGAAGATCCTTCTCCTACCTGGCAGCCAAGACCTGGAATTCCCTCCCCATCCACCTCCGGATCACCCAAGACCACCTCGCCTTCAGGAAACAACTCAAGACCTGGCTGTTCGAGCAGTAGCGGACTCCCCCCCCCCCCCCCCCCCCAAGCGCCTTGAGACCCCCCGGGTGAATAGCGCGCTATACAAATTTCTTGATTGATTGATTGATTGATTGACTTCGTACACAGTGTGACACACGAAACAAACATCAGTGGCTACCAATAGCCCACAGTGTTGTCACATGCACACGCAGTCCGCACAAAGTGTGACACACAAAATAAACGTCAGTGGCTACCAATGGCATACAGACAGTGTTGTCAGTCAAACACAGTACACATTGACACTCAGCGATGCTGCACACAAACACTGAACATACATACAAGAGTGCTGGAGCTACACCAGTGTCGCAGACATTGGTGAACCACACAGCGCTACACCACTGTGCCACACAAAGGGCTTCCCCGTGACTGACTAACACTGCGCTTGCATCCAGCCCCAGGTGGGGGCAGTGGGGAGGACGAGGTGCTGTAGCAGCCCCAGGAGGCCTCGTGCAGTCTGCCCTGCTCCCGGACGGATTAGACAGAACACAATTAGCTTTCAAACACAGCCCCCTCTCATTGCCCCCCTGACTTTGTGTGCAGCTGTCTGCAGGGGATTAAACACATACAGCCCTCTCCAGGCACTGCCGTCTCTCTGCACTTTCTGCCAGAGAGGAAGCCGCTCCCCCCAGAAATGTCAACAGGGAACCCGCTCAAAGATGACACAACCACCAGACGAGCGCGCTGCCCTCCACAAAGCGCTTCAGGGGTAGTAATCTCTACATAAATGCAATTACAACACGGCACTATACAGTCTGCACGCTGCAGCAGCGGAGAAAGACTAAGGACGGGGGCTTCACTAGTAGCTATTAGTATTGAGGGGGTTATTTGTTATTTTGACAAGCGCGGCCGAAGTGGAACGCACTTGTGCAATGTAGTAAATAAAGAAATAATCAAGCACGGTCGAAGCGGACCGCGCGTGGCAATTTAGTAAATAAATAAACAAGCACGGCCTAAGCAGACAGCGCTTGTGCAATTGAAGGTGACCACGACGACAATGAAAAAGAAAGAGTGCTTTCAGGCTTTTCAAGATGACCTTGTAAGTCCGTCAGTAAACCATCCAGTCCCTGTGGGCGGGGCCAAAAGTGGACAGGGTGGTAACCAGAAGGGGCTAAAAAGCCTAGCTTACAATCACACTCTCTTTAGCATACGTTATGACGTGAACCAACCAGAATAAGGGGCGGAGGTGAAAGCACACTTAGGAAACCGCATCGATTCCAAGACCCCTCACATGGCGAGGGCAACGCATGCGCGCTGCTAACGCCAGGCGAGACCTAAAAATGAAACCTAATTGGTTCATTTTTTTCTTTTTAAGTGCTTTCCATTTTCTTTTAATAAAACGGGCTGCATTTAAACAAAACAGATTGCTTTATTAAAAAGCAATCACAGACATGGTGGTCTGCAGACCCCAGCAGGCCACCATCTCTGTGATGGTTGCATTTCTTAATAGGTCGCAAACTGCGACCTACCTCATTAATATTTATAAGGTAGGTCTATTGCAACCCCATTAGGAATCGCTATTTCCAACTTCTATGTTTTTTTACACATTAGGAATTGCAATTACCTAATTGCGATTTACAAAGAATCGCAATTAGGAAATTGCAATCCCTAACTTCTGTACATATGGCCCCGATTCTGTAAAAGAAAGCAGAACACTCAGAAGAATAGTGCATAGAAAACCAAGAAGTGTTTAATGCAAAAATATCCAACAAACATTCAAAATAAGCAAGGCAATTGTCATTTCAATGTAGCAGAGATTCGCCCTCGATCAGTTGGAGAACATAATGCTAAAATCCATACATTTTGTGCTACATTTATAAATTCTTACTTTTTCTCAATGCAAGTTACTATAAGTGACAGTGTGAAAGAAATGAAACTTCTCGTGGGGGGAAGATGTGAAAGGACCTTGGCCAACTGATGCAACAGTAACAAGTTCTGACTCCACTATTTTCTAAAATCCTCACTTTGTCAACTTCAGAATGAGGCTACATTTTGCTAGGATGGTTCAACAGAAATGTGAAGTGTACAACATGGCATAACAAAACAAGAATGTATTGAAAAAGTGTGCAAATGTGCAGTGATACTACTGCTTTAGACATCTTTAAACAGGAATAACAAACAAAATTGCAATTGATTAATATTTTAAGTAACAGCGCATGTTAAGCCACACTTTAACATTTGAACATAAACATAAAAGCATTAAGACTCATTAGCAGCAGTTGGGGTTTCTGCTCGCTCAATCCCGGGAACTCTTCCAGACTGTGTTACCCAAGAACCATCAACTGGAGAGAGTTTGGGGGATTGTAGTGTCTTGGCTACGCCAACGGCTACACAAGACAAGGGAATATCAGGGGAAAGCATCTCAACACATGGTCCCAACTGTAAGGATATCAGGAATAAAGGAGCATCTTTGCTTCCCACACGCCTTAGTATATCTAATACAAGGAAACCTAAGAAGAGTCAGGTGATCACTACAGATGAACACTGTTCACAGATTGTACCTAGTACCTTGGTAGCAAAAATCTTAGCAGCCCTGGATAGCATAACTCTTAAACTTGCCACGCTGGAAGATAAGGTGGGAACTGTGTTAAGCTCTATTGGACCCCTTAGAGACCAGCTTGAAATCATTCAGGAGACTAGACCACCCCCCCCATATTGTAAATACACCAGCTATTATTGCACAAGCTAATGAACCCCCTGTTGCAACATCATCAAACTCTAGTCTGAATCCCCCTACCTAAATTGATGTTATATCATGGCCAGTCAATACGCCTGCTCCTACTGCCAGAATGTGTGATATACAAAATGTACCAGCTACTTCTGTTGAATCCCAGGGGTCTCATTCAGGAAGTGACGTTAGTACTTTCCTAGTGGGTGGGTCCAGGTTGGCCTCGCGAGTACCCAACCCAGCGCAGCTGTCCTCCTGCCCATTACAGAAAATCCATAGGAGGACTTCCCAAATTTGTTGTTCCACCCATCTTGCCACTTTGCACCTTCCACCAGCATGTACTCCTTATGTTGTGGTATTGGCTAATGTTCCACCTGTGTTACATTCAGTCCAGGAGGATTTCCCACAACTTAAAAACAACGTTGCACATTGGCTTCCGGAAAGGGTCCACCTAGATTTTAGACAGAAGCTAGTGGAGGAAATAATCATGGTACATCCTGTGAGTTGGATATGGAGTGCCCCCCACATGTTTTAGGGGCTACTATATTGTAGATAACTTTTGTAATAGCCACAGGTCTGCTTTTTTGCTTTTGAAACATAGGTCTGATCTTACAACTCCCAATGGCATCATACCTTTACCCTTGGGTTATTTCTATAGACCAATGATCATGGGGTAGCCCCTTCAGGGGGTTCCTTCTTATGGTGTTTCCAAGGCCCCTCTTAGGAGTTATGCTGGAAACCAGGGCTCGAATCTTACTCTATTCAATCGATTGGAGCCCCTAACTGGCTTGAACGATCAAGACTGACTGGGGAGGGATCTTAAATCTAGTATTCTTGTTGATGTGCCCATTTCACCCAGGGTTTTCCAAGATATGTCCTGGAATATTGCTGGTCTGGGGGAGAAATTTGATGAACCTGAATTGGTAAAGTCCTTGGCCCTTTTTGATATTATTACTTTTTAGGAGACATGGTATACAATGGGGAAGGGGGGTTCGTCTGGATGGTTATGCTTTTCTATTAATGCTTCACCTTCACCAAGTGGGAAAGCAAGTGGGGGCCTTGTAACATTTGTGAAAATAGATTTGACCTGTAAAGTGGAAGTAATTGAGGGTTGTTTTCACCATATCTTGGGTGTTCTGCTCTCCTTCAAGAAAGTTCATGCATTTTATGTATGAATATTTATAATGTGATTCATGGGTCTGAGGATGTTTTGGAATCCCTCAGCACTTTCCTTCATTCTTTCTTTTCAGGTCATTCTAGCTCCCACACTGTTCTGATGATACTTCGCGATTTCAGTCTCCACCACTGTAGAGGTTGCTATCTTTGAAGGGGTTTTGAAAGGAAGAAATATTTTTAGGCTCCGGTCCATCTTAAGCATACCATGTAAGAGGACATGATGAATGAGCTCTGTTAATTATAACTGAGTGAATCTCATAAGTCTTGAGAACCAGCTCATGGGCAACATTGCCCCTTCCTTTTTGCGTCATTGTTGTGGATCTTATATTGACTACATCTGTCTCTGGGAGTTTTTCTTCTCTTAAATCTTTTTCTGTGTACTGGAATATTGCCAGTGACCACAAACATCTTGTCGCCAGCTTTTATCATGAATTCAAGCAGGTGGAATCTCTCCAATGTCTTATAACTCAGGTTAGATCAATGGCCTAGGAAAGAAGATTGAAGTGGTGTAATATCATACCAGAGGCTTTTATTAGCAATGTAGTAATGACCTGCCCTCTGGATTTTCAGACTTGTCTGAACATAGAGGCTCCCCAACATAATTTTATGTTGGCACATGTCAAAATCTGCTCTCACATTAAAACTGCTCTTTCTAGGTCTGCAAGGACTGATTTTAAGATGCCTTGTCGTTGGTTTGATAAAGACTTTATAAATGCCCGTAAAGTTCTTTTGTTTGCATTGAAAAAACACAGCGGGATGGAAGGTTAGGAGCAGAACGAAATTTGGTTAATTTTCTCAGCGATTTACATTGTGGGTTGACGTCATCAGTGATGGAGAATGCATCAAGCACTTCACTCTTAGCGGGGGCGGCAGGGCTGAATCCTGGCCCCCATTCTTTTTATCATGTATATTAATCACTTGGAGAATGCGCTCGTTGCGCCGGGTATTGATGTGCCGAGAGTCTGTAATAGATTGCCCCCGGCTGTCCTCTATGCTGATGACACTGTTTTAATTGACCACACTGCCAGAAGTTTGCAGCGGCTTTTAGATCTTTTTGTTCATTTTATGGGTAGTTTGGATTTACTCACTAATTTTAAAAAGGGATGTATGTCGTTACAACGCACACTTTTACAACGCATGCACTTACAACGCATTTTTTACAACGCAACATCCATTACAACGCATTCCATTACATAGCATGACACTACAACGCATTTTTAAAAACTACCTTTACAACGCATTCCATTACATCGCATACTACCTTTACAACGCATACCATTACAACGCATAATATTAAATTGCATTTAAGGTAAGTATTAGATAATATAGGGGTAAAAATTACTTTTCTAACTCCAGGGGGTGCAACAGTAGGGTAAGTGTTGGATAGTATAGGGGTAAAAATTACTATTCTAACTCCAGGGGGTGCAACAGTAGGGTAAGTGTTGGATAGTATAGGGGTAAAAATTACTATTCTAACTCCAGGGGGTACAACAGTAGGGTAAGTGTTGGATAGTATAGGGGTAAAAATTACTATTCTAACTCCAGGGGGTGCAACAGTAGGGAAAGTGTTGGATAGTATAGGGGTAAAAATTACTATTCTAACTCCAGGGGGTGCCACAGTAGGGTAAGTGTTGGATAGTATAGGGGTAAAAATTACTATTCTAACTCCAGGGGGTGCAACAGTAGGGTAAATGTTGGATAGTATAGGGGTAAAAAATACTATTCTAACTCCAGGGGGTGCAACAGTAGGGAAAGTGTTGGATAGTATAGGGGTAAAAATTACTATTCTAACTCCAGGGGGTGCAACAGTAGGGTAAGTGTTGGATAGTGTAGTGTAATATTATGCGTTGTAATGGTATGCGTTGTAAAGGTAGTATGCGATGTAATGGAATGCGTTGTAAAGGTAGTTTTTAAAAATGCGTTGTAGTGTCATGCTATGTAATGGAATGCGTTGTAGTGGATGTTGTGTTGTAAAAAATGCGTTGTAAGTGTAGTGCGTTGTAAAAGTTGCGTTGTAAATGTTGTTCCCCTTTAAAAAGTCACATTTCATGGTTTTGAATCCTAAAAATGCAAAAAGTAACACCTTTTCTGTCCAAGGTCAGATTTTAAGTAAGGTAGAAAATGTTACCCATTTAGGAATTCTAATAGATCATAGGCTCTGTAGGCAACCCCTAATAAAGAAGACTATTGAAAACCTTAAACGTGGATATGCCAAAGTCAGTGACTACTCCACGCACCTAAAGCCCTTGAAAACAATCCTAGAGATTTACAAAACTAAGTGTATTACCCTTTCCACTTTTGGTTGTGAGATTTGGGGTTATGTGAATCTGTATTCAATTGGGTTGGCAGAAAACACATTTCTCTGGGGTCTCCTGGGAGTTGGGCAATGTACTCCCACACAGATACTGCATGAGGAGTTTGGGATGAGATACATTGTAGATTACATCTGGCTGTGACCTCTTTTGTTATGGTGTGCAGTATGGCTCAAGGAACAATTAACTCTTAGCAGAACAGTCATTTATGACTGTATGCAGTTGGAGAATATGGCAGATATAATTTGGCTGCACTTATAAAGGAGATTAGAGATCCCCTTGCTGGCGGATGCAGAAAGTGACTACACTCACCTGCAAGGGGATTTATGGGGTCCGTGGGACCCCCCTTTTCCCCACACAAGAGGACTGCCATCAGGGGGTGCCTAACAGTGCATCCATGACAGCTTCTATGCCTCTTCTCCCACGTCTGTAAGACAGCTCAGAGGCTTAGGGATTCCATCATTTGCATGGGGCACGCCCCCATGCAAATGAGGGGACACCCCGGAATATAGCACTGGCGCTTTACGTGCGCTAGCGTTATCGGTATTACTGAAGGGGCTGCACAAGCGTCTGCGGCCCCATCTGTAATACCAAAGTGCCCCGTGGTGCACAAAGCAGGCGGAAACGCCCGCTGCGCCCTCGGGCATCTTGTTTAATACAGCCCAAGGTATACCACCATCCTCAGTCCTGTGCTCTGATGTCTGACGTTAGAGGCCATGTTATCTTGGTGAAGCAGCAATGAGTGGAGGATACACTGAATGGAAGGGACTTGAATCTGAACACCTGTCGATCCAGAGAAACTGCAGGTATTTTCTGTGCTCTTGACATATTGGCACTGTCAGGTAGTGGTCTTTTTAACCCAGAACTACCATTCAGTTACCCAGAAGGATGTCCCTCAGGCATTTTATAGTCTCCATTTTTAAATGGTGGTATCCTTGGGGTGTAAGCAACATGGTGCTGTAGCCTCCTTTTGCAGCAACTCTTTTGCCTTAGCGGTGATCAGATCCCAACCTTCCTGAGAATTATTATTTATTTTTATTATTTTATAGAGCGCAAACCAGACCCGTGAGGGTATCGGAGCGCTTTACAGGATTGAGGGGGAGGAAAACAAAGCATAAGGATGGGAGGGATCAGATTAGGAGAGATAGGGATACATTATACAGGAGGAGCACGCAGTCTAAGGTCCAAGCTACACGAGGGAGAAAATTGAAGCATGTAGATAAAAAGAATACAGGAAGGTTTTCTTATCCACGAGGTGCACGCCGTCTGAGGTCGAAGCTACATGTGGGAGAAAAATTAGAGTGGGTAGTTATAATATACAAGAAGGCGCGCAGTCTCAGCTCTTGGCGGGGGATGCCCAGGAGTCCAGAAAAATGTGTCATCCGTGGAGGCCGTGGATAATGCCGAGTTGGAGGGTGGAACAAGTCTATGAGGTGATTGTAAAGTATTCATTAGACAAGGTATTTTCCCATTAAGAAAGTTTTGGTCTCCTTAAAGTGTGTCAAGGACGGAAGTCTTCTGATGGAGGGTGGGAGAGAGTTCCAGATTCTTGGAGCGGCACCAGAGAAGGCTCGATTGTAAGTTTTTTTTCTTCCGGAAGTGAGCTGGCTGCAGCAGCAGGTTTTTGGCAGTTCGGGAATTTCTGGCCCGTCCGGATATCACGAGTTTTTGTGTAAGAAATGGAGGTGAATTCGCGTACAGAGCTTTGTGAGTTATGCAAGCCAGTTTAAATTGTATTCTGGCCTCCAGGGGAAGCCAGTTCAGAGCTTTGAGGTGGGGAGAGATGTGGTCAAATTTGTTTGAACCCGTTATGAGTCTGGTGGCGGTGTTGAGGCAGGCTTTCAGTGGGGCCAGAGAGTTCTTGGGTAGCCCTGCAAGAGTAGAGCATCCATATTCAAGTCCGAAAATGACTAGGGCCTGGGTTGCCATTTTAAGATCGGAGACATCGAGTTTTAGGTTTCTTAGGTAGCTCAGGTGGAATCTAGCCGTTTTGGCCATCGCGTTTATATGGCCATGCATATTCAGGCTGCCGTCAAAGGTTATTCCCAGGGATTTTCACCGAGTTTAGTGCAGTAATCGTCTTGATCCATTCCTGGATGTCTGGATTTGGTTTGGGTGGGGAGATCAGAAGGAATTCCGTTTTGTTTGCATTGAGTTTAAGCTGGTTGGCGGTGAGCCAGTCGACTGTCAGCTTCAGTGCCTCGTTTAAGGAGAAAATGTCTTCAGGGGAAGAGATTTTTATGTAGACCTGTGTATCGTCGGCGTACATACGGTAGGAGATGTTGGCGGCACAAAGCACCTTGGTGAGAGGTTCAAGGTAAAGGTTGAAGAGGGTAGGGGAGAGGGTTGATCCTTGGGGGACTCCAACAGAAACCGGAGAGGGGGCGGATAGATCACCGTTGATGAGGACTCTCTGTGAGCGGTTTTGGATGAAGGATCTACTCTAGAAGGATAAGGAGACAGGTTTTGCCTAGGTCTAGGGCTTGGAGAGCGTCATCAACAATGTGTAGGAGGGTGGTTTCCGTGCTGTGTCCAGGTCCGAAACCTGATTGAAAGTCATCTAGCAGGTGAAAGTTGTTGATGTGTAGGCTTAGCTGCTGTTGCACACTTTTTTCCAGAACTTTGGCAAGGAGTGGGATGCTGGATATGGGTCTATAGTTCTCGGCGGAGGCAGGGTCCAGCGTGGTTTTTTTTAGGATGGGGACAACTTGGCCCGCCTTGAGCGAATCAGGAATTGAGCCCTGTAGGAGGGAGGCATTGATTATTGAGGTCCAGGAAGGGATGATGGCCTTGGAGGCGGCAGCTAGGCAGTTAGAGGGGAGAGGATCATTAAAGTGATTGTTCGGTTTTAAAGAGGCAAGAATTCTCGAGATAGAGTGATTGTCATAAATTTTAAATTTGGACCAGTGCGCTAGGTTTTTGGGTGAGGTTTGGGAGGACAACACAGAGAGAAGAGGTGGAGCTGGCTGATTTTGGTGGTGGGTTGCGGATTTAAGTTAATTTCCTAGGGCAGAGATTTTGTCACAGAAATACTGTGGCAGAGGCCAGGAGTTCTATATTGGGGTGGCATAGAGTTTTAAACCCTCTCACTATCTGTAATACCATTGGGCCTTTTGATAAAAAACTTCAAGGTTGACCACAAAATGCCCACCTGCTTTCCACTGTCACAAGAGGAAAGGACACTGCACTTACCTTTAGTTCCCCCTCCCCTTGCTAGGCTCCTGCTTATGAAGAGGCATCCTTCCCTTCTTCTTAGTGGGAAGAATGTTGTCCTTGAGTATGCATGAGGCTGGTGGTAGAAGGGTCTGTAGAACAATTGCCAGCCAGTATGATGACCCCCCATAAGCAATGCATTTGGAGAGGATAGCCCAAAACACGGACCAGTGATGATTGTGCTTTGTCCCGAGAGGTCAAGGTACCACACAATTTCTTTAATAAATTCATCCATAAACAGAGACCCTTAAGAATTGACCATTATATCTAGGCTGTACGGTTTTAGGTTTAAACCTATAATAACTGATAAAACGCCGCCGGAAGGGAAATAGCCCTCATAAGTGTAAACATATAGACACTGAGAAAACACCTGCACAACCACAAACTAAATGCCATTCAAAGAAAGGAAAAGGAGAGTGAAAGAGTCATTTTTATTTCTTCTTGAAGGGGCCAATACAATATAAATTTGTTATATAAGGTAGCAGTAAGAAAGACTGGGCTACTATTATTCTGCTTGAGTTTTGTTGTTTAGGGACGTCACTAAAATATTGTTGTTTACTCCTTTTTTCAGTTTTGTGGATTTTGGTCTAAAGATACAGGGGTTAGAAGCATGTTTTAGGTGTTGTTTAATTATTTTATAAACTGTAGAGAATCGAGAAATATCAATCATATTTGATTTTTTGGCTACGTTTAAGTCTTTCACTGTTAGGAAAAATGTAGGTTTGATAAGAATCTTTCCCTACATGTACCATCACATTTACTCACACAGAATGGTTAAAAACCCTTGATACATTAGCCCCCTTTTCTGAGTTAGTATTGATAGTAGGTGCATTGCCAAACACCCCAGGCTTTAAACATACAATGCAAGGTATAGTGACAGGTATGTGTGAAAAGAGTGCAGTCACCAAGCATCTGGGATACTGGTGAAAACATGACACCAGACTTTTAGAAAACATGGAATGAAGTGTCCTTTGGAATGCTGCTGCTAAACATTCTTACCAAGTTCAACAAAGATTGGAGTGATATTGTTTGTATTTGCAGTAAATCAAGCTACTTATATGAAAACGTTGTGTGATGACCTGTCAAAATCGATACCTGAGCTGAAGTGCTTCCGCGTAAGAGATACTTGCCACTTGTTAGATGGTAAGCTGAAAGCATCTTTCCAATCTTCAGAGTTACTGAAGAATGCTATTAACATTTTTAGTCCATTCTGGTGCACTGTTTTGTTATGCGCAGAAACTAAAACGCAAATATTTCTCATTTTGTGCTTTGTGTGGCATCAAAGAGAGAGTCATCCCAGCTGTGTCACTTAGCTGGTGGTTCTTAGTCCTAGATGCCATGAATGCTATATTATACATGTGGCAACCATTTTAAGAACTTTTGCTGAGTGATGGTGCCAAAGGCAAGAAATGTGAGGATCTTTGGTCACAAATTGATAGTGATATGAAAAAAGTACACTCTACTGCATTCTTAGATTTTTACAGGAAAGCATGACTGCTGTAGTGGACATAATCGAAAAACTAGAGTCTGAAAACACCATTGTCTTCCAAGTGTTCAGCATAATTGGTGTAGATGTGAAACATCTCCTTGAGAGCAGGCTGGGGGATGTCGTGATTGCCGGTCCCGGGCGCCTCCCGAACTACAAAGATGGCCACCATAGGGGGCGTGCATGCGCAGAAGCCGATAGTCAGGCTAAAGCGCAGCCGCTCCCGAGCCGTAAAGCTTCGCGTTCTTGCTTGCGGGATTTGGCTCTTACCTTCCGGTCTCTTGTGCAGCTTCCTGAAGTGTCGGGTCTTCCATCCGCGTTCTGCTTTATTCTGGCGTTGCTCCGCTGTCCGAACCCTTGCTGGCGTCACTCCGCTGTCCGAACCCCTGCTGGCATCGCTCCGCTGACCGGACCCTTGCCCTGGCGTTCTCCACTTCGTGTGCCTCCTTCGTGGACTTTGTCTTCCCTCCAAACGGTGCCTGCAAAAGAAGAAAAAAGACAAGAAAAGCTACAAAACTATATTCCCGGTAACAGCGCTATGCGCTGCCAGCTATTTTACAATCTTCTGGTGTTTGTACGTATACTTATCTGATCTAGTGCTGTCGCCTCTGTGGACTCTGCTCCTTCAGCCTGCTAGACACATCTTTTCTTTCCTATGACAAAGACAAAAGAGGACAATATTTACTTATGCCTGAATTAAGGTTATATATTACATTTTTGACAGAACGGAACATGTATTGGGAATTATCACATGCATAGAAGTCTAGCAAATAGGTGGGTACATTAGCATGTTTATAGTTTCTCTGTGTCTATGTTAGTCTCTTTTCCTTAAAGTAGTCTCTTGTCTTTCCTTCAGGCCGGATTTCTATCTATTGAACCCAGTCAGGTGCATACCTTAGAAGAAGGGAAATTACAAGGTAGGAATTAGCACATTGGAGGCTAGACAGAAATTGGGTTACTCCTACTATACTTACCAGTTTTCCCTTTTTGTTCCTATTTACAGCTTTTAGCCTTGTCCCTGCCTGGTTCTGTTTCTGCCTGGGATCCGACGAAGGACCTTTACCTCTCCTTGTTTTGTTTCCCTTCTTCCCCGGGTTACCATTGTCACTTTGACTCTGTTGGGTGCAATAGGTGATTGCGGGAAGTAGAGGTTTTTCTCTTCATGTCTATGAAGTTCCTGCGGAAATAAGTGAAATCTCGACAGGTGACACTTTTAGTGACTTTGGCACTGCAACATGTTCCTTGTTAGAGTGCTTGCCACTTGATAAGCAAAGAAATGTTGAGAAGCAATTCAGGAACTTTTATTTTACAATGTATGAGAAATAGCCCTTCGCCAACCATAGAATTTGAAGTCAATGAACCCTCACTGTGGTACTCTGCACAAGTTATAGAAGAGACATTTTCTCCAGAGTTTCAAAAGTGCTGCTTTATTTTTCACTGCTTCAATAACTCTGAGGGCATATGTGCCCAGTTCAACGCATATGTTGCAGAACCTGTTGCAGAGAATCACAATCTTCAGGTGCATCAGTATTTGCATGGAAAGCTATGTCCGTGGCCAGAGTTAGCAAATTGAGTACTGGCTTTTTTGGCGTTGCCTGTCTCAAGTACCAATGATGAGGGCCTTTACACAGATAAAAGTTTACATGGGAAGGAAAGAGCGAGCGTTCATGACCAAAGACTCACTGAAGAAGCATTGTATGGTGTACTACAATAAGTTTGATTTGTAGAAAAGTATTTTGACCTCATACACACTATACGTACAATGCCTATATACCATGCGCTATCAGTGCATAAAGCAAGCAATAATAAAAGCAAAAAGTTCCATAAACACTGGAAAAACACTGTTTGTTTTTAATGGCGCGAAAATGTATAACCACTGGTTTTTTTAAGGTATTGAAATCACTTGAAAACACTGGGAAAAAAATACCAGAATTTACCAAAAATAGAAACTGAAAACAGGAAAGCCTAATTATATCCAACAGCCAGATAACTCTTAAAGTTTGGGATCAATACATACAAGAAATTGGAGCATTAGTTGAGGGGGTGAGAACCCTCCTCAAATATTAATTGTCCTTGTCCACTAAAGTCACTAATCAAACCTGTGTTTAAAACTCTGGTAGCTTGGCACAAAAGCAGCCAGGCTTAATTTAAAGGAATGTGCATAGTATTTAGGCAGAATTCAGACCGTAATAAAGTGAATAAACTACACAAGAAAAATCCCAAACAAATATGAATTTTTTAAAATATTTTAATAAATAAAATAACACCAACACGACAAAAATCCAATAAATAGAACTGGAGATATGAATTTTCCAACTTTAAGGTTCAAAACAGCACCAAAAAGAGTTAAGCGCCAACCTCTGTCACCTGGTTGCGCTTGACTTGGATAAAGTGAAAAGTTAAGCCCAGCGGTGATGGTGTGTGGTTTGGATGCAGAGCTCAGATTTATCCCAGTGAAATGTTTTACCTTCGGAGTAAGTCTCTGGAATAGACTTCAAAAATCCATAGTGGGACAACGCAGCAAGCTGTGGCCAAAGAGGGTACACATCGTTGAATAACGTCTGGATGAGGTCCTGAATAAGCCAGTGACTTTTGGTAGGAAAGCTCTGAACTGGAAGAATTAGAATTTTGCATCCAGAGGAGACCCCTCGTCAGCTGGAAACTATTCATGGTTTTGCTTGGTGAAGATTTCTACTTTTGAATGCAGTCACTTTTTTATAGCTCTGGTTCTTGCAGCGGGGCAAGGCTGCAAACTGTAGCCAAAGAGGGCTCATGGCCTTCTCCCTGAAGTCCCACTGGTCCAGATTTGTAGCTGCGGAGAAGAACATAGTGGGTGCAACCTGAATCTTTGGCCCAGCAGCAATACACACTCGTCTGATGGGCTTGGCAGGTTGGTTATGGTCCCCCACTGGTCCCTGGAAACTTTAGGAAAAGTATATTTGGACACCTACAATGTGGTCCAGAACCCTGGGGGCAAGTATGGTGTCAAGGCTCATTCCAGCAGAGGACAGCAACAGGGTTCATGGTAGATCCAATTGGAAGTGGTCAGCTGGACAGTTGCAGGAAAGGCCTCTGGTAGCTTGTTGTATTCCTGTAGCTCAAACCGGTCAGCCAACTGACCCTTGGAGACAGTTCTGGGGTCCTTGGTTCAAGGCAAGCAGGTCTAGTGTTCCTTCAGAATTCAGACAGCGGGAGAGTCCTTTTTCTTATCTGTACAGGTTCAGGAGTGTTCTGAGAAGGGTACTGAGGATGGCACTTTTATGCCCAGTGCCAGCCTGTGGGCAGGGGAAAGGCTTGGTCACGCCCTAACCAATGGGGTACTAGTTCCTACCCACTTTTGCAACATTTCTCGTGTGTTTTGCTGAAAGCTATCCCAAAGTGTCCTTCTCTACCTAAATCTAACATGGCAGAACCCTTGTTCCCCTGGTGAGAACTCCCTGTGACCAGGCAGAGGTGCATCTATGATAATGGGACAACCCTCCCTTGTTGTCACTTCAAAACAGTTCTGGGGCAGCTTCCCCCTCCCACTGGGTTTGGAGCCAAGCTGACTAGGAAGACAAACTGAAGCAGGCCTAGGTGTGAGCTACATGCACCAGTGACCGGGGTAGGCACCCTTCGAAGTTCAGAGAGGGGCTGGCCACACTCCCAGGTCAACCTGCTCAAAGAAGAAAAACACCTTTCAACGCACAAGCCTTTTGTCCCCTGTCTTGGTGCAATCCACATCTAGCCACAGGGAGCCATTCAGGAGTCGTGATACTGGGCACTGGCAGAAAGATACATTTGAATTAGGCAGTAAGTTGACAACTTTCTAAAAGTTTCATTTTCAAAATAGTAATCTAAAATCTGACTGTGCTATTAAGTTGGAATTACTATTAAAATAAGTAAATGAATCATTTAATAGCTTCATAAATTGTCATCATGTAATCAGTGTTTCCCTATGGGAGAGCCAGCCTTGTTAGAGTGAAAAACACCTTTGAAGGGTTTCATTGCCAGGACATGTAAAACTTTAAATATACATGTCCTACTTTTTAAATGCCATGCACCCAGACCTCTGTGCATTTTGGGCTTACCTTAGGAGTGAATTATAAGTGCTCAAAAGGAAGATTAGGTCTGACTAAAGGTTTATTTTGCTAAGTGGAAATGGCGGTTAGTTCAAAACTGACCACCCAGGCTGCAGTGGCAGACCTGCAGACATGCTTTACAGCGCTACTTTAGTTGGTGGCACAAGGAGTGCTGCAATCCACTAGTAGCATTTAAGTTACAGGCCTTGGGTTCATGTACCCTATATACCCTATACAAGGGACTTACAAGTAAATGTAATGTGTCAAATGGGTATATGTCAATTATATCATGTTTAAAAGGGAGGGTACAAGTACTTGACCACTGCTGAGTAGGAGTAAAGTGTGCAGAGGCCTATGGCCAACAAAAGCGGGTTCAGCTATAGACAAAATCTGAGGGAATATCATGCAAAAGATGGTCATTTCCAACAATACGCAACAACACTCCCTTGCGTCTCCCAAGAGAAACCCTGCATTTGCATTCACAAGAACGTATATCGCCCTTTGGGCCCATCCAGAAATTGTTTCCGGGTACAGTTGACCCCCCTGACTTCACCTCATCGGCAGCACACAAAATACAGGAAACAGGACCCAGGGTATCCAATAATGCATTTTGGCATGAGAACCTTGCCCTATTCACACTTTTTCTAGGGTTCTTCCCACCTATGCTTAAAAATGTTACAATTTTAGCACCCAATGCGTTGTAATGGCCGCTTTCTCAGATATGTTTGCCTTTGGGCACTCTGCCCTCTTTTTAGATCTAACACTCCTGTCCATTAAACATTTATTTTAAACCTAATGTATTCATCAATAAATGGTGGATGAGCCCACTTCTCTGAATTTGGAAGCTCGATGAACCCATGCTCAAAAATTGGAGTATCTCCCTCATCCAAAATAACAATATATGGCTTATCCCCAGTTTTTATCATCAGTTCCACCATCGACGTCATTGTGGTAATCCTCATTATCATAGTATTTATCACAATTCTGTGACGATAAATGATCATAGGGCCATTTCCTTGGGCCTCCTATATTAAACACAATATAGAGTTTTGCTGCATTGAAATTAAGTCATTAGCTCCCTGCAGAATTGCAACGCAACCAAATTCATCATCCTCATATCATGGGGGGGAAGTATAATTTTTCTTCATTATTCTTTTGCCTCTATGGCTACATAATTCCCCTTGCTTAGAATGTAAGCTGAAATTCGCAGGAATAAACAACTCGTCATAGCATTTCCGATGGATTTTTTGTATATCAGTGTCCACACTACCAAATGATGAGGAGACCGCTTAATGAATAGAATTGTAAACTAAGTTGTCCAAAAATTCCCAAACGTTTTTCGTAGAAACCTCATCCCCCTCATTATTAACAGGGCGGTCAACCATTTTAATCAACAAACAATAGGGGATTGAACCCCCAAAATATTTTCTTTGTTTCAAACATATTAGAACAGGCAAACAGAAAAATGGTTGTGCCTTTATATTTTATTCACATATATCCAGGCTGCTGCCAGCATAAACATTTCTCCAGGCAAGCACCTGCCTTACAACAAATATTACAAAGTATCTAACCATGAAAAAAATATAGGAGAAACTCACCAGCAGCCTTGCTCTGCCACAATGTAATTATTCACACATTAGTCTTGAAAACATGCAAATACGACCTTAAATAAACAGACCAGACAGCGCTGAATTTCACATGCAAGCCTTAAAAGTAGGTGTCCATCCCAGTGCAAAAGCGTGGATGTTGCTACCGTCACCAGAACAGTACTAGAGATCTGGGATAAACTAGTGCTCAAGAGGAGTCTCACCACCTTCCCGTCTCCCAACACCCGGATTACTCGAAACCCTGATTTTACCCCAGCCCTCCAACCCCGCACATTTTGAACTGGGAATCGGGGAGTGTAGAACTCTGGGCGACCCCTTTGTAGGCAGCAATATCAAACCCTTTTAGCAATGCAAACTAGACTTCAAGCTCCCTGAAAAGTCCTGCCTGCAATACTGCCAGATCCGGCACTGGGTGCTTCACCTCCTCAACGCTCATGGAGCCACACAGGTTTTCACATCCTTTGAGAAGCTAGGCAGGGCCTTCGAAGGCTCCAGAGGGCTCATATCCAAAACTTTTCAAGCCATCCAACACTCAATGCCCTCCTGCACCCACCGGTACCAAATGCAATGGCACTCTAGCAACACTGAGGGTATCTCACAAAAACAATAGGAAACACCTGGTGTCACATACCTAACCTATACATAAGTATACCCCAACGGGAGACAGCTTATAAAATGAGGGTACACTGGTACTACACTCCAACACGCCTGCATGCAATTTCCCGCAAGGCACCTATTAAATGCTGGTGATTGGCACCAGGTGACTTTCACCATAGCTTTATATCAACAAAAGGAAGGTGCACTCAACATAAGAGTCATACAGAACCAAAATTGATGTCCAATAATATTTCAAATTTATTCCAGATAAGTAAACATAGACAGCAAACAGCCAACGCGTTTCGTCCCTTTGCCAAGGAACTTCTTCAGGGCTGTGAGAATAACATAAAAGGACACAAATTGTAGTACGACAACCAATGAAAAATACACAACACCAATTACAAAAACAAATGTATAAATCAATAAATACACATTAAACCAATACAAACATTAATATTGTCAACAATAACAAATAAATAGAGACAAGAACCAAGAACAAAACATACAAGGATACATGTAGCATATTCACAGAACAAACATCACATATATTTGGTTTATTAATATAAAAAGTATATATATATAGACCTTTTAGTAATTTGTTAAGTTTATATGACTGTTTCAAAAGTTAAAAGTTAAAAAATCTTTTAATCCAAACAACATTTGTTATATCCAACCGTAAACGGCAGAGCAAACTGAAATTAACCAAGAGTTTTGAAAAGTTTAGGTACAGGGAAAGTTCAGAACAGATATTTTTAGTAAAAATAAGAGAAAGGAAAAAAGAAAAAGAAAAAGACAGAAATGAAGAAAGAACAAGAAAAAATATATATAACACCAGAGATCGTTAGAAATATAAAGTCAATATCATTGTATATAAATCTAAAACTAGATAAAATCTATATCAATAACTACTCCATAATAATAAAATTATGTTAAGAATCTCACCTAAATATCAAAACGATATGTTTAATCTTGCAAGAGCAACAGCAGAATAGCCTTAGGCAAACAGTCCATTTTTCGCAGAAAATTCAAGACATGTGTCTCCAAGTCTGATAATCCAAACAACAGAAAGATGGACAAATGCAGATTATATTACATCTGTCACATGGCTATACAAGTGAAGAGCATTCTTAAAACGAAGAAAAATTATTTTTTAATATTTTTAAAACGCGAACATTCATATCAAGTGGAGAAGCGGAATGTCAAAGTTTGTTGCCATAAGAGGCATCCGTCAATTAAACAAAAACACCAGCGATCTCTTATAAATTCCTTATTTTGAAAAAGTTAAAAAGCAGGTAATAAACCTGAAATCAAGAGAAAAATGTGACGGAAGGAATAGCAGATGTCTCACCAGAAATAAATTCAAAGGTCGTTTCCGTATTCAAGCTGAGTCATAGCATCAAGAGCGATAGTGTCATAAGGATTTCTAGGTTACTGTGGTAAGGAATTTCATTGTAATTTAAATCCCAATCTGTAAACATGAGACCAAAGAAAGACAGTATTTTCAAAAAATAGCCCAACCATGACCATTATGTCCAAGTCCCCATTGATCATAAATCCACATTATTCTGGACATCCCAGTTATTATCACTAGTTCAAAAAAACAAAATATGCAGCATGAGGATTGGCAAGTAAGCATAGTACGCATTCCCAGTCAAGTTTCTAAACATCACTAGTATAACATAGCAACAGTACCCTAACCCTCCAGCTTATAGTCACTTGTTGTTAAAACAAGTGGAAAGGTACAAAACGCCAGCATGATGACTATCCGACAAAAATGTCCGCAATTCGCGGCAAATTTATAAAAGCTATCCCGATTTATAATGTAATCCAAAAAGATACAATCTAATAGTATTCTGAGGATGATCATACAATTGATACTTATATTCACAGCAGTTTTAGCTAAAGTTCACCGAAAGCGCTATCCGTACTTTGCAAAGAATTTGTAAGAAGTGCAACGCAATAAGCATGCCATAGCCGACTCGATCATATTCACTTACTTGTTGCGGTAGAAACGACAGCATGATAACTGACTAACAAACACTGCCCGCAAACCGCGGCAAGTTTTTAAACGATATACAGGTACAACGTGAGGAGACGCATTCTACGTAAAGACGCGCCATAAACGAAAAGAAACATCAAAAACGGACTATACGTAGATTAATTCCAATATCATCACCATCTTACCATGGGTATAGGACATACAAACTTGAAACCCAACGCAAAGTGCGCATTAGATTAACAATGTAATCTAATTGGATATAATCCTAATAATTAATTACAGATAGTCATAAAGTTAATACAAATATTTACCAAAGGTTTATCAATAAGTTATATGAAATATTCGCAACACATATACCACAGTCAGCTAAATTCACATACTTATCGAAAATAAAACCGACAGCATAGTAACTAAAAAACAAATATAGCCTTCGGATCGCGGCATGTTTTTGAAAAGCTTAACAATTGCAACGTAGAGAGACACATCATACGTAGTGACGCGCCATAAGCAAGAAAGGAAATAGAAAACGGACTTAACGTAGATTCATCTTGATACCATCGCCATCTTAGTATGGGTGGTGGGCATACGAAATTTGAAAACAATACGAATAAGTATTGTAATATAATCTATTCAGATGTAATCCTAAGAAATTTTTCTAAAAATAGTCATACGGTATTTAGACACAGTGCAAAGTACAAATTGGTATTATAATGGGCAAACGATATATGAACACGATACAAAGTACGAATTAGTTATGCAATGCATTCAATTTGGATGTGGTCCTAAAAAAATCCCTAAATATAGTCATACAAGTACAAAAAACTCAATAAAGAGTTACCAAAAAAAGGTTTCTTTTTTCAGAGCAATCAGATAAGAAAACAAAGAGAACAGAAGAGAGAGTGAAAAGGGGAGAGAGAGGCACATATACTGTACCAAAACATAGAGTATATATATTTCAACATAGGCAAGATGCCAGCACAAATAAGATAATAGAGGCACAATCCAAGTCAATATACCCAAATGTATACATTGGGACAAATTCTCACAAAAGTTTTTTATATATATCATACACAGAAGAGAACCGACTCTTTATTTAATAAGGTTTCTAGAGTCTAATGCTGATCCCAGTACTTATCCGAGGAAATAATGGAGCTCTTTGTCCGTATTATGGCCCATCTGGGTGGCCCTTAGACGACATATCCATTTTGCCTGCCTTTGCCTGACCTGGAGTTCCCTATTGCCACCCCTGTTGCCAATTGGAACATGGTCAATACCATGGAACCAAAACATACTGTTATCTGGGTGTACTTTATTATAATGTTCACTCAGGGGGTATCTGTCATCACCATTCAGTATCGCCCTACGGTGTTCCTGTATCCTGATTTTCAATTGGCGTACTGTACTCCCCACATAAATAATTCCACAGATGCATCCCATTACATAGATAACATGTGTGGTATTACAGTTTATAAAATGGAGTATATCATATGTTCTCGTTGTGTTATAAGAGAAATTACAGATTTTATTTTTGCCAGAAGGGCAAATATTGCACGCTCCACATGTGAAAAAGACCCCTTGGTTTTTGAGGTAACCATGTGGCATTGTTGCTGGTAACATAACTGGGGCACAGAGAGTTGCGTAATGACTTACCCCTTTTGTAGGCAACAGAGGGTACATTTCTAATGGAGTTTTTTAATCCCGGAATTTCCATTAAGACACTCCAATTTTTCTTAAGTATGTTATAGATTTTTCCACTATTAGTGTTATATTGTGTGATGAATCTAACAGTACTATTCGTCAACACTTTTTTCGATTTCTTTTGTTTCTCTCGGAGTGTGTCCTCTCTCTTTGTATGCTGAATTTTCTCTATTGTTTTGTCAAGGAGTTTATTTTTGTAACCTCTCTGTAAAAATCTCTTCTTAGATTCTGCAATATTGTAGAGATAAGTAGTTTCCTCGCTACAATTTCTTCTTATCCTTGTTAATTCCCCATAGGGGATATTTTGGACAACGGATCTTGCATGTGCACTATCTGCATGCAATATGCCATTGCATGCTGTATCTTTCCTATACAGAGTGCTCTGTATAGTGCCATCCTTGATATAAAAACTTATATCAAGAAAATGTATTCTTTCTCTGTTATAAGCCATAGTGAATTGTACATTGTATTCATTGGTGTTTAAATACGGAAAATATTTTGTTAATGAATCCAAAGACCCAGACCAGAGACAGATGATATCATCTATGTACCTCCCCCAGAACACGATGTTATTAGTCCAGGGGGAGGCACATCTGCCCCAGGCATGCTCCCTCTCGAACCACCCCATGAAGAGGCAGGCGTAAGATGTAGCAAACCTGGAGCCCATGGCGGTACCAAGTATCTGTTGAAACCAACACCTATCGAATAGAAAGAAATTGTTACTGAGAATGATATCAATCATTTCCATGATCATTTCATTGAACATATATAGGTCGGCGCTATCCTTGTCCAAAAAGGACTGTACCGCCAAGCAACCTAAATCTTTCCGTATACAGGTATATAGGCTTACCACGTCAAACGTGACGAACATCAGTTCTTCCGACCATTCATAGTCCTTAAATTTTACCAAAATGTCCTTACTATCACGGACATATGATTTACCACATATTTCTGAAGCTTTAAATCCACGAATTCAGAAAGTTTTTCTGTGGGTGAGCCCACCCCAGAGATTATTGGGCGGCCAGGGGGAAAAGGGTCTGGCTTGTGTACTTTGGGCAAGATATAAATACACGGGTAATTTGGATTATCCACCCTTAAGTACCTGAATTCGTTTTCCGTGAGCAATGCAATATCTTTCCATTCGGAAAGTCTCATGTTTATTACAGTAGCTAAGTTTGCGATTTGATTATAGGCGAGCTTTTTATAACACAAATCATTACTCAACTGTCGATTAATTTCACCCATATAATCACAGTGATTCATAATCACAACATTACCACCCTTATCTGCCTCAAATATGACCACGGTATTATCTTGTTTCAACCTATTGAGCGCTTTCCTTTCTTGGGCGGTAATGTTGTGATATTTTGTCGAAAAACGTTTTTCAGATCCCTCCAAATTGTATAGTTCCTCACTCACTTTATTATAGAAGATATCAGTATTAGGGTGGTAATTTGTAGCTGGCACAAATTTCGATTTTGGTTTAAAACCACTGTCAGTAATGTAATTTTGAGTGATATCGAGTTCATTCATAATAGAAAACATATCCTGATTGTCTTCATCGTCTGTCACCAAGCAGTGTATACCCCGAATATCGGCAATGGTGTGTGTTACATGTTCATTTGGTACTGCTAATTCTGTATTTCGGGTAAAAGACTGGGAAAAGTAATCCTAAAGTTTAAGAACTCGAACAAATTTATATAAATCTATATGTGCATCAATTACATCCCCACTCTGGGTGGGACAGAAGTTCAAACCCTTACTTAAGACTGCAATTTCATCTGCATCCAGTTTTTTATTTGATAGATTCACAATTTTCAAATCATTACCATTGTTCATGTCATTTGATATTCCAAAATTACATTCAGCATCGCTGTTTATTCTTTGGACCGTGCTACAGTCTTCCCCCTTCCTACTGTACCTCCTTTGGAGCCCCCCTTTCCTCCTCCTGCCTCCCCTCCGGGTTTTGATTGGTCCCTTTTTTGTTGTAACCTGTTGCTGATACGTAGTTTTGCAAGCTCCTTCTGGAAAGAAGAAGCTCCTTCCTCTAAAGGGACCTCATGTGATGTGTTGGACGCTAAGCTATTAATAGAGGTGGAAGAAATGCTCCTTATTGAGCTAGAGCCTTCACAGCTTCATAGCTGGTCGTCTTGCTCCCTCATCGCCACATAGTGGAAGGAGATTCATGGGCTTATAAAATACACCATAGGCTTCCCGATTCCTGCGTCCTACATCACTGTCATATTAGGCTTAGGTCCCCGTACACTTGAGACAATGACGCATGCAGGGCCGGATTGGGAACGCAAACCGGCCCTGGCAATTGTCGAACTAGCCGTCGGTGGGAAGGGGGGAGTGCAAGTGCAAAACACTGCAGCTGATTTTGTTACAGGGGGCCGATAAAACCAGCCCCCGGTAACAAAAACTGCCTCCCAGGCGTCCAAATCTAACACCACCCTGGTGGCCCACCAGGGAAATGCCCGGTGCCCGCTATGGCCAGTCCTGCCCTTGACGCATGCAGACTGGTGTCTTTTTAACCATTTGTTAGGAGCTGCAAAACAGCTCATAGCCCACGCATGGAAGAAACCTATCGCCCCTCCTATAACCCTCTGTTTCACGCGGCTCTGGAATGTGCTAGCAATGTAGCAGTTATCCTACAAACTGGCTAACAAGGATAAATTATTCACATGGGTCTGGCCGCAGTTTATGGATTATTTCTCCCAAACTGAGCACACCTGCTTCACCCCACCCAAGCTCAAACCACTACAACTCTTTGAAAAAGAGGTTCATTTTGCAGAGTGACTGTAACTATTGTGCTGGACCTTTTCCTGCTGCTCAACCCTCATGGTTCTGACTCGTGCCTCTCTGATGGAATATCGTGGGTCTGGCCCTCTCGTATGTGCATTATGACCTGGGACTTGTTGCTTTCTTCGTTTTATTATTGGTTTTCCGATGACATTTACTAGTTGCCCATGCCTGTATGTTCTCCACATCCGTTGTCTATAATCCAATAGTGTAACATTCCTATTGTGCTGATTACTACTGCAATATGCTCTGTATAAGCATTGCGGATTTGACTCTGAAGCCATGTTGTGTCGTATTCTATGATAAAACTTTAATAAGCAGATTTCTATTAAGAAAATAAAAAAGTAGGTGCCCATCTGAAATTGGCCTAAAGAAATCAAAGCTTCAGTATGTACACCAAACAAACAAGAAATACAACTACAGTAAATCACAATCCAAGGGTAGTGTTATTCACTGTGACTATCAGGGCATGCTAGGGTTATGTGCTTCTTCACTGTGGGTATCACTGCATGCTAGGATGCTGTTATTCACTGGGACTATCAGGGCAGTCTAAGGTGCTGTACTTCTACACTGTGGGTATCACCGCATGCTAGGATGCTGTTATTCACTGGGACTGCCTCAGCGTACACGAGTGATGTACTTCTGCATTGTGGGTATAAAGGCATGCTAGAATGCTGTTTTTCACTGTGACTATCACGGCGTGCGCGAGTGCTGTACTTCTGTATTGTGAGTATCACCGCATGCTACAATGCTGTTGTTCACTGTGACTATCAAGGCATGCTAGGGTGCTGCACATCTGCACTGTGGGTATCACTGCATGCTAGGATGGTGCTATTCCCTGTGACTATCAGGGCATGCTAGGGTGCTGCACATCTGCACTGTAGGTATCACAGCATGCTAGGAAGCTGTTATTCACTGAGACTGTCACAGCGTGCGCGGGTGCTGTACTTCTGCACTGTACGTATCACCGCATGCTACAAGGCTGTTATTCACTGTGACTATCAGGGCAGTCTAGGGTGCTGTACTTCAACACTGTGGGTATCACTGCATGCTAGGATGCTGTTATTCACTGTGACTATCATGGCATGCTAGGTTGCTGTACTTCTACACTCTGGGTATCACAGCATTCTAGGATGCTGTTATTCACTGTGACTATCACGGCGTGCGCGGGTGCTGTACTTCTGCACTGTGGGTATCACTGCAGGCTAGGATGCTGTTATTCACTGTGACTATCACGCGTGCGTGGGTGCTGTACTTCTGCACTGTGAGTATCACAGCATGCTAGGATAATGTTATGCACTGTGACTATCAGGGCAAGCTAGGGTGGTGCACATCTGCACTGTGCGGATCACCATATGCTATGATGCTGTTATTCACTGTGACTATCAGTGCATGCTAGGGTGCTGCACATATGCACTGTGGGTATCACCACATGCTAGGATGCTGTTAATCACTGTGACTATCCCGGTGTGCGCGGATTCTGTACTTATACACTGTGGGTATCACCGCAATGCTAGGATGCTGTTACTCACTGTGACCATCACGGTGCACGCGGGTGCTGTACTTCTGCATTGTGGGTATCACTGCATGCTACAATGCTGTTATTCACTGTGACTATCAGGGCATACTAGGGTTCTGTGCTTCTACACTGTGGGTATCACTACATGCTAGGATGCTGTTATTTATTGTGACTATCAGGGCATACTAGGGTGCTGCACATCTGCACTGTAGGTATCACTACATACAAGGATGATGTTATTCACTGTGACTATCAGGGCATGCTAAGGTACTGCAAATCTGCACTGTGGGTATCACCGCATGCTAAGATGCTGTTATTCACTGTGACTATCAGGGCATGCTAAGGTGCTGCACTTCTGCACTGTGGGTATCACAGCATGCTAGGATGCTGTTATTCACTGTGAGTATAACGGCATGCTATGGTGCTGCACATCTGCACAGTGGGTATCATAGCATGCTATGATTTTTTTTTAAACACATTTTTATTGCCTTTTATATGTCATGTAACATACCCCTTGGGGGTGTCAATATACCGTAGACAGGACAAAGAATAAACATATCTTAAGCACTGCCTTCGTCATTATTCTAGCCTGGGCCCTTTCGTACACGGTAACTATAATGATCACATTGCTGTCTCCTAGCAGTACACCATATATTAAAGATATACCTCCCTCACCTTCTCCAAACAATAAGGCAACAAACCAAAACTTCCCCCACCCCCCCCTTCCCGCACTGCTGTCTCCCCTTGATTATTGTTCAGCTCTTTTAGTAGGCTCCCTGACACATGAGGCGTGGATAGTGGTGCTGTGCCGGGACCTCCCGTTGCGATCCCCTTCCTCTCCTGTGTGTGTCGATGCCGTGGAACGCTCCCAATCTCCTGTCTTTAATGAGTTATTCTGCCCTAATCTGGACCCTGGGGGTGCTCTACATGCGGACGCCGGTCTGGGGTGGAAGCCTCGGAGTCCTGCTATGATGCTGTTATTCACTGTGACTATCACGGCATGCTATGGTGCTGTACAGCTGCACTGTGGGTATCACAGCATGCTAGGATGCTGTTATTCACTGTGACTATCAGGGCGTGCGCGGGTGCTGTACTTCTGCACTGTGGGTCTCGCCGCATGCTAGGATGGTGTTATTCACTGTGACTTACAGGGCATGCTAGGGTGCTGTGATTTTACACTGTGGGTATTACTGTATGCTAGGATTCTGTTATTCACTGTGACTATCAGGGCACGCTAGGGTGTTGCACTTCTGCACTGTGGGTATCACAGCATTCTAGGATGCTGTTATTCACTGTGACTATCAGTGCAGTCTAGGGTGTTGTACTTGTACACTGTGGGTATCACTGCATGATAGGATGCTGTTATTCACTGTAACTATCAGGGCATGCTAGGGTGCTGTACTTCTACACTTTTGGTATCACTGTGACTATCAGTGGATATTAGGATGCTGTACTTCTGCACTGTGAGTATCACTGTATGCAAGGGTGCTGTTATTCACTGTGACTATCAGGGTGTGCGCGGGTGCTGTTCTTCTACACTGTGGGTATCACTGTATGCTAGGATGCTGTTATTCACTGTGACTATCAGGGCATGCAAGGGTGCTGTTATTCACTGTGACTCTCAGGGTGTGTGCGGGTGCTGTACTTCTACACTGTGGGTATCACCACATGCTAGGATGCTGTTACTCAGTGTGATTATCACGGCGTGCACGAGTGCTGTACTTCTGCACTGTGGGTATGACCGCATGCTACAATGCTGTTTTTCACTGTGACTATCAGGGCATGCTATGGTGCTATACTTCTGCACTGTGGGTATCACTGTAAGCTAGGATGGTGTTATTCACTTTGACTATCACCGCGTGCACGGGTGCTGTACATTTGCACTGTGGGTATCGCTCTATGCTACGATGCTGTTATTCACTGTGACTATCAGGGCATGCTAGGGTTCTGTACTTCTACACTGTGGGTATCACAGCATGCTAGGATGCTGTTATTCACTGTGACTATCAGGGTGTGCGCGGGTGCTGTACTTCTACACTGTGGGTATCACTGTATGTTGGGATGGTGTTATTCACTGTGACTATCAGGGCATGCTAGGGTGCTGTACTTCTGCATTGTGGGTATCACTGCATGCTAGGATGGTGTTTTTCACTGTGACTATCAGGGCATGGTAGGGTGTGGCACATCTGCACTGTGGGTATCACAGCATGCTAGGATGCGGTTATTCACTGTGACTATCAGGGCATGCTAAGGTTCTGCAATTCTGCACTGTGGGTATCACTACATGCTAGGGTGGTGTTATTCACCGTGTATCACGGCGTGCACAGGTGCTGTACTTCTGCACTGTGGGTATCACAGCATGCTATGATGCTGTCATTCACTCTGACGATCACGGAATGCTATGGTGCTGTGCTTCTACACTGTGGGTATCACAGCATGCTAGGAAGGTGTTATTCACTGTGACTATCAGTGCATGCTAGGGTGATGCACATCTGCACGGTGGGTATCACTGCATGCTAGGATGCTGTTATTCACTGTGACTATTATGCTATGCTAGTGTTCTGTACTTTTGCACTGTGGGTATCACCGCATGCTATGATGCTGTCATTCTTTACTATCACTGCGTGCACGGGTGCTGTACTTCTGCACCGTGGGTATCGCTGCATGCTAGCTGTTATTCACTATGACTATCAGTGCATGCTAGGGTGCTGCACTTCTGCACTGTGGGTATCACTGCATGCTATGAGGCTGTTATTCACAGTGACTATCACGGAATGCTATAGTGCTGTCCATCTGCTCTGTGGGTATCATGGCATGCTAGGATGCTGTTATTCACTGCAACTATCAGGGTGTGTGCGGGTGCTGTTCTTCTACACTGTGGGTATCACTGTATGCTAGGATGGTGTTATTCACTGTGACTATCAGGGCATGCAAGGGTGCTGCTATACACTGTGACTATCAGGGTGTGTGCGGGTGCTGTACTTCTACACTGTGGGTATCACTGCATTCTTCGATTCTTTTATTCACTGTGACTATCAGTGAATGCTAGGTTGTTGTACTTCTACACTGTGTGCATCACCGCATGCTAAGATGCTGTTATTCACTGTGACTATCAGGGTGTGTGCGGGTGCTGTACTTCTACACTGTGGGTATCATAGCATGCTAGGATGCTGTTATTCACTGTGACTATCCGGGCATGCTAGGGTGCTGCACTTCTGCACTGTGGGTATCACTGTATGCATCACTGTATGCTAGGATGGTGTTATTCACTGTGACTATCAGGGCATGCAAGGGTGCTGTTATTCACTGTGACTATCAGGGTGTGTGCGGGTGCTGTACTTCTACACTGTGGGTATTACTGAATTCTTTCATGCTGTTATTCACTTTGACTATCAGGGCATGCTAGGGTGTTGTACTTCTACACTGTGGATATCCCAGCATGCTAGAATACTGTTATTCACTTTGACTAGCACGGCGTGCACGGGTGCTGTACATTTGCACTGTGGGTATCGCCCTATGCTACGATGCTGTTATTCACTGTGACTATCAGGGCATGCTAGGGTGCTGCACTTCTGCACTGTGGGTATCACTGTATGCTAGGATGGTGTTATTCACTGTGACTATCAGGGCATGCAAAGGTGCGGTTATTCACTGTGATTATCAGTGTGTGCGCGGGTGCTGTTCTTCTACACTGTGGGTATCACTGCATTCTTCGATGCGGTTATTCACTGTGACTATCAGGGCATGCTAGGGTGTTGTACTTCTACACTGTGGGTATCCCAGCATGCTAGTGTACTGTTATTCACTTTGACTATCACGGCGTGCACGGGTGCTGTACATTTGCACTGTGGGTA
Organism: Triturus cristatus; assembly: GCF_964204655.1. Taxonomy (NCBI): domain Eukaryota; kingdom Metazoa; phylum Chordata; class Amphibia; order Caudata; family Salamandridae; genus Triturus; species Triturus cristatus. The sequence goes on along the minus strand of NC_140590.1, from coordinate 483,050,005 downwards.
TCGCCCTATGCTAGGATGCTGTTATTTGTGGTGACTATCAGGGTGTGCGTGGGTACTCTACTCCTACACTCTGCATTCTTCAATGCTGTTATTCACTGTGATTATCACGGCGTGCACGAGTGCTGTACTTCTGCACTGTGGGTATCCTAGCATGTTAGGATGCTGTTATTCACTGTGACTATCATGGCGTGCGTGGTTGCTGTACTTCTGCACTGTGGGTATCACTGTGTACTAGGATGCTGGTATTCACTGTGACTGTCAGGGTGTGCGCGGGTGCTGTACTTCTACACTGTGCGTATCACAGCATGCTAGGATGCTGTTATTCAATGTGACTACCATAATAATAATAATAATAATAATACTGGATTTTATAAAGCGCGAACAGCTACCTCGCGAGGAGGTGTCCCGGCGCTAGAAGAACCATAGAAGACCTGGGGCAGAGATGGAAGACCTAGCGTGGCTGTGAGAAGAGCCAGGTCTTTAGCATCTTCTTGAAGCAGTGTTCAGATGGAGCTTGCTGGATTGCTTGAGGTAGAGAGTTCCACAGAACAGTGGCGTTTGCTGAAAAGGTGCGTCCGCCAAGGCGGGCCTTTTTTGCTCGTGGGACAGCCAGTAAGACACGGTCATTTGACCGTAGTGCCCGACTTTGGGAATATCTTGGGAGGCGTTTTTTTAGGTAAAGTGGGCAGGAGCCATGCAGAGATCTGAACGCAAGTGTCAGAGCTTTGAATTTTATCCGGTTGACCACAGGGAGCCAATGCAGGGTTCGAAGATGCGGAGAGACTGACTGCTTGAAAGGAATTCGCAGTAGCAGCCTCGCAGCCGCATTTTGAACTACCTGCAGTTTATGGGTTAGGAATTTTGGGAGGCCCAGGTAGAGGCCATTAGCATAGTCAAGCCGTGAGGTGACTGTTGCATGGACTACCAATTTCCTACAGCTCTCTGGTAGAAGTTTAAGAAATTTTCGGAGGTTTCTTAGTTTACTCAAACAGCAGCCAACCACTTGTTGAATATGGGAAGTAAAAGACATTCTATTATCCCATCTCACTCCAAGGTTTTTTGCCGAGAGACTGGGCGAAGGGGGGGAGCCCATCTCCGTCGGCCACCATAGCTCTGGGGCGGGGGTGGGACCTTTACCGAAAAAGATAACTTCGGTTTTATTGGCATTTAGTTTTAACTTGTTGATATTCATCCAGTGAGCAATGTCCTGGAGACAGCCTTTAAAGTTTGCGAAGGATCCCTGTGTCATCTCAGAGTAAGGAAATACCAACTGGGTGTCGTCGGCGTAGGAAATTGCCTTAACACCCCAGTTGGCAATTAGCGTAAAAAGGGGGGCCAGATAGACATTAAACAAGAGAGGGCTCAGGGCCGAGCCCTGCGGGACTCCACAGTTGAGGGTTTTAGGTGTGGAAGAAAACGTCCCAAGTGCCACCTTCTGCGTTCTCTGAGATAGGTAAGAGTTTATCCACTTCAGCGCGTTGTCTTGAATGCCTATCTCTGCCAGTCGACTAAGTAGTATAGCGTGGTCCACCGTATCGAAGGCGGCCGACAGATCCAGGAGTACCAGCATAGCTGAACGTCCAGCATCCATCGACCACCTCACTGACTCGGCTACCTCTAGGAGCGCTGTTTCTGTGCTGAAGCCGGGTCGAAAGCCAGATTGAGTTTCATGGAGAATGTTGTTAGTCTCCACGAATTTACTCAATTGGCGTTGTATCACTTTTTCCAGCATTTTACCCGGGGCGGCTAACAGGGATATTGGGCGGAGATTCGTGAGGTCATCTGGGTCCCCGTTAGGTTTTTTCTTTAGGGGAAGAAGAGTGGCATGCTTCCAAACGTCGGGGAAGATTCCTGACGTAATGGAAGAATTCCAGATACTCTGAAGTGTGGGCGCTACAGAGTCCGCTATGGTGCTCCACAGTTTAGCAGGGCAGGGATCATCAGGGGAGCCGGATTTACAGCGGCTGAGTTCTTGCCTCACCTCGTTCAGAGAGGTATGCGCGAACTGGGTGAGGGTTCCTCCTGACTCGCCATTATTCGCTGTGTCCTGTTTCACCGTACTTATTACTGGGCCAAAGGAGTCATATACTTTTTTAATTTTAAGATCGAAGTATTCTGAAATTTGCTCACAGAGTAATGGTGTGGGAACAACCTCTCTTTCAATGCATTGAGGTTTGAAGAAGGACTGCACTACTTTGAACACTTGTTTGCTGGACTGTTCTGCCTGTATGATTGAGTCCGCATAGAAGCGCTTTTTATTTTTCCTAATGGCTTTGCGGAATTTTTTTAATGCTTCCTTATATCTTGTTTTTTCTTTTAAGCCATAGTTTACTCTCCAGAGTCTTTCCAGTTGTTTACAGGCCGCTTTCTCCATGGCATGCTATGGTGCTGTACTTCTGCACTGTGTGTATCACTGCATGCTAGGATGCTTTTATTCACTGTGACTATCCGTGCATGCTAGGTTGTTGTACTTCTACACTGTTATCACCGCATGCTAGCATGCTGTTATTCACTGTGACTGTCACGGCGTGCACGAGTGCTGTACTTCTGCACTGTGGGTATCATAGCATGCTAGAATACTGTTATTCACTGTGACTATCAGGGCATGCTAGTGTGCTGTATTTCTACACTGTGGGTATCACAGCATGCTAGGATGTTGTTATTCACTGTGCCCATCACAGCGTGCGTGGTTGCTGTACTTCTGCACTGTGGGCATCACAGCATGCTAGGATGCTGTTATTCACTGTGACTACCATGGCATGCTATGGTGCTGTACTTCTGCACTGTGGGTATCACTGCATGCTAGGGTGGTGTTCACTGTGACTATTGCGGCGTGCGCGAGTGCTGTACTTCTACACTGTGGGTATCACAGCATGCTAGGATGCTGTTATTCATTGTGACTACCATGGAATGCCATGGTGCTGTACTTCTGCACTGTGGGTATCACTGTATGCTGTTATTCACCATGACTATCGCGGCATGCTAGGGAGCTGCTCGTCTGCACTTTGAGTATCACAGCATGCTACGATGCTGTTATTCACTCTGACTATTGGGGCATGCTAGGGTGCTGTATTTCTGCACTGTGGTTATCACTGCATGCTACAATGGTGTTATTCACTGACACTATCACGGCGTGCGTGGGTGCTCTACTTCTACACAGTAGCACTGCATGCTAGAATACTGTTATTCACTGTGACTATCAGGGCATGCTAGTGTGCTGTACTTCTACACTTTATCACTGCATGATGGGACACTGTTATTTACAGTGACTATCACTGCATGCTTAGGTGCTGCACATCTGCACTGTGAATATCACCGCACACTGGGATACTGTTATTCAATGTGATTATCAGGGCATGCTAGGGTGCTGCATGTCTGCACTCTGGGTATCGCAGCATGCTGGGATACTGTTATCCACTGTGACTATCACGGCATGCTAGGGTGCTGCACGTCTACACTCTGGGTATCACCTCATGATAGGGTACTGCTATCACTGTGACTAACCTCATGTTAGGGTACTGCTATCACTGTGATTATCATTGCATGTTAGGGTGCTGCACGTTGGCACTCTGGGTATCTTGGCATGCTAGGATATCTGTTATCCACTGTGACTATCACAGCACGCTCGGGTGCTGCAGTCCTCACTCTATGTATCACCACATGCTAGGATTCTGTTATTCACTGTGACTATCAGGGCATGATTGCAGGCTCATATTGGGGTGAAAAATTGGCCAGGCACCCAAAAAAAGGTGGTCCACATTTGCGGATCGCAACCTTTTAAAAGTCTTTGTGTGGTTAGCATTAGAGGCTTATTTTGGGGAGAAATCTGTGTTAAATCATGTTTTTTTTTAAGTTTCAAAGGCCAGTAGCATCATTCAAGACTGGAAACACTGTTATTCCATTACATATCACCTCGTCTTCTGACACGTACCTTCAGGTCAATAAAGCTCTCGCCATCAGGTCCCCAACCACATTGCTCTCTTTTAGATCCCCAAGGCCTTGCTCACCCTAGGATCTCTGGATACCCTGTTAGGACCTAAAACTCCTGGGCATCCTTAGGGGTTTTCAGTCACTTCTATCCAACATGGCCCCAGAGGCTCACACTCATTCTCAAGTCTGTAGGTTTCTGCTCACCTCAAGGACCCATGGGTTCTCCGAATCCTAAGGACATAAGGCTCATGCTCCCTATCAAGTTGGTCCTTAAACTACCTACTTACCAATAGCACCCTTATACTCATTTCCACTCTTTGGTTCTCTGAGGATCCTGCTTAGGCTCAGATCTCTGATGCTCCAGCTGACTCTCAGGAGCCTTAGGTCCAGCTCATCTTCTGGTCACCTGATTTCCCTGTTAACCCTTAGGCTCAGTAGCTCTTGCTCACTCATACCTAAAAGCTTCAGGATACCCTCAGTTCACTGAAAACCGTGTTCACCAGGAGATTTTGCAAAGCATATATTTCTGTGTAGTTTCCTTGCTGCTTGGCATATAGTTACCACCAGATCTCTAAAGCTTCTATTTCCTCTAATTGGGCATTTGTGGGGGTGAATATTTCTTTTGGGGGTATGGCTTCATTTAGGTCCCTGAGCCTCACCTTCAGCTTCCTGGGGTTTATTCTCACTCTCGGTTACCCAACGCCTTGCTCCCTCTCAGTTCTTAAAGGCTCTTGATTGCACCAATACATCCTGCAGGCAGTAGCTAGCTGCTTTAGCAAACCTTAACGTTTTCAGAAGACCACCATTCTACATGGAAATTCAATGCATTGCGGTCTTTGTGAGTACTTTGATTTCTGCAGCCTTCCAAAGGTGATTCGGGGAAGTGGATTCAGTACTTCCTCTAGGTGTCCACCAACTTCTAAATCAAGCAATTGACTGCTGGACCATCAAAGCACAAAGGAGTGTGAATGAGGCACTAATCCACCTGTTACTTATTCCAACTCACAGAAAACATCCAACGTGTTCTTCTCCATCAAAGCTTTGTTTCATCATTTGCTGTACACTATTTTTCTCTATTTGCCATCTCCTTTCTCTCTACTTTTGTTTCCCATCCTTCACTCTATACCAGGCATCATCAACTGGTAACTTGTGAGCTACTGGTAGCTTTCTAGATTCCAATAAGTAGCTCTCCTGTGTGCATCCTAGTCTACCAAACTTGGAGTTTTTGCTTTGTTGAATTAATATATGTACACCAAAATTGAAAGTTTGTATTCAAGATTAAAATGTGTTTATTTTCAGAACTCATAAACCAATGTTTGGAGAAAAATGACTGAATTCCCAAAATATATTTAAGCTGATATTTAAGTAATAAATCATGTGGTGTTCGGAAGACTTATTACTAATATTACCTTGATGTCAGGCGTATTACTGCTATGGCTGTTATGAATTACTCACATAGAGGCATTCTACATTGACAAACCCTTTATTACGTTACTGCTGTCAATCATGCCTGGAAAACTGAGATGATCACTGCTTGTAATCTTGCAAATGGTGTCCACTAATGTAATCTTGTCTAATGTGGTCAGTATAACAACACAAATAATATTAGTAGCTCGGGTGATTTGCACTGAACAGATGTAGCTATTATTAAAGAAAAGGCTGGAGACCCCTATACGAATCTATTATTCAACCATTTGTGACCCTCAATCTTTCCTGAGTCACCACAGAAGACACCGCTAAGACCATGAGGAGCATACACTCAGAAGCCCCACCGACCCCTGCCCGCCTCACATCTTCCACAGAGCAGCCTCCGCCATAGCACCCAAACTACAATGTACTATCAACTTCACCTTCAAAGCAGGTATGTTCCCCGATGACTGGAAATGCACAGAACTCAAGCCCCTCCTCAAGAAGCCCTCAGCAGACCCAAGGGACCTCAAGAACTACAGACCCATCTCTCTCTTCCCCTTCACAGCCAAAGTCACTGAGAAGATCATCAACAACCAGCTCCCGAACTTCATAGAATCCAACTCGATCCTCAACACCTCCCAATCCGTATTCTGCACCAACCACAGCACCTAGACCACCCTCCTAGCCGCCACAGACGACAACCACACTCTCCTCGACCAGGGCCATAAGGCGGCCCTCATCCTTCTAGCCCTCTCAGCAGCCTCAACACCGTCTCCCATCGCACACTAACTGCCAAACTCCATGACGCTGGCATACAGGGAACTGCCCTAGACTGGATCCGCTCCTTCCTCAGCGGCTGAATCCAAAGAATCAGACTCCCGCCCTTCCTCTCCAAGACCACAGAGATCAGCTGCGGAGTACCTCAAGGATCTTCGCTCAGCCCTGTTAGAATAAAAAATCTCTTAGCTGTATTGTTTATATACTGTTCTGCATAAGTTAGCATTCGCGGCACCATTTTATATTTGGCCTCCATTTTGAGTCATAATCGAAACTTAATTCTCTCTCTGCCTCTGCGAGAAGCAGCTTTGGTAATTTTCGCTTTCTCCAAGGTTGGGCCTTGCTGTACTGATGAATACATTGTTCTCATTAATGCATACATTTCCCACTAGACAGAGGCCTGCTCCCACGAGTCCAGCGATGGGCACAGGCAGAATGACCTTGGCATAGAGATAGTGTGTGCCCGGTCTCAGGATCAAAACTTTTACTTCTGTACCTCCTTTGTGTAGTTGCCTCCATCTGGAAATTTCCAGTCTGGGCGTACCTTCACTGATTCTAAATCGTGTATAATGTATCACCATGTTTTCTGGTGTCAGTCCCTCTGCAGCAATCCCCAGAGACTGGGCAAATTGGGCTCCGCTCGAGTGTATCTGAATAAATACTTGGTTTGTATTCTCTACTGTCTGACCGACTCTTCATTTGTATGGAAGACTGAGAGGTGGTCGCGAGTGACCCGGGTGGCCCTAATTGGGTCTCTTCCTTCAGCCCCACGCTCTTCAACCTCTACATGGCCCGCCTCCCTACCATCGTCAGAAAGCATAAACTCAGCATAGTATCCTACGCCGACGACACACAGCTCATCCTCTCCCTCACCAAGGAACCAGACATCACCAGAGACAGTTTCCAGGAAGGAATGAAAGACGTTGCATCCTGGATGAGCAGCAGCTGCCTGAAGTTCAACTCAGAGAAAACGGAATTCCTCATCCTTGGATCCACCCCCTCCACATAGGACAACACCTGGTGGCCCACTGCCCTCGACAACCCTCCCACACCCACGCCCGTAACCTCGGCATCATACTTGACTCCTCGCTCACCACAAACCAACAGGTCAAAGCTGTTTCTTCCATGTGCTTCAATACCCTCGGCATACTCCGCAAGCGCTTCAAATGGATCCCCCCGAGTCCAGAAAGTCTGTCACCCACGCACTCATAACCAGCAGACTGGACTACAGGAATGCCCTTTATGCTGGGATCAACAAATCTCTACTCCTCAAATTCCATACCATCCAGAACACCGCAGCCATACTCGTCCTCGGCATCCCACGGCAAGACCACATCACCCATCACCTGTGAGACCTTCACTGGGTCTGCATCAAAAAGAGAGTGACCTTCAAGCTGCTCCCTCACGCCTACAAATCCCTCCACAACACCAGACACCAATAGCTCAATGAAAGAATCTCCTTCTATGCACCCAGCAGAAACCTGCGCTCCGCAGACCTTGCCGTGGCCGAAATCCCACGCATCTGAAGAGCCAGAATGGATGGAAGATAGTTGTTGGAGGGAGGGCCACCGGGTAGTCGGGGAGACTCTTCCGGGCACCTTCCTACCGCAAAGGTATAGCCGAGCGCCGCTGAGAAGCCCCCTCGGGGAGGTCCTTCTCCTATGATCGTACTAGGCCCAGTAACACCACCACACAGGACTCAATAGCAGTTGCAAGATTAGATTCTTTATCGGCAGTAATACGGGCAATATTTACAGAGGGATCGAGGGATCCTATCAGAGTCTCAATGTTCGTTAAGAGGATAGGGTAGCGGGACAGTCTTAGTACCAACCAGGTACGGGAGGGCTCTGTGCCAGACCTTGGATGCTGGTCTCAGAGCGGCTCGGACGTGGAGAGCCGCGACGGCGTCTGCAGGGCTCGGATGGTAGTTCCGCTTAGGTCGAGCCGCGACACGGTCAGCAGGGCTCTGGTGGTAGGTCCGCTTCGGTCGAGCCGCGACGAGGTCAGCTGGGCTCAGGTGGTAAGGTTCAACAAGGTCGGGCCGCGACAACGTCAGCAGGGCCCCAAAGGTTCGTGAAGGTCTTTAAGCACGGTGGAGCCGCGACGTCGTCAGCAGGGCTCAAGTGGTGGTTCAGGGTGAGTCTTCTTCCGTAGGGTCAGCCGCGATCCGATCAGCAGGGCTCTTGACTCCAGGATACAACTACTGCCCTGTTGTCGGGTCGCCCCAGATATAGGACGGGAGCCCTTTGAAGTCCGGACCCTTGCGCCCGGAGGGGGCGGAGAGGCCGGGTAGGGAGCGGCCAGACGCCCAGCAGGAGAGGCGCCAGGCCCCAGAGAGCTGTGGGGCGGTCACACCCAGGTGTGGAGAGACGGTCGGGGATCCCATCGATACTGCCCTCCGCCGGGAGTGGGAAGGGCTCACGTGGTATCCCCCGGGCCAGGGGTTGGCGTCTCGATGTCGGGCCTCGCTGGGACCGAGGCCGGGTAGAGCAGGGTCATACAGATGGTCACGTGGAGTGACGTGCAATCCAAGATGGAGGAGTCCCGATGTGCATGGGACCTCGTGCGGCTTAGCGCGGGGAAACAGGACCACGCCACGAGGCCGGCTCCCACAATAGTTCTCCTACATTGCGGCCAAACCCTAGAACGAACTCCCCCTCTGCATCAGACGAACCACCACACTGCAAGCATTCAGGAAGATCCTCAAGACCTGGCTCTTCAGATGAGACGGAGCTGTTCGAACACCCCCTCCCCCAAGCGTCTTGAGACCCTCACGGGTGAGTAGTGCGCTTCACAAATCCCTGATTGATTGATTACTCATCCTTCCCGTTTGTCTCTCCGTTCCACTTCCTCCCAGTCTCTCATTTCCTTTTGTCTCTTTCTGTCCTTTCCTTTTTCTCTCCCCTTTCATCCCAGGATGGACAATAAATATTCTCTCTTTTTTTATTTTTACAACAACACTGCCAGAAAAGGTGTTTTCCTTAAATCCATTTGTATTCATTTTTTTAAAAAACTAATTTCAAAGTTACTTAAAACGTTTGTGGTTATTAGTGGTTTTTTTCTCATTCCATTAGACAGTGTTTGAATGAAACTACCAATCTCAGAAAATTGGTAGCAGGCACCTGCAGCTTCTATGTCCAATCGTTGTGACCTGCTGTGGAGGACAAAAGCCTCCTCCCCACACTGAAGCCGTGTTAATTGCCCTGCTCCAAAGACGCACCTCCCTCAAAGGCTCACTGGGGATGGACGGTGGTGCACCACATGATCTACGTCCTCTGGCCTCCCAATTGTCATTCTGCAAATAACAATGAATGGATCTTATTTATGGCTTGCTCAGACTTTCTCTCACCTGAAGTTGCAGCAGTCTATTGGTTACAAAAATCAGCCCATGTATGTGGGGCTGCTTTGCCATACGCCCGCCCTCGTGCATCGGCCGACTGCCCGCCTTGCCAATTCAACCCTGCGTGCTAGGGTGCTGCACGTCGGCACCCTGGGTATCACGCATGCAGGGATGCTGTTATTCACTGCATGCCAGGGTCCTGTTATTTTGAACTCTGCCTATCCCCTTTCTTGGATAATGACTGTGGCATCTTGAGTATCAGGACACGTTAGAAAAGTGCTGCACTGCGGTGGCATTGTAATAAGAGCGCGTGCCCCGCAGGCAGCAAAGCACGAGGTCCGTGAGACCTGCACGCGCCCCTGCAGCCTCAGAGTGCGGCTCTGGGGCGTCCACCAGCACCGTACAACTCTGCGGGAAGACGAAAGTCCGCCCGAACAAACACTGAGGCCTTTGACGCGCCGAGGAACGAGGCCGGACTTCAATGGGGAAAGGATCTATACTTTGCTCCCTAGGCAACACTCCCCTACAGCCAAACCAGCAACGGAAAATAGCAGTGCCAACAAACAGCGCAGACTGGACTGGCGACTTCACCCAGCGCGCTGCTAGCAGCGCCCAAGCCTTGGCAGCGGCCAAATCTCACCCCAGGCTTTGGCGTCCATCCTCTCTTGCTGCTCTTTCTGTCGTTATTTTTTTTCCTTCTGCATACCACCCTTTCGCTTGATCTTTTCCTCTTTCTTCGTTTTTTTCTTGCTTTGATTTTTCGTTGTTTCTTTGCCTGTTGCTTTCTTTATTTTCTTTCATTTGTTCGTCTTCCGATTTCTTCTCTCACCTTTTCTTTCATTGTTTTTCTTTTCTCCCCTACTGTACTTTCTTATTCCCCTTTTTAGTTTGACAGTCTGTATTTCCCTTGTAGCTTATGTTCTTTCTTTTTCAAGTCGTGTTTTTCTCTCTGTTTTATCTTTCCATTGTTCTCTGTTTCCTGGTTACTTGTCCCTGCTGAATTTGCATTTTCGGCTAGTTGGCCTGGCCCGTTGAGAGCGCTGCACGGGCTGTCGGTGCTTCCCGTCTACTCGGCGCTTTGCTGGTCCTCGTGCCGAGGATGGAGGGCAGAGCGGAGGGCTCTCTGAAGAGCGCGGACCGCAAGGTGAAGAGGAAGGAAGGCTCAGCGCTGGAGAGGGCCGGCAACAGCCTGTTCCATCAGATACTGAGCAAGAGAACTTTCCTGACGGCCGAGGAGGACACGGTCAGTGACCCCCTCCCCCCTTGTCGAAACTCCGAAGGGCCTCGCTTAGAATCCTTACAGCGCTGCTTGCATTGTCGACGCTGACCCCTTAGTCGTCTGCGCCCTTTCATGAGTATAGAAGGGGCACATGAACTTTGTTAGCCTGGGAATCTGCCCGACCTCGGCCGGCTCAACCCCCTTCTGTTCTTACTGAACTTCCTTCGTTCTCTCTGGCCATGCCTACGCTGGCCGGTGCTTGTCTGCGCCCTCTTTGTGGGTGGGTGGTTGCTTATAAAGTGCCCTTGTATTACATTCCACATTTGCAGAGTGTTTGCCTTAGTTGTGTGCTCCGAGCTCAAGTTGCTGCATTTCAAGTAAGAACAGTTCACCCCGTCCCGTTGTTTACCACACCTCTCTGCTGCTGGTTCACTACAAGTACCAGCAGACCTTGGGGTGGGATGATAGCTTGACATATCTTCTTCTTGTGTTTCTTACCCAGAGCTCGTCGATCGAGCTGTGTGAGCCAGGGAGGCCGCGTTGTTTGAAGAACTCGACTTCATGTGCTTATTTCGAGCGTTCAGGTCTCTGTTTCCAGTGCCAGGGTTTATTTTTAAAAGGCAGTATCTTTATTGTGTTAGTCCACTTGAAACAATTATGGACTGCAATTCCCAGAATGCACTTTAAAAAAAAATGAAGGGTTGGACTGAAATCATGACCTGCTGATCTTGTATTTGCTCAGCAGACGATGGACTAGAGAAGGTGGACAACCTTTGGAACACTTTCTGTAACTTTGACTATTTTCTGACTAACCGATGTGCACCTTGTAAATAGGAAATGTCTTGGGAAACTGCTGTGCAGAACACAGAAATGCAGCAGACTGCGATGGTAAAGTTGTTCTGCATTAACTAGTTGCTCAAATACTGCATTTTAAAATAGCTTACGGGGTTAAAACACCAGTTGCGGAAATAGCGATTGGTAATCAACAAATTAAAGGGTAAAGCAAGGGTAAGGTAAATCAGGTGGTTAATGCACTTGCTGGAGATGTGTGTGCAAGCCTTGCTCGCTTGTTTAGACTATAAATTAGCTGCAGAACTCTCAAATTTCCCAGTTCCATACATAACTCCTCTAACCACATCTTTTCGGCATCTGGGATTTGTTGTCCTGTTTTAACCCTTTAGAAAAATCAGAACTACTAGTCCCAGAATGCCTTGGAAACACCATGGAGTAGATGAAAATCCCAGGCATGGTCCTGGAAAACTTGGAAGCGTTGTTGTTGACAATGTGAATGTGTGTTTTGCCGAGCATGGCGTGCGCAACACGTTATTGTTGACGTTTTACACACTTGTCCTCTTTAAGGGCAGATTTTAAAGTACACATTTACTAAATCAGTAGTATGAACTGTAAAACCCGGGCGCGCTTTTAAAAACATTTACAGGCGGCATCTGCTATTACCTAGAATGAGACCTTCGGATTTCAATCTGTTGCAGTAGGTTTGTTCCTAGCTCGTTATTAAGGCCACGCGGTTTCATCCCCCTGTGATAGCCGCCCCAAGGCTCCCGCAACACATGGGAACATTTACCTCTCACTTCCTCGGAAGTGGCAATGCGTCTCCATAGCGATGCCTAATTAATCAGGCCCTTAGCGCGCTAATCACCCTGTTACTCCTTCGGTGGTTGTCTGCGCGAGAACCCCGGAAGTGTTCTCAGTGGTGCGACAAGTCAATACCCGTGCGGCGAAAAGGGCTGGTTGTCCCCCTTTCTAATCCGTCCCGTCACCCTGAAGCGCGCGCATTCTTACAGAACTCAAGAGGGCGAGGGTCTGTGGTAAATAGTTTAATGTGTTGTTGCAGGTGGTGAGCACGGTTAACGCCTGCCTGTTTCACCAACTCTCCTTAAGAGCAGGGGCCCTGGAGCTGGAGGAAAACAAAAAGGGCCCCTGAACCATTGCAGAAGTGGAACCGTGTTTGGCTGGAAATCGGCGGGATGGAAGTTTCAATACATAGAAATGTTAGCTTGCAGATCCCAAGTGTTTTAAGCTCTTCATAGCATGGGACGTCATGTTGTTTTTGCTTTGTGTATTAATGCCCATGATTAATTGATTTGAGCTTTATTTTTATTAAGCGTTCAAATCCTGGTGGGTGTCCTGGCAGCAGTCACAATAAGGCAGAGAGTAACTCAGAGAGTAAACAGATACGTTCTGGGCAGTTTACAAAACGTATGCAAATGAGGTGCTGAATGGATAGTAAGTCAAAGAGGAGACTATTTCATATTAGAGCAGTGATGGTGGAGAGAGCAATGCTGCCCATACATGATTTTTTGGAAGAGAAGCCGTCACAAAAAGAGTTAGAAGAACACAAGAGGTGACAGGCTCTAATCACAAACTGCATGTAGTGGTACTCAGCCATTTAATTGATTTCTTACCTCCAATTATCCATATTCCGGTTTTTAGTACCCCCACCCTGCCCCTCCCCGCCTTTCCGCCCCACGGAACTCCCTCCACGGGCCGCGGCTGGTGGTACTACAATAGTACTAGAAAATGCTATGCACAATACTCCGAGTGTAAATCTACACCTCTCCTACCGTTTCTAATGGGAAGATCCTCAAACATCTAAGTTTGCTAATAAGTACTACATGTGAGAGGGGCCAGAAGAGTGGCTGGAAAAAGGGGCATACTTCCTACCAAATAGGAGTGTTTTTACGGAGTTGTAAGTAAATATAATGTAATCTAAAAATATACACATTTGTAATTAAAAAATATATAACATTAATCTTTATTAAAGTATAATCATATTCTTTTAAATTTGCTCCATATATCACATTTAATAATTACTACATGATAAAATTTACGATTGATTTGAAAAAAATATAAACTTATGAAACATGATAAAATTAATTTAATATATTTAACTTAATAAAAATGTAATTCAAAATTAGGTTAATCATGCTGTAGCATTTTTTTAAATTTCGTTCTACATTTAAAATAAATATATAAAAATAATCCCTCTGTCTCAGGAGGTGGAGATGTGTTAGTCTACACTTTTGATTAATTTTACACTTGGATTTTGCGAATAGCCAAAAGTAGTAAAGTTACTCAGAGTATGAGTTAATTAGGCATGTAAGTTACTAACAAGTGTAAGTTACCTTTGTGAATAGATTCAAAGTTTTTAGAATGAGAACAAAAAAGATTGTTCTGGGAGAAACCTAGAGCTTTAAAAATAGCATGTTTCTGGTTAGGAAGCCAGTGCAGGGAATGGCAGATGCCCCAGAGAATTTAGAAGATCCCGTAATAATAGTGGGACTAAAAGAGGATCCTTCTGGAACTCCCTTTTCCATTGAATTAGACATGAAGTGAAATTAGCCAATGGTACTCTTGCAAAAGCGGCTCCGTGTCACCAGAGCTCTACATTGCCAAACCTGGGATTTCATTTTACCAACAATTCACATCACGTGCATTTACAATATTAATTATTTAAAGCGAGCCAAGTCCATTGGCAAATCAGCGTTTATTGAAGGCCTTTGGAAGGCAACAGAACCTGGGTAGAGTCTGCCATATTATACTGTATTATTGTCCAATGAGGAACCATTAAATATTCAATTTTTCTTTCTTGGGCCTTTTGGTCCTGCCTACCAAACAGTGCAATCTATGGAGTTTAGAAAGACCTATTGTTGGCTTATCTAGCCTGCCCATTACTTACCATTGGATGGCATAGATGTCACTGTTTTTGCTTGTTTATTCAATAGATTTTCATGACCCATTTTGTCCATCTTGTGTGTGTCTCCCTTAGAGCATATTCTTTATACCATCCCTATTGATTGACGGACTTATATTCTTCTACTGCTCAACGATAGGGAACTGAGAGTGTATGTGTTCTCAGCTCTCTCCCTTGTGTGTTTCTCCCACTCAAGCACACACTCCCCCTCATGCTCGATGTAGGAGAGTAGGATCTGCTTCACATATTTACCCCCACTTTTGCTGGTGTTTCACTGTTTTCGACTTTAGTGGCTGGGACCCTGCTATTCAGGGCCCCAGCCTAGCTGCTTCGTCTCTAAATTGATTGCATGTACTTTAGGTACACTCCAGATTGGATTCTGGGGTACCCTTGTGAGTCCCTAGTATATGGTATACTATGTACCCAGGGCATAGGTACCCCAGAGGCCTACCAGGGGCTGAAGCATATATTATGCCACCCCTCGAAAGCCATACAAAATGACACCGCAGGTCTGCTACTGCAGCCTGGGTAAGGTGGTGCATGCTCCCCTTACTGAGTTATAGGTTCACTATACCTCACCTAACACTGCACATAGTAACCTGTCAGTCACCCCTATGGCAGGCCTTATCAATCCTGAAGGCAGGGTGCTTGGTTATATGTGAGAGGGTGCCCAGGCATGAGCTGAGCCCCTCTGCAGCCTTTCGGAATCTCTTCTCCGGGGTTGTCAGTGGTGCAGCCTGACCATATACTCTTAAGTGCATTATATCTTAAACGGTTAATGCTTACTTTGGACTGACTGCACGGAAACATGTCGTGTTTGGTGTCAAACACCTTGGAATCATACCCCCCACATCAGTTCTTGATGTGAGGATATGATCCCACCCTTCTAGGGGGAGAGACATGACAGTACTTGTATACCCAGTAGAAATATAATAGAGCCCTGGCATCACAAAATGCATGCTGCAGCCACAGACACGGGTCTGGCTTCCTGCTGCTGACCGAAACTCTGGCAGAGGAGGCCTGGACAATAGGTTTCCTATCACAGGGAGGTGTAACCACCTCCAAGACAGGCTTATGTGTATTGGGGCTGGGTGGGAGCACTCTCTGAGTGCTTTGAAGTCCTGCACTGGGGGCACATTTAGTGTCCCTGTACATAGTCCAGCTCAAACCAGTTCAGGGGCTTCCAGCTCCTGCTCTGCCACGAAACTGGACAAAGGAAATGGGTGTAGCCACCCCTCTTTCCAAACCCTCGCAGGCACCAACTAAGCAATTTGCCGGTCTGCATCTCCGAAGCTTCCGCCGGACTCCGAAGTATTTGCAGCCCAGGAAGATGATTTCCAGACACCTCAGAGGCCGACCCGAGTCCCCAGCAAAGCTGAGACCCGCAGCCCTCGTGAGTAGCGTGGAACCAGAACTCCTGGTCACCGTGCACTTTTGCAAGTGCATTGACTTCTCAACATCTCTTAAAATCGTGCTTAGGCTGACTTGTAGACCCCACCTCGAGCAAAAACTCCACCAAAGATTGTTGGCCTAGTCACCCCGAGTGACCCGTGGGCTGCCATTTTGTGTTTCGTCTCGAGGTCCCTTTGCGATCCTTCGTCCATCGACTGGTGGGTCTCTGAGGGGGTAACTTTGAATTTCCTTGGGCTTCCCTGGTTGCTCCAGATGTGCCCTGACTCCCTACCAAGTGGTGAGTCCTTCAGACCTTGCTGGTCTGCACCGAAGCATCTTTCTCCTTTCTGCATGGGTTGCTGTTGCCAAGGCTTGTTGTGTCCAATCCGGGCACCGATGCTGCAGTACTCGACATCCTTCATGGAACAGCTCGAATCCAGCTCCTGGTGGTCCTCGACGCCTCCTGGTCCTCGTGGCTGAAGAGTCAAGCTTCACCTTCTTCACCTGAAATCACCCGACATCGGTGGGCATCTGCCTATCGCCTTCCTGCAATAAGAACTGTTGATGGACAGAATGCAGAACAATGTCATACATTCACCCTAGTACAGAGATCTGGGCCTAAATCCATCGTTTTTTTGCTCACCATGCCATTCCAGTTTGGACCCAGCCATATGCAAATCAGTCTTGACCCTGTGCCCAATGGGAACAGTCCAGCCCGAACTGCCAGGCCAGGTCCTCCCTGGACTGGAAACAAGCATCCTAGGACCGGTTTCCAATGGCCTGGAGAGCACGGGACTCACGTCTGAGGCTCTGAGCATACCCGTCCCACTCGGGGTGACAAATGCAAAAAGAACTATTGATGGACAGAATGCAGAACATTGTCATACATTCACCCCAGTACAGAGATCTGGGCCTAAATCCATCGCCTTCCTGGTCACTGGCTAGTGACCCAGACTCTGTCCCCTCTGCTTTCAGGTTCTTCTCATCTTCGATCCAGACTTGGATCTCTTCGGACACTTTGCATCTTCCCAGCAGCAGCACTTATTCACCAGCTCCCATTGAAATCGACGACGCGACCCAACACCATTTGACACCTATGCACCCAGCTTCCCTGGGTGAGGTAACACAAGTACTATGGTGTTCCAGTGGGTGTTGGCCCTAGAACTTCCTAAGTCCAAAAGGGTTTGGTCCTGACTCAATTCTAAGTGTCCCTAATCTTTAAAATTCTAACCGCGACTTTCCACATAGAAGCTAACGGGAGCTCGCGGCTGTGTTCACACACTGCACACGGCCCCCATGGGTCCCCTGTGTCACTACCTTGGGTGGTTCCTTGGGGTCCCAGCGATTCTACAGGCTCTAGGCCTTGTGTCTAATTAAGTCGTGGTTCTTATACCACTATCTTAGTATATGGTTTGGCTCGCCCCTAGGGCCTGACGTGTATTTCTGCTTATTACTGTGATATTTGAAGTGTAACTTATGTGTTTTGATCTCTAGTCTCTTAAAGAGTCTAGGCGGGTGTGTTTAGAAATAAATACATATATTTTATATATATACCTGGTGTGGTTATCTTTCATTTAGGCACTCAAGAGATTATAGACTGGTCAAACAAGCTGCTTTACAATCCTTCAAGACTTAGCCTGAAGGCTGCTCTCCATAGCTACCACTAGGATAGCTTTCAATAAAGGTTGTCTTTAACCTATAACCAATAAGGGGTTGGTTGGACTGGTACAGGGTGCCCACTATAACTAGTGGACAGCATATACCCGGCCAACTTCTCACATTGGTGTGCAGCGTGTGGGATTCCAGCTTGCTATTGTTTTACCAGATAATCTCAATTGAGTGACGAACAGAAAATCACTAAAGGTATCCTAGGTACATATAATACAAGATTTAGAATACAGTAAGATCTACTGAACTTAGAGTTGTGTGTTAAGGGCTTAGCACACCCTTTCTACAACTCATGAGAGTTTAGTAGGCCACACTAGA
This sequence comes from Triturus cristatus, assembly GCF_964204655.1. Taxonomy (NCBI): domain Eukaryota; kingdom Metazoa; phylum Chordata; class Amphibia; order Caudata; family Salamandridae; genus Triturus; species Triturus cristatus. The sequence continues at coordinate 483,032,239 of NC_140590.1, read as the reverse complement.
GTAGGTAGTGCAATACACCACACTTCACTAGTAATGTCTTCAAGGCCAGGAACCAGTGGGTCCCTGCCAGAAGCCAATGGGCTTCTAGTTTCCTAGTATGATAACCTCCCATTCATGGAACTGAGAGCATTATGTACAGCTAGGAAACTGAAGACAGGCAAAAGTCCAACCACCCAGCATCTCATAGAGGTACTGAGGCTGGATGATCTCAGAAGACCTATAGGGTCTGAAGGGGCAGGCAGAGTGGGTCGTACAGCACATGAGGAAGGGCCTAGGGGTGCAAATCCCCATGACCTAACCTCTGATGCAGGCCAGGCAGATGACAATGATCTGGACCTGGAAAATCCAGCTTCCCTGGAAGGTGATGCAAGAGTTGGTGGTGGGACTAGAAGGTCAAAATCTCCCTCAGTGGAGTCTAACCATTCTGGTTCATCTATAGGAATCTCTATCTCTTCTCATAGGAGGGAAATCTCTCAGGAGAGGAGGGAGAGACTGCTTAAGCATGAGGAAGCTCAGCTTGAAATCAGAAGAAAGCAGGTAGCCCTAGACAAGGAGGCTCTAGAGCTCTACAGAGCTAGAAAAAAGTTGGGACTAGAGTCCCATGGTGGCAGCAACATCCCTAGAGATAGGGAAATATCTCATGACCATAGAAACCTGAATAAGATTGTCCCTCCCTACCATAGTGGGGATGACATCCACAAATGGATAACTGCACTGGAAAGGGCCTGTAAAGTTCAAAGGGTCCCCCAGGAGCAGTGGGCAGCAATCTTATGGCTCTCCTTTGCAGACAAAGGTAGAGATAAGCTCCTCACTGTTAGAGAGGAGGAGGCAGATGATTATAGCAGTCTGAAGAGTGCCTTAATTGAAGGGTTTGGCCTAACCACTGAGCAATACAGGTTAAAGTTCAGGGATACCCAAAAGGCACAGAATCAAGACTGGGTAGACTTTGTAGATTGTGCTACTAAGGTTCTGGAGGGTTGGTTACTTGGCAGTAAAGTACAGGACTTTTAAGGATTGTACAATTTAATTATGAGGGAGCAGATCCTAAATAACTGTCAAAATCAGCTGTTGCACCAGTACCTGGTGGACTCAGATCTGACCTCTCCCCAATAATTGGGAAAGAAGGCAGATAAGTGGCTCAGAACCAGGGTGAGGAAGAAGGTACAGAACCAAGGTGGTGAACCCAAGAAGCACGATCCTAAAAACTCTGACAAGGGTTGGGATAAAGGCAAAGACCAGAAGTCTTCACAAGGGCCCCAACAATCTTATTCAGGTGGGGATTCACAGTCTAACAGGGGAAAAGCCAAAAGAAACCATGGTGCAAAATCTGTAAACCGAAAACTCACTGGACAAGTGACTGCACCAAGTTCAAATAATCTACTCCAGCCACCATTGCCCCTAAGGCAACTGTTCCCCCTAGTACAGCTACAATTGATGGTGGTAATGTTCAGAATAAGGGTGTAGGAATGGGTTGACCATGGGTTCTGAGATGGACTCTGGCCTACTCAGAGATCCAACTCAGGCTGTTCTAGTCTGTGATGGGGCATGGATATGTCCTCCTTTGTGAGTCCCAGTAACTTGGGCAAATACAGACAGGAGCATTTAATAAATGGAAAAGAGGCTTTGGCATTCAGGGACACATGAGCAAGTGCCACAATGATGACAAAAGATCTTGTGGATCCTGGGCAGATTATACTTGGTGAAATGTACCAAGTGACCAATGCTAGCAATGTCAGAACAGACCATTCTCTGGCAGTTGTTAACTTCTCCTGGGGAGGGGTAACTGGCCTTAAGAAGGTTGTGGTAAGAGCAGACCTACCAGTACAATGCTTTCTTGGCAATGATCTAGAAACGTCAGCTTGGGCTGAAGTGGAGCTCAGGACACATGCAGAAATGTTAGGGATCCCTGCTCATGTCTTTGCTGTGGCTAGGTCACAGGACAAAATGTCTAACAGTGGACAGGCTCTGGATTCTGGAATAATGGACCAGGTGCCTCCCAAGAGGAGCAGTAGGGTTAAGGCAGTGCCTTCCCCCCTGACTCATAATGCAGATCAGTCTCCTCAGGGAGATGATCTTGAGCCTGAAGAAGGAACTGTCCCAGAGGAGCTTGAACCTGACCAGGTTGAGTTCTTGGGAACAGGGGGCCCTTCCAGGTCAGATCTGAGGCAGGAGCAGAAAACCTGCCCCTCTCTTGAACCCCTAAGAAAGCAAGCTGCTGATGAGGCTGCTGGGAATGCTAGTTGCACTCATAAACTGTATTGGGATGATTGACTCCTTTACTCAGAGAGTAGAGACCCCAAGCCTGGTGCATCCTCGAGGTTGGTTATACCTCTGAAGTTTAGGGGCTTCCTATTGACACTAGCCCATGATATTCCCCTAGCAGGACACTTGGGCCAGAACAAGACTTGGGACAGAATTGTCCATCACTTTCACTGGCCCCACATGTCTGAAGGCACTAAGGAGTTTTGTCGCTCCTGTGTGACCTGCCAAGCCAGTGGCAAGGCAGGTGGAACCACAAAGGCCCCCCTGATACCACTACCTGTGGTGGGGGTTCCTTTTGAGAGGGTTGGGATTGACATAGTTGGTCTCATGGATCCTCAAACTGCATCTGGGCACAGTTTTATCCTGGTGGTGGTGGACCATGCCACTAGGTACCCAGAGGCAATCCCACTTAGGACCACTACAGCACCTGTGGTGGCAAGAGCTCTCTTGGGTGTATTCTCAAGAGTAGGCTTTCCTAAGGAGGTAGTATCTGACAGGGGTGAAAACTTTGTGTCTAGTTACTTGACTGCTATGTGGAAGGAGTGTGGAGTGAACTACAAGTTCACCACCCCCTATCACCCACAATACAATGGTTTAGTTGAAAGATTCAACAAAACCTTAAAGGGCATGATCAAAGGTCTTCCAGAAAAGCGTAGGCGCAGATGGGACATCCTTTTGCCCTGCCTTTTTTTTGCCTACAGGGAGGTGCCAATAAAGGGGGTTGGTTACAGCCCTTTTCAACTTTTGTTTGGCCATCCTGTTAGGGGTCCTTTGTGTCTGGTGAAGGAGGGATGGGAGTTACCTCTCCAAACCCCTAAACAGGACACAGTGGACTATGTACTTGGTCTCCGCTCCAGGATGGCTGAGTATATGAAAAAGGCAACAACAAAACTTGAGGCTAGTCAGGAATTACAAAAGGCCTGGCATCACCAAAAGGCTGTACTGACTGTTTACCAGCCAGAACAGAAAGTGTGGGTGTTGGAGCCTGTGGCCCCAGCAGCCCTCCAGGACAAATGGAGTGGCCCCCATACAATTATTGAACAGAAAGGGGAGGTTACCTACTTGGTAGACCTTGGAACCCCTAGGAGTCCCACAGGGTACTTCATGTCAACAGACTTAAACCATATGTTGACAGGGCAGACATGGGCTTGCTAATGGCTACTGATGAAGGACAGGAGGAAGAGAGTGACCCACTCCCTGACCTTCTTTCTCAGAACCCTGATGATGGATCAGTTGATGGTGTAGCCTTGGCAGGCAGCCTCACTATCCAGCAACAAACTGACTGCAGAAAATGTCTCATCCAGTTCAGACATATGTTTTCTCTGACTCCAAGTCAGACTACCTGGTGCACTCATGAAGTGGACACTGGGGACAGTCTGCCTGTGAAGAATAAGATCTTCAGGCAACCTGACCATGTCAGGGACTGTATAAGGACAGAAGTCCAAAAGATGTTGTATTTGGGAGTTATTGAACCCTCAGATAGCCCTTGGGCTAGTCCAGTAGTCCTGGTACCTAAACCTCACACCAAAGATGACAAGAGAGAGATGAGGTTTTGTGTGGATTACAGGGGTCTCAATGCAGTCACTAGGACTGATGCCCATCCCATCCCCAGGGCAGATGAGCTAATAGATACTTTGGCCTCAGCCAAGTTTCTAAGCACATTTGACCTGACAGCTGACTACTGGCAGATCAGACTAGCTGATGATGCAAAGCCAAAGACAGCATTTTCTACCCCTAGTGGGCAGTATCAATTTATGGTAATGCCCTTTGGTTTGACGAATGCACCTGCCACTTTCCAAAGGTTGGTGAATCAAGTCCGTACAGGCCTGGAAGACTACAGTGCAGCATATCTTGATGATATTGCTGTCTTTAGCTCCACCTGGGGGGATCACCTGGTCCACCTAAGGAATGTTTTGGAAGCCCTGCAAAAAGCAGGCCTAACTATCAAGGCTACTAAGTGCCAGATAGGGCAGAGTCAGGTTGTGTACCTGGGCTGCCTTGTAGGTGGAGGCCAGGTTCAACCATTGCAGAGCGAAATCCAGACCATAATGGACGGGGTTGCTCCCACTACCCAGACTCAGGTGAGAGCCTTGCTAGGCCTGACTGGGTACTATAGAAGATTTGTCAAGGGGTATGGACCAATAGTGACACCCCTGAATGACTTAACCTCTACGAAAATGCCCAAAAAGGTTCAGTGGACAGTTAGCTGTCAAAAGGCATTTGATGACCTGAAGCAGGCCATGTGCACTGCTCCCATTCTGCAAAGTCCTGACTACTCCAAAAAGTTCATTGTCCAAACAGATGCATCTGAGTTGGGGGTAGGGGCTGTACTGTCACAGTTGAATGATGAAGGTCAGGCTCAACCAGTAGCTTTCATAAGCAGAAGGTTGACCCCCAGAGAGAAACTTTGGTCAGCCATTGAGGGAGGCCTTTGCTGTGGTTTGGGCTCTGAAGAAGTTGAGGCCATACTTGTTTGGTACTCAATTCATTGTTCAGACAGACCATAAGCCCCTCCTATGGCTAAAACAGATAAAGGGTGAGAACCCCAAACTTCTCAGGTGGTCCATTTCCCTACAGGGGATGGACTATACAGTAGAACATAGACCTGGGACTAACCTTGCCAATGCAGATGGACTCTTCAGATATTTCCACTTAGAACATGAAGACTCAACTGGTCGAGGTTAGTTTAATGTCCATGCGTTTGGGGCGGGGGGGGGGGGGTTGTGTAGGATAGTAGGATCTGCTTCACATGTTTACTCCCACTTTTTGCTGGTGTTTCACTGTTTTTCGACTTTAGTGGCTGGGACCCTGCTATTCAGGGCCCCAGCCTAGCTGCTTCCTCTCTAAATTGATTGCATGTACTTTAGGTACACTCCAGATTGGATTCTGGGGTACCCTTGTGAGTCCCTAGTATATGTTATACTAGGTTCACTATACCTCACCTAACACTGCACATAGTAACCTATCAGCCACTCCTATGGCAGGCCTTATCAATCCTGAAGGCAGGGTGCTTGGTTATATGTGAGAGGGTGCCCAGGCATGAGCTGAGCCCCTCTGCAGCCTTCAGAATCTCTTCTCCGGGGCTGTCAGTGGTGTAGCCTGACCATATACTCTTAAGTGCATTATATCTTAAACGGTTAATGCTAACTTTGGACTGACTGCACGGAAACATGTCGTGTTTGGTGTCAAACACCTTGGAATCATACCCCCACATCAGTTATTGATGTGAGGATATGATCCCACCCTTCTAGGGGAAGAGACATGGCAGTACTGGTATACGCAGTAGAAATCTAATAGAGCCCTGGCATCACAAACTGGACTGGGGGCCCATTTGGTGTCCCTGTACATAGTCCAGCTCAAACCGGTTCAAGGTCTTCTAGCTCCTGCTCTGGCGTGAAACTGGACAAAGGAAATGGGTGTAGCCACCCCTCTTTCCAAACCCTCTCATAGGTGGGTCCCCAGTGTTAGTCCAACCCCTTCCTTAGGTATAAGTAAGGAACCTCTGTAACCAGAACTTTAGATATCCCTGGATGAAACTTTGAAGCTGAATCCTGGAACTTTGACGCTCTACTCAAGACTAGAGGACTGAAGAAATCTCCCATGGGGTCAAGGAGTGACTCCCCTGCTTGGCAGGCACCAACAAAGCAATTTGCCGGTCTGCATCTCCAAAACTCCCACTGGACTCTGAAGTATTTGCAGCCCAGTAAGAGGATTTCCAGACACCTCAGGATCCGACCCGAGTCCCCAGCAAAGCTGAGACCCGCAGCCCCTCGTGAGTAGTGTGGAACCGGAACTCCTGGTCACCGTGCACTTTTTCAAGTGCATTGACTTCTAGACGTCTCTTGAAATTGTGCTTGGGCTGACTTGTAGCCCCCACCTCGAGTACAGAATCCACTGAAGATTGTCAGCCTAGTCACCCCGAGTGACCTGTGGGCCGCCATTTTGTGTTTAGTCTCGAGGTCCCTTCGCGATCCCTGGTATGTCGACTGGTGGGTCCCTGAGGGGGTAACTTTGAATTTCCTTGGGCTTCCCTGGTTGTTCCAGATGCGCCCTGACTCCCTACCAAGTGGTGAGTCCCTCAGACCTTGCTGGTCTGCACCGAAGCATCTTTCTCCTTTCTGCATGGGTTGCTGTTGCCAAGGCTTGTTGTGTCCAATCCAGGCACCGATGCTGCAGCACTCGACATCCTTCATGGGACATCTCGAATCCAGCTCCTGGTTGTCCTCAACGCCTCCTGGTCCTCGTGGCTGAAGAGTCAAGCTTCACCTTCTTCACCTGAAATCACCCGACATCGGTGGGCATCTGCCTATCGCCTTCCTGGTCCCTGGCTAGTGACCCAGACTCTGTCCTCTCTGCTTTCAGGTTCTTCGCATCTTTAATCCAGGCTTGGATCTCTTCGGACACTTCGCATCTTCCCGGCAGCACCACTTCTTCGCCAGCTCCCACTGAAATCAACGACGCGACCCAACACCATTTGACGCCTATGCACCCGGCTTCCCTGGGTGAGGTAACACGAGTACTCCGGTGCGCCCGTGGGTGTTGGCCCTAGAACTTCCTAAGTCCAAAAGGGTTTGGTCCTGACTCAATTCTAAGTGTCCCTAATCTTTAAAAATCTAACCGCGACTTTCCCCATAGAAGCTAACGGGAGCTTGCGGCTGTGTTCACACACTGCACACAGCCCCCATGGGCCCCCTGTGTCACTACCTTGGGTGGTTCCTTGGGGTCCCAGTGATTCTACAGGCTCTAGGCCTTGTGTCTAGTTAAGTTGTGGTTCTTATACCACTATTTTAGTATATGGTTTGGCTCACCCCTAGGGCCTGACGTGTATTTGTGCTTATTACTGTGATATTTGAAGTGTAACTTATGTGTTTTGACCTCTAGTCTCATAAAGAGTCTAGGCGGGTGTGTTTAGAAATAAATACATATATTTTATATATATACCTGGTGTGGTTATCTTTCATTTAGGCACTCAAGAGATTTTAGACCGGTAAAACAAGCTGCTTTACATTCCTTCAAGACTTAGCCTGAAGGCTGCTCTCCATAGCTACCACTAGGATAGCTTTCAATAAAGGTTGTCTTTAACCAATAAGGGGTTGTTTGGACTGGTACAGGGTGCCCACTATAACTAGTGGACAGCATATACCAGGCCAACGTCTCACATTCGACTTTCCATCTCTTTCGTGTGTTGCTCGCTCTCATACATGTGCTTCTCCCCTGCCTCCCCCTCTGTGTTGCTCTCTCTCTTGTGTGCTTCTGCCTCAACTCTCCATGTTGCCCTCTCCCTTATGCACTTCTTTTCCATTCCTCCTTCCTCCCAGCTTTATCTGTTTTATTTTCATTCACCAAATCGCGATTGCTTCGTACATCCACAGGGGTTTTTGAAAAAAATAATTTTGGAGGACACAGCAGCAAATGTCTGCCAGCCCTTTCACACTACTCCAACTTAATTTTTTTCTCACTGACTAATGTTAGATCTGTAACTAAAAAAAGAAAAATGACTCCTGCATCAATCAACCAATAACATCTTTATTCGATCTCTTTAAAAGAGATCATAAAAGCAATTTCAGTCAAGGACCGGATGAAATGAACAGGTACAAAAGATAATTAAGATCATTTAAACTCAGGATGAGCTTTGAGTGCCACATAAGCCAAGGCCTATTAATATATGTACTTTTAGTTCTTGCTTACACCAATTATACCATCAAACTGCCTCGTACCTTTCTCTTTCTCATGCAGTCCCTCAGAAAGGTAGCAACCAAAAAACAGATAAAAGGGTCAGGAAGAGATTTTAAAAAGTATAGTGCCACCCTACATTGGCTGAAATTGTAGCGCCTTAAAATTGGGAGAAGAAAGGCTTCTCTTTCTGACTGGTAGAACTCACAGAATAATACTAAGTGAAGATCCGATTGAGGCGAATGGTTGTCGCAGGGACAAGAGATCAAGTGTGAATGTTGAAATCTCCTCTATGGTTACCCTAACATCAAAGGGATAATATTCAGATTAAATTCACAGTAGTATTTATCAATGCCGCACTATTGTGGTGTGGGCTAGGTAGGAATAACCTTCCTCTATTATAGGGGGTATCTGATCATAAGCAAGGGCCGCCTTTTGTCGATGGTTCCTTTCCCTACGGACATGGTTAGCCTTCTGCATGAATGACTCAATTAGTTTCTGCTTAGAGATCCTTCTGCAGGCTGTTTGGTCCTTGAACAGTTCTTCCAACCCAATTGCACTTAATTCTGCCTCCACATATCTGAGCCATCCGATCTTATAATAGTGATCCAACACAAAACAGTCTTAAATTATACGTTGTGTTAGATTGACAGTGGTCCTGCACCATATGGAGAACCACAAAAGGATTGCCGCCAATCTAATGGTGTCTACCATGTAATGCAACCCTAATTCAAGATGTAAAATATAATTTGAGAAGGAAGGGGGTAAAGAAACCCTAGATTTAAAAAAGCTGTCTTCCAGTAATTTGAGTTGGTCAATATGCGCCGTGCCCCAGACTCCCACCCTGTAAGTTACCTCTGCCTTTGCCTGGTAAGTAGTTTTAATTGGGGCCAAGGGACTGGTGACTAGCTTTTTGGCAAAAACCTTGATGGCTTGCAGACTTCTTTCCATACCTAACACTCTTGCCGCTACCAGGTTTGCTCATGACACCTGTATCCTTTCTTGGGCACAGGCATGCACGGTCACGTGCACACTTGGTTGATGATGCATTTGCACCCATGTGTCATCACAAAGCACTCCACTATGAAAGGACACCAGCCCCTTTATTTTATTTATTGATGCATTGCTAAATAAAAATCACTCCTTTTTATTTTGTTCACCAATGCTGCACATCATTGGCAGAAGTCCTTTTTTCTAGTCTTTTACAGCATCTCCAAAAGACATTGACAAAGCCAAAAGGTTCTAATGGCAAGACCTACAGGCAAAACTAATGCTTGTTAAATATTGTTACTGATGTTTGCTGCGTTTTTCTGACATATCTAAGTGCTTCTAAAAAGAACAAAGAAATGTAACATTTCTGGACCTATGGGCAAACTGATAACAAAATACAGTGAGAACCTACCACAATCCATTAAAGTCACAGCAAAAGCAAGACGTAGACATGCCCTGTATTGTTTAAGTTCCTCCCTTGGACTGCCTCCTCCTGGATCTATGCTTTTCCTCCGAACAGGACTCCTGTTGAGCACCTACTGCCCACAGGCCACACCCATTTTGGATCATGTCCCTTCCGCATGCTGATGTAATTCTGGGTGTGTTAAAACCCTCCCAACATGTCCACGGCCACCACCACTTGTTGTAACAGGGAGCTCTTGTAGTCAACAACAGTTTTCTTTAAAGCAATTGGGAAGGATTGCCATAAAGTGGTTGCAGTGCAAGGGAAGCTGTACCATCCTGCCTGGTCTAACTTTTTCTGTCCAGTTTCCCTCTCAATGAGCTTAACAATCAGCAAATCTACAGTGGGTGCTCCATGCTATGCAATGTTACAGCTGCATAGCTCTATTAGTCGAATGGAATACACCCAAGTCTACCCAACACCTTTTTAGCGGGTGGCTAATACTGAGTGTGGCAACACTTAGGAATAACCAACAAATATTAGAGGTTGTCTCCTGCCACTGCTGTGCAGAGGGTTCTTATTGGGATCTTTTTGCAAGTCAGATTTCCAATGTTGACAACTTTAGGCCGTTGGTCGAACTTTATGTCCACTTACATGAAAGTCGTGTGGGATGAGTGAGTTTAACTTATACAACAGTTATCGAAAAGGAGTGTTTAAATCAAGTATTGGCAAGAATTGTAAGTACCCTGGAGGAGCCCTTGAGGAGGAAGTGGGGCATTTACCCGCTGTGCTTGTTTGCGTATTTAAAGGTGCCACAGATAGAATGTACTGAAGTACATTCCGACTCCATTGTGGTAAAAGCATCTGTAGTCCCTTCGCTTTGGTGATGAAGCCGTTGTATGGAAACCTTAATTAAAGTGCTAGGTAGATCTTAAACAGCAAAGGTGAGAGAGGGGATTCTGCAAGTTACTGCAGCTTTGCCTGAGAGGGAAGGGTCCAAATGTATCTCGTAAGAATTACTTAAATGCGGTTTTAGAGGAGGTATTTGCATTCTCCACTGTAGAGAGTTTGGCTTACCTTATCTTATGCAGATTTATAAAGCGCATAGCTAATCGAGAGTTCCCAATGGTATGTGAGTCAAATGTATAACCTGGATAAACTAATGAGGGTAAAGCCATGTTTTGAGCAACTTTCTAAATTTGATCTCATTAGGTTCAGCTCTTAGTTCCATTGGCATAGAGTTCCATAGTTTGGGGGACATATAGGAGAATGATCTGTCACCCAATCTAGATCTTTGGGCATGTGGGACCCTCAGGACACCTGCATTTGAAGATCTCAAACTCCTATTAGGGATATAGGATGACAAGAGCACACTAATCAAAGGGGGTCCCCTATGGTTAATACCCTTGTGGACCATATTTTCAAAGGTCGAGTAGAATATGCGCTGCACCAGAAAACCTTAGCGCTACACTGCGTGTATGAAAGTAAATAGCGCTGCGTACTATTTATAACGCAAGGCGTCGTGATTCTATCGCATACGCAAAAATAGTCTTGCGTCGGCGGAAAGGGAGACTAGATGGAGATCTCTCGAATGAAGAAATTAGCAAAGCCATAGGACAGATTAAATCTGGGAAAGCAATGGGGCCTAATGGCATCCCGGTTGAGTTTTTAAAAGCCACTGCCTCTCGCACTGTACCGCATTTAAAAGTCATGTATGAGGAGAACCTGGAGGCGGGTCGGCTACCAGTAGATCAACGATTAGCCACCATTGTAGTAATTCACAAGCCGGGTAAACCGGCGGATAGCTGCGGCTCCTATAGGCCAATCTCGCTGATTAATGTGGAGGCAAAGGTATTGGCGAAAGTCCTGGCTAATAGGCCAGATCAATCTGGGTTTATGCCTGGTAGGAATACGGCCCTTAATCTAAGGCGCCTATATAACGTAATGGCTCGTAGGAAATATATTGAGGAGGATGCAGTGCAGTTGTCTCCTGACGCTTCAATGGCCTTTGATTCCATAGAATGGCCCTACATGTTCGAAGTTTTGGAAAGGGTGGGACTGGGCCCCAAGTATATAGCCTGGGTTAGGCTGCTATACACTGACGTTTTGGGACAAGTGAGGGTAAATAGCCACACGTCCCGGACATTCAGGTTCAACAGGGGCACTAGACAGGGATGCCCGCTGTCCCCGCAGATATTCTCTCTTTTACTGGAGCCCCTTGTAGCTTGGGTACGCCGAGATGCGATGGGCAGACGGTGTGGAAGACCGAATATCCTTATATGCGGACGACATACTGCTGTACCTAGCTTCCCCGTACAAATCAATCAGTGTGGTACTTGACATCTTCATAAATTTTGGCAAGTATTCCGGGTATGCGATTAACTAGCATAAGTCCGTACTGTTTATGTTGCGGGGCCAGGTCCCCAGACTTCCGGCTGGCTGCGCCATAGTGGTGGCAGAGGAGGGGTTTCGATATTTGGGGGTGTTTGTCACAGATCCAAATCTCTTTTACAGCTCCAACTTAGCCCCCCCACTGGCTAGACTGCGCGCGGATGTGAAACACTGGAGGTCCCTGCCGCTTTCACTGCTGGGTCGCGCTGCACTCTTTAAGATGCTGGCCCTCCCTTGCTTCCCATACATTCTTCAAACTGCCCACACATAGTTCCGGACTCATATTTTAAAGCGGTTGAGGGTGAGGTCCGCACTCTGCTGTGGGATGGAAGGGCCCCCAGGATGGCACTGAAGAAACTGACAAAAAGCTGGTACGATGGAGGCATTGCGCTCCCTGACCTGCAACTCTATTACTGGGCGGCGCAATTGGTGACTGTTAATCATTGGATATATCGTCCCTCGGATGACCCTGCATATGCTCTCGACCGTTACCAAACTGATCGCTCCGGCTACCTGGGGGCCTTGTATACCAGTGATAGGAAAAATAAGGGGAAATTCTTCGGACCTACTCAGCATACATTAGAGATCTTGCATGCAGTGAATTCACGTCTTGGGTTGGGCTGGCATCCTTTCAAAGGTAGCACCGCTTTGTTATACACAGAAATTGGGCATGCTGTGCTACCAGCCTGGGTTTGACAAGTGGGACCTCATAGGTATCTCGGCAGTGAAAGACCTGTTCAGAAAGGGAGCTATACTCACATTTGGGGACCTGCAGGACCAATACCACCTGGCTCAGGGAGAAATATATAGATATCTGCAAATCAGACACGCGATTATGGCGGCCTTTCCGTCCCTTACAGACATACCGGAATCATCACCACTGGAGTATAGGCTGTTAGGCGGGTGCTTAAGTTCGAAAGCAATATCTCTCACATATAAAAAGTTGTGCAGTAACCTCCCAGATACTTTTCCAAGGCTCAGGTAGCGGTGGCAGGGTGACTTAGGCCTAATTAGCGACGAGGACTGGCAGGCGGTTCTTATGTCCCCTCGAGAAGCGGCCATCACAATTAAATTCAGGTTGATCCAGCTCAGGATACTTCACCGATCATATATGACAGGACAGACCTTAGCAAAAATAGGTTCCAGACCTGACGACCTCTGCCTGAGGGGATGCGGACAACAGGCCACATTTTACCATACTCTGTGGAGCTGCCCAACGATACGTATCCTCTGGGAGGGGGCTTCGGAGCACATGCAGATAGCCTTGAGTAAGGAGGTAGTGTTGACGCCGCAACTGGGATTGTTGAATATTTGGGAGGCAACTGACCTCACGGAAGTTGAACAGCAATTCACAACGCTAGGATACATGTTGGTTAAGCGGGAGATAGCGAGACGGTGGGGGGGAGCAAGCACGCCGCCCGTTACCATGTGGGCGAAAGGAGCATGACAGGTGCATGTTGGCGGAAAACGGAAGTCTTCCTAGCTAGGGGGTGCCCCAAAAAATGGGATCGGAAATGGTCACATTGGAATAAGTATCGTGGAGATCTTTGTGTGTCCCCAGTGGTGGAACTGGAGATGCATAGAAGTACAGAAAGTGAAGGTATTATATAAGGTGTAATCTATTCCAATGTTTGCCCAGATATCGTTTTTGCTTAATTCAAAAAGTGTCGTCCATTCTTCTGTATGTATGGCTGTGATGTAAACGAATAAACACATTTAAATTAAAAAGAAAATAGTCTTGCGTCGCAGCGCAGAAAGCATGCGCGTCATGCACGTCCTTAAAAAAAAATCGCAAAACACCGCAAAAGGATGCGACGTATTTTGGTGGAAGTCCAAACACAAGAAATGGCAGCAAACCTTACACCACGACCCATTCCTGTAATGCAGCAGTCAGAAGAGGATCCAGCTACCAGTATCTCCATGTGGATGTGTGATATTCTCTGCTTGTAGATTCTTTCCTTCCTCTGTGTTTTCTTTTTCGCCAAGGCAACTATCCGCTGATGGTGACGGACAATAAGAATCTGCATAGTTGCCACAGCCAGTAGATATTTGTTCTCCTTCAGCTGGTAGATCTCCCAAAATGGCTCCAGCTCTTTTTGCGCGGTATTGTACCCGCACTAATTTTTCAGCGCTAATCTTTTTTTGCGCTGTTTGCATCACTTTGTGTGGGTAACGGCCTGACACACCCACTCTGCATACATTAAATCGACTTTGGCGCAGAGTGACACAAAACCGTTTGTGCGTGACACTAACTTTAAAATATGGCGCAAATACTTACTTGCGCGTATCTGAAAATGTGTGTGAGGTTTTGCACCGATTTGCGTCATGCGAGCGCCAGCGCAAACTCTTTGAAAATCTGCCCCAAAGTGTCTTAATTGTTATCCTTTCCTTCACTGATAGCCAGTGCATGGAGGCTATGGCAGTTTTCACAGAGGTATGCTTAGGTAAATTCTTAATCTTCTCAATACCTCTTTAAGCTTGGTCTAGTTCCTCAGAACTGGAAACATGCTTTGGCGCTCCCCCTACTGAAAAAGACCAATATTGATCCTTCCTGTTGGTCTAGCTATCAACCTGTATCTCTCCTCTCTGTCTTCTCTAAAGTCCTCGAAAGACATATTAATTCTCAACTCTCCTCTCACATGGCTACTCACTATTTATTTGATCCGTCACAATCTGGCTTTCGATCTGGCTACAGCACCGAATCAGCTCTGCGCGGGGTCACTGAATATCTCAGGCAACAGCTTGATTGTGGTGGCACGGCAGCTCACATTTTACTGGATCTGAGCGCAGAATTTGATACGGTCTCACACCCCATCTTGGTTGATCGTCATGCAGCCTCAGGCATTGTGGGTGTTGCTTTGAGTTGGCTGATCAATTTCTTAAAAGAGTGCTCGTTCCAAGTCTTCTTGCATACCCCTTAATCAGATCCAGTAGCTCCTACTTCAGGAGTACTGCAGATTTTAAGCCCTATTATTTTTAATATCTACGTTTGCCCTCTGGGGGACATTGCAGAGAAGTCAGGACTGACTATTTTCTCATATGCAGATGATACCCAGATCATCTTATCTCTTTCAACCGCTCATCATCAGGACTCTTCCTTGCTCCAGCTCGGACTGAGCAATAGCTCTTTGTGGATGTACAGAAATGCCTTGAAGCTGAACGGTTCTAAAACTGAGGTCCTCATTCTGGGAAAACAACCCTGAACTTTGGGGAGTAACCCATTGGCCTGACACTCTGGGACCTTTACCTGCGTCGGTCCCTAAAGTTAAGAACCTGGGTTTCATTATTGACAACAATCTCTCCCGCAGAGCCCAGGTGTCTGGGGTCACCGCGGCCTGCTTTGCTGTTCTCAAGTGGCTAAAAAGAATCCTCTGCTTAATCCCTCCTACTGGCCTGAGAACAGTAATGCAGGCATTGGTGATATCCAGACTTGACTATGGCAATGTTTTGTACTTGGGCGCCGATAAAGCATCTGTCTCGCCTGCAGCTCATCCAAAATGCGGCCACTTTTCCAGATGCCTCGTCATGCCTCTGTCTCACCGTTGCTCCATCAACTTCATTGGCGCAAGGTAAGCAAACATGTCGAGTTTAAGGCCCTATGCTACATATTCAGGGTCAGACATGGTTTGACCCTCCCCTACATAAAAAGTCTGGTCAAACCCTATGTGCCCACTCGACAGCTGAGATCAGCGAGCCTCGCTTTGTTCTCGGTTCCCAGAATCCGTCTCACTCGTATGAGAGGTTGCTCGTTCGTCTACCTTGGCCTCAAACTGTGGAACTCTCTTCCGCTGCAACTTAGGTTATGTCATTTGCTTTTAGCCTTCCGTAAGAAGTTAAAGACCTTCCGTTACAACTCAGCATAACTTGTTCTGTGCTCCTTTCGCAATGTGTGGCTTGCTTATTGTTCCGCTCAGCAGGAGTTCCCTTAGTCCGGGCGGCAAAGAATTAGCGCCTGGGCTACAGTTCTCCTAGATTGGGACAGAAGTAGATCTAGGATTATAGGTAAGGTTCTCAGCATGGCAAAGCAGGATATGGTCAGTCTTTCATGTTGGGGTTCCATCGATAAGGAATTCTACAACCGCATACTTAAGCTTTTTATAGGGGAGGAGGGAGGTGGAGAAGTACCTAAACACTCCAGCCAGCCTAACGTAAATGGGGTTAAATTATTCCCTATCCACACCAGCTCGGTTTTGTCTACATTTAGCTTACAAGATATGATGCTCCGTGGTGTAAAATGCTGTGGACAAGTCTATCATGACCAGTAGGGTACCTGACCATTGTTGACGAATCTCATGCATCATCGCATAAGTAAAACGATTCTCTTTCATTCATATGCTCTGAGCTGAAACAAGACATAAGAGGAGAGAGACTGTGGTGCTGCTCCAAAAACACTGAAAAGTTAACTACTACATTTTCCACCAATTTGATGAAAATGGACAGAGCAGTGATCATTCGAAACTTGCCCCCTAGTCTAGCACATAACGCCCAGAAATTGAAAGACTTGTGATGTTTAATCAAAGAGCAGCATGTTCTTTCGGGACGTGGATGTGGGATAGAAGGTGGAGTCAGTCGGCTTAAGTTTGTAATGTTGAATATGGTTCGGATATTTAATAGACTTAGCAAGAAATAGGTTATCATTCCAGCTAGTGAGATGTTAACTGTGCACCAAGAAAGTGGCAGATTTGAGTTACCATTCAGATTATCTCTTGTGGTCCAAATTTTGATGATAAAACAGGAGTTCACGCCGCTGCATCTTTCTTGAGGGATTGTTGTGTTGTGTTTTGGAGGAGAGTAGACTTTTCATGATTCCATGAGTTTAAATTGGGGCATGGACTAGCGAGATGCCTTCTTAAGGGTAGTAATCCTGCTTTCCATTTTTAGTTAGTGAATTGCTTTTTATAAGCTATATAAGGTGGATGTTCTTCCGGCCCCTGATGTTTTTTGCTTTATGGCAAGAGTCTGCCTCTTGTATACTTTACATTTCTTGAGTTCTGAAAAGAACCACAAGGCTAAGTTTGTTTGACTTATGAATCGGGACTAAGGAGCAAGATTATTCATGAATTCCCTCAGAAATGCGGAATTTGTTGTGTTTGCAGAATGACATGTTTGACGGACAGAAGCAATGGTGAAAGACCGATCAAGAACCAGCAAAAAAGTCTGTCTACTAAGGGTGCACAATATCTTTCGACATACTACCAGAAAAACACAAGGCTGTGCAGGCTATGAGGGGCACCCCAGTGTACACTCACAAACAGTGGAGGATGGTTATTGCCCTATAAATAGACAACTTTAGCAGCTGATATTCTAGTAGGGGGTAAGAGGGGGTTCAGGCCTCTCATACAGATGCCTTCTTAATGTAATATCCATGTAACCATCCAGAACCTGGAACCTTTGCTTACGCCTAAAAATAAGTGGTAAGTTGTGATATGTGGCACGATGGTTGCACTTGTGTTTATTGGTGTGTGCATGATATCTTCCTCAACAACGCCGCGTAAAGCTGGTGATCTCTCTTCCAATCCTGATAGCAGTCCGGGCAGCTAAAAACTTGTCTGTCAATAGTGGCTGGTTGGATGGTTCTTGATTGCCTAAGTGGCGGGAAGACTATGGTGATACTGGTGGGGAATCAGCACAACCTCTGGTCCCAAATCTGGTGGCCTGATTCGCTGTGCTCCTTTCCCACACCCAGACCAACTGTAGAATAGTCTACCTGCCTGCTGCTTTGGTTTACTGAAATGCATCTATAAACTTCTATGGGGTCTTCCATCTTCCTCACAAAAAAATACTATTCAAGCAATCATCACCTCAAGCTTGGGGTATGGTAATGTCCTTTACTGAGGCATACCTCATGCCGTTCTCCATTTAAAGCACTTTCTTTCGCCTATCCATCTTTGACATTACAGGTCCCATATATTTGCAACACATCATTAAGCCCTATATCCCCTCCAGGTTACTGAGATATGAAGATCTTAGGCTGGCCCAGATCCCCAGAATGAGAAAAGCTAGACAGGGAGGACACTCTTTCAGGTATTTTGCTTCCAAACATCGCAACATTGTTCCACTTTATCTTCGTCAATGCCCTAATAAGGTGCAGCCGAGGAAGCAACTAAATAGATTGTTGTTTTAGGAGGCCCTTGCACCTGTGTCTGAAGGTTGATACTGCTTTTTTTTTTTTTAGTGCAGGGACGCCCTAGATTGGCCAGCCATGCACTTTACAATACAATACATCACAATATGTATGATGCACCATAATTGTATATTTATTATTCCTACTATATCATTCTTCTGCAGAACCAGGTAACCCACCTGCAAGAGATTGAGGATTCCCTTTACCACAGCGTCACTGCTAAAGAACAGGAATCCCACCTCAGCCCTTCCCATCCACAATCTCTCCTCTCTTGGATTGTCTGGCACTTCACTCCTACCTTCCACATTCGGTGGTCACCTACAATCTTATTATTTTCTTTCACCAGAGCTGTCACGCGGTCACTGATACTCCACTCTGCCACACTGGAATACCCCCCTTGTCACTGCTGCACTTCTCCTTTGTATGAAAAGTCTTTGATGATGGTCCCTATTCGGGCTGGTTAGACTTGGATTTTGAAAGTGGTGCCACAATTAACCCCTCCTTGGAACTGAATACAAATGAACCCTTCATGGTAAATTCCTTGTGCTCACGTGGACGTCTGGAGAAAGTGTGCTGCATAAGAATTGAGAGGCATCCTTGAGACCCCTAATGCTATGACCTGGCGTAGAAGAAGAAGCTCTACCAGAATGTCCAGATGGAGAAAAGGTAGCCTACGGCAAGGAGGATGAGGATAAGCTCATGCAGATTGTGTACTACACAAGGTTGTATGAAGGAGGTAAGTCACCCAGGAGCCACAAGGACCTAGAAGCCAGCAGGCGGAAATGAACTGCAGAGATCTGTAAGTGTTGTGAGCCTGCATTACCGTCACCTGACCTGTACAATCCTTGACTTTGTAGGAGCCCATAGCATCCATTTTCCAGCCCAAGGGGACTATGGGGGGTTATTTTCCTTCAGTCTATGCCTTTAAAAGTGTCTCTTAAACTGAGGCTAGTCATCCAAATTCTAGATAAGTTTGAAACATCTCTCTAAATTAAAGGTTTGAGATATAGTGGTGCAGTGGTACACCTGAACCCTAACACTACATTCTACTTCCTCAGTCGCTAGTAAGAACCCATGGGTCTGGTGGGGGGGGGCACCGGTCTGGTGAATACACCCATCATCTGCAAATATCAAATGCAACCATCTGTGCATTCTGAGCACATTGGGCATCATATCTTTTAAGTTTGAAAGCAATTCCATTAGCGCAATAAACCATAATGTTTTCTGTGCGCATGAGTGGATGGAGAATGGGGAGAGGGGTGGAACTTTCTGTGGTGTGCTTGTGAGAGTTGAAAATACTATTTGATTTTGTGTTTTTTTCCTACCAAACTAGGCTCTGTTTTTCTAACTTACCGGGGGCCTCTGTGGAAATTTAGCTCGCAAACTGAACATTATCTGCGCCATCTTGCCCCTCCCCAGCACCACGCACAGCGAACACACGGCTGCCATTTTAGGCACCCCACTCATTGTCAATCGCCAGCGCGGTCCCTTTGGCGCTGCAAGCATCCCCCGCGCGCTGGCCACCCCCGCTCTCTCATACAGGCCATAAACCCTCTCCTTCTGCGCGACCCTGCTACGGAACCACTTCCGACCGACAACCCATACATGGTCATGCCTCTCCTTTGATAACCCCCTTCCTCTGCGCCCCATTGTCTGAACTGGTCCCAGGCCATCACCTAGCCCTGCGGATGCAGTTTATTGCCCCTACTGTAAGGGAAACACCCCACATCAAAGGGATTACAGTAGATCAAAGCCCCTACCCCCTGAGACCCGGCCGGTTGCACACACCCCCGGGAATTAGCGGAATTCCCTGCTGCGCGATAGCCATCTCCCACTGCAGGTAGGGTGGGAACCTCTACTGTAACCATGTGTGGGATCAGATCTGAGCCGGGGGCTTCAGGGGATGTTCTTTCAGGCATCAAGGGAATCTCAAGAATATACTATGTATAATAAAGCAATAAACCAGTGTATAAGAGACCAGGTCTCAGAGATGCAGTTAGAGCACCTCGTGACGATACCTTGCTGTCAGATCTGATGTGTTCTGCTCCGACGGAATAAAACTTTGTTTCCTGCCTTCCAGTCTCCGGCGCCTGCCTCTTTTATTGGTAAATTATCGAGTGGTATGAGAGGCGATTACCGCCGGGCAAATACTTGAAAGGTTATCGACTGAAACTGCCGCTACCATTTAACAATTGGCGTCCCAAACGTGGGGCCCATCAGCGACACGTGGATCCAGTGGGAGAGGTCCCGACGACAGAGTGAACGACTGCAACGATCGGGAGAGCTCCTGCCCAATAGACCCTCGTCTGGCAGCCGATCATCCGAACTTCACTGGTTCCGAGCAGACCTCTCTCGAGTGATCTACGGTCCTGACTGGGAACCATCAGGAGTGCCGCGGCAAATACGGAGAGTAGAGGACGATCGGGCGCTGGAGGCGGAAGACGAGAAACTGTCCACGCGGTCCGGGTAAGGTCGTGAAATACGACAAAAGTGCGAAATAATTGATTGATTGTTTGAATACTAGTATTGCTCATTGATTGTTCTCTTTGAGATATTCGCTGTCTACAAACGGGGAGGAGTAGAAATACTCTCTCTCTCTCCCTTTGCAGATAGTGAAGGGTAGGTAACGCAGACTTTTGTCCCCGTTGAAACCCGTCGTGCCTATCTTTATCTCCCCATTGATTGATTGTCCGAACATTGATTGTTTTGAAGAATAGTGCTTTTTGAGATATTCTCTGTTTGCAAATAACGTAGAATAGGAATATTCTGTCTAGTCTTTGCAAATAGTGAAGGGTAGGTAACGCAGACTTTTGTCCCCGTTGAAACCCGTCGTGCCTATCTTTATCTCCCCATTGATTGATTGATTGATTGTCCGAACACTAGTTGTTCGATATTGGTTCTTTGGAGGTATTCTCTGCTTACAAATAACGAAGAATAGAGATATTCTGTCTAGTCTTTGCAAGCAGTGAAAAGATAGGTAGTGCTGACTTTTGTCCCCGTTGAAACCCGTCATGCCTATCTTCTCCCCACTGATTGGTAGTTGGTTCTGCCCGGACCGCTTATTAGAGGTGAACCACCCGGCTCCACTGGAAGGCACCCCTAATAAGGACATGTTCACTAAATATGGACTAGTCGCCGTAGCTTATAGCAAGCTGTGGCATAAATATACCAAGAAGGACCCCGAAAGTCAGTGGCCACTGATGGGATCCTTCGACGACCGCAAGATAGAAGCGCTAGAAGTAGCTCTGCGTAGCAATAAGACGACGCCTACTATGCTTGACAGTATTGGCATGTGGCGCAAAGAAGCGACGCAACGGAAAAAGAGGGAAGAAGTAAAAGCAGAAAAGGAATTACGAAAGGCAGCTCACCTTGCCGCTAGAAAGTTAGAAGAAGACATAAAGGAGAGAAGGGAAACTAAACTAAGACAGGAGCCCGAAACCTCAGGCCAGTACGCTGTTAGGACCCCTTCTTTGCTCTACCCTGAGTTGTCCTCCAAGCAGCGAACGAATGACGAATTACTGTTAGGTCCCCCGATCATTTACATGCCCCCTCCGTATGCACCCTCCCAATCAGTAGTGCAACACCCACAACCCCCGAACACGAGCGAAAGCAGTACAGGGGCCTCGGCCCTCACGGCCTCCGCGCCGGCTGAGCCTCTTGTACTGAACCCAATGTCGACTACAACGCTAGATGACCATGAGATGGGAAAGAAAGAGTCCACCAGAATGAATCGATTAACTAAGGATGAACGAGCAGGAATCGATAGGATAGTAGGGACGCTGGTGGAGCGAAAAGAAAGTGAGGAGTATATAACAGACGTGTATAGCTCGTATGCCGACAGCCGCAGACGACACTTCGTCGTACGGCTCTGTTATCACGCCCTGAATGCATATGAGGACAGATACCACGATAAAGGTCCCGAAGGCTTAGCAGCCCTATATAGGAAGGTAGACATTGGGGAAGAAGGAGAGGGCGATGTAACGAACCTCTTCACTCGTACACTCGAGGTCTACCGACACCTTAAAGAACATGGACAGACCACCAAAACAGAAACCCCCATAGCAACTAAGCCCCAGGGAGGAAGGGCCAATGCCATGATGCCCATTAAAGAAGCTGCCCCCTACTGGGTCCCCCCACGGGGTCAGGGAACACACGACGACATCAACCACCAAGATGCGAAGGGAAGGGTTGTATATAACTGGGTCTACCAGCCGTGGGACCGGCAAGATATTTTGACCTTTAGAAAGACTCTACCCGACTTGAGAAAGAACCCGACTGCCTTCTACACTGAATTGGGTACAGCCTTAGGCTCAACGATAATGACGTTGGCAGATATCGACTTGTTCTTTGGGCTATGCCTGCCGGCTGATGTGTGGAAACAAATCCGGAAAGTTGACCACGCTGAGCCGTTCGGATATACCTGGATACAACTCGATACCATAGATAAACAGCGAGAACCAGGACAGAAACCCCCGAAAGCCATCTTAGAGCTCCCAGACAAGATTGTACAAAAGCTGAAGACTCTAATCCCAGAAAGAAAGGTAGACTGGTCGATAGTGACGGCTTGCCGCCAGAAACCCCAGGAGGATGTGTCTGAATACTTCTCCCGATTCGAGACTGTGTTTTCCGATTACAGTGGCCAAGACATGACCACCGCAACCGGACACCACCTCTTTGTCCAGAATTATGTAAAGGGTCTGTCTCAAGAAGTTTCCCAGAAGCTACAGACCAGCGAGAGCAGTTGGGCAGCCTCCAAACCCGCAGCAATTCTCCAGATGGCCCAATACTACGAAAACCAGAAGAACGAGAACGATAGGGCGTCAGAGAAGAAGAAAAAGGAATTAAAGGAGAGGGTGATGATAGCACAGTTGCAAGGGGTGACCATAGGAAGGGAACCCCCAAAGGAGAATTACCAACCAACCGCCCCTAGAAAGCTACCCCCTAGAGACCATACACCTACACCCTACAACGGACGGAGAGACTTAGATGGGAATCAATGTGCGTTCTGTAGAGGGTTCGGACACTGGAAATCCCAGTGCCCGGTCCTTTTGGAACTGAACAAAAATAGGGACCCCAATAGACACAACCGGAAGTTTGTTGATACCCACCATCAACGTCACCACACTTGATTAGGATCACGTGCAATCGAGCAACGCCATTTTTTCCGAATACGCTAACCAGATCGCTGATACGTACAACGCTCCAGCAAAATAGTATGGTCAAACATTTTTAATAAATTATAAGTATAACAACATTCCGGCAAAATGAACAGGTTAGAACATGTTTTAAACAACTATTTACATGACAGTCTGCTGCGACCTGCATCCCAAAGCATTTACGTCCACGTGACACCGTCCTCGCCTCTCCTTCCTCGAAGTTGCAACATTGGCCTGTTTTGGGCGGTCCTTTTTAGTTGATTTTGGGCTATAAAAGCCATGCAAAAATCCCTTGACATCAGTGGCAGGCGATTGTGCGAATAGGCCGGAGGCTATACGAAGCGCCGGAGGGCTGGTGCCCTGACGGGGGGAGGCGACGCGGACGGACCTCCCCCACCTCCCCCACCTCCCCAGGTGGAGGCTTGCCAGGCACCCCGACCGCCTTTTACTCGCCGGCCAGCTAAGCTGCACCCAACCGTCTTTAATTCGCCGGCCAGCTAAGCTGCACCCAGCCATCTTTTTCATCGGCCTGCTGAATTTCACCCTGGCACGCTGTGCGGGTCTTCCCAGTCACTTCTTCCTTCAATAACGGAGGGTGCCCTGGCGGGGGGAGGCGACGCGGACGGGCCTCCCCCACCTCCCCAGGTGGAGGCTCGCCAGCAGATGAGGGCACCCCAACCGCATCTTTCACACGTCAGCCAGCTGAGTTGCGCCCTGCCACTTCATTCGCCGTTCGGCTGAGCCGGCACCCCTGCACGCGACCGCCAGGCAACCACCCAGGCACAGGGTTCACCAAGACTGCCGCTAGCACCCGACGCGGGGAGTGGGCCCCCGCAGCCAAGTAAGTAGGGGCCCACTCCGATGGTGATACCATCCGAACTGCTGTTGTCGCTGCTACTGGAACCACTCCGGTGGCAATACCATCTGAACTGCCGCTGTAGCTGCTGTTGGCCCCTCTCCGATAGCCGTACCGAAGAGCTGCTGCTACTGCTGCCATTGAACTCCGGCGGTTGACCCCTCCGGTTCCAGGCCTGGCCCACCGTGAGACAATTCTGGACTCGAAAGCTTGTTTGCTAGGGCATGGGCCCCACCCTTGACAGAACGCTCCCCTCAGCCTTGCAGAATTGGTTGGAGTCATTTGACGTTCGACTCCTGCGGACTTCCGGTAAGGACAAAACCATCACCATTGCTCTTTTTGCCCCCGGGCGGCAGCCACCTTGCCTCCGCTTGATACAGTGAGACAGTAAAGCGTCGGCGGAAGAACCCGCCTGCTGCCCCGCCCTAAGAACAAACCGTGGCATTGCTACAAGGTTGCAGTGACGCCATGCTGACGCAAAGTTGACGCTAACGAAAGTTCTCGAACTACCGAAAGGAATTCTGGTTCAACAGCTAATTCATGGAAAGACTTAGACTGTGCACTGACCCGACCCCGCCCCAAGATGGCGCTGATGTAGGAGTGGCCTACAACTCCTTGTGGCGTTCCAGTCACGTGACATTTGTGTTAAAAAAAAAAAAGAGATATATATATATGTATGCGATGCTTACACACATGATGGTGGGGAAAAGGGGGGAACCGATTTTTATGTTAATCTAGTGTTGCTCATGTTGCTCGACGCCTCTCGCACCGTGGCCGGCCTATAGCGGCTGTAGGCCCGTATTTCTACACTGACATTGTTTTAAATAAAGGGCTTCTTAAAAAGGAATTACGGAATCAGTGTCATGACTAATCATCTGGGTTGTTGAAGGTTTCTCTTTTAAATAAAAGATTGTCACTCCTAAGCAAAAGCATACAGATAATACGGACTCAATTTGCCTAAAATATTTTTGTTTAACGGAATTTGTACCCATCACGCCTGCCCCCTTTTTCCAAGAATTGTCGAATCAATAATGAACTATAACTTAAGGTATATGTCGCACGCAAGGTATGGTATCCTGCACCATAATACACGACCAATTGAGAAATACATGCACGACCAGGGAACCCGAATTTAGGAGATGAATGAACTAGAGCATCTTTGCCTCGAACTAAAGAATAATAGGTCCGTGGTATTACCCACCCCTGCGGCTAGCCTGGTACATGGTAGGTAGAACCTTTCGTGTCTGCGCGCGCTGGGATATTTTGAATACTGCACCTCCCCTCTTATTTTCCCCTCTATAGGTCACGACGAAGTTCCGACTGAAGAGTGGAGTGGACCTGGACCGCACCGAGTTCAATATCAGGGAAAACATAGACAAACGTTGTGAGATAGTGCGTAAAGTTACAGACCATCATTGGGAACATGAAAAACCGTATGATATGATTGTGCGTGTGTACTACGATTATACGATATGAATGTGTATGCATTTCATGTTTGGATCACTTGAAGAGAGCGTCACTGTATGATTGGAGTGCTTGTCCACCGATCAAAGGGGGGAGAATAAAGGGTCAGACACCCCCTAAGATAAACTACAAAGTGCTAAAAGTACGCAACATGCGTAGGAAATAGGGGACAGGAAAGGAGAGGTCCCCGTGCTCAAAGCAGCCCTGAGTCTCCATCTTAAGTCTCCGTCTTGATGCATGTACTGTCACCCCCTATCCGGCATTTGTGTGTACGTGCTCACCGAATTTACGTCTTTTCCCCGCTTGTGTTTTCTTACATGGAACAGACCCATGCTACTCCATGTTGTGTGTGCACCAAGTGGCCTATTATCTTACCCATCTCTCTCTCTCTCGTTTTGTGTCGTATGTACGCCAAAATAGCCTACTTGATGCACACGTCTCTCTCTCTCTCTCTCTCTCTCTCTCTCTCTCTCTCTGCACACGTCTCTCTCTCTCTCTCTCTCACTCTCTCTCCCCCTCCCTCGCAAAAGGCTCTTTCTTGTCCTCTTTCTTCTTGAATAAATTAACGACATACACCTCTTTGGTAAGTGTATAATTGGCCCGAACACGGTGGTGTTCGAACAAAATTGACAGAAACAAAAACGACCATACTTTACCACGATTACTACCTCTCCTTTCTGCAAACGTTAAGCCTAATCGGCTGAGAAGGAAAGGACAGGTAAGACGACTGATGTCTCCCAATCTGACCCTCAACACGGGGACTATATGTCAGTGGTTTTTGTTCTTAAAGGACACCATCTCCACCACCCAGAATTACCCCTGACCAATTAGCCCGAAATAGAATGTCTAAAGCACCCTGTTCTCCCAGAGATAACTCCAGCCCTATACTAGCCGTCTCAGAGTATCCCGAACGAAACAGCTGATGGCCCTGTTTTAAACTGATAAAGGGTCACCTACTGTATGAAAAGGATACTCATGAACGCATGACAGTAGCACCTCGCACTTACGGGTATTACCAAACCTTGTATTATAAGGCGCAGAAACCGACACCTAGAAGGCCAGACGATGGACAGGGACACCCACAGAACCCTGCACCACAGCAGTAATTAATAGATTAGTAACACGCACATTAACATCAGAGTTAATAGGCACCAATCATGTAGTAACAGATAAGAGCATTTCCGCAACTACTCAGTGGTTGGGAGAGAGAATGAAGTATGTAAATGTCTTCCCTGCCAAGATCTCTAAGACTTTCGTTTCTTATAACCTATTCAAGGATAACCTGCAGCCATCGGAAGAGAGGGGTCGGACGTGACGCACAGTCTGGCTGCGGATCATAAAGCATCTATGACATCGACCAAGGGGGAAGCGACGAAGCAACAAGGGTGTGAGACGAGACACCATTATCAGAACGATGAGCGCGAAGGGCTACATCGAGGCCCCTGCTCACTGACCAGCGTGCCTGAAGTCTCAACCCGTCGGGCCCGATTGATGGGCCCAGTGCTGAAAAGATTCTGCTCTCCTTGGTCCGCATTTTTGATCCGATCCCATGCCACCCCATTCTCTCTTCCTCTTTCATTTGGACTATGACTTTGACCTACTACCGAGGAACAAAAGGCCGGCACCCTGTCTCAAAAGTACCTGTGGTGAACTGTGTTAAGGAACAGGACTGGAATCAAAGAACAGTGAGTGGTCGCACCCTGCCACGTGAAGAAATCGGATTTGAGCTGGACCTTAGTTCCACCGCCGGTGCTCAACAGTGCCAACGAAAGAAGAACAACAATGAGAGCTTACCAGTGATAGCTCTTTATGAAACAAGGACACTGGAAAGAAGAACCCATGTCAAAGTTGAAAATCCTCTCCCAACCACCTTATTATATTAACTATCTTCTTATCAAGTTTTCATGATGTTGCATCAATCACTTCCGACTGTACACTGAGAAGTTAAGAAAATGTAACTTTGTATAGTAACATTCATACAACACCAGCCATGTACACGACTATACTGCAACTTTGAATGTACTTCCTCCTCGCCTACTTTATCAAACTGTATGAGACAATGTACAAATGTGTCAGATTGCTCCTGCCTACCCTAAACGACTCTGTATCTTTAAAATGTGTGACGAACATTGACGATACTGTAACTAAAAGGCTAACAAAGGCGAATATTGGCCGGACAAGCTGGCGAGATATGTTAAAAGGGAGGACTGTGGAAATTTAGCTCGCAAACTGAACATTATCTGCGCCATCTTGCCCCTCCCCAGCACCACGCACAGCGAACGCACGGCTGCCATTTTAGGCACCCCACTCATTGTCAATCGCCAGCGCGGTCCCTTTGGCGCTGCAAGCATCCCCCGCGCGCTGGCCACCCCCGCTCTCTCATACAGGCCATAAACCCTCTCCTTCTGCGCGACCCTGCTACGGAACCACTTCCGACCGACAACCCATACATGGTCATGCCTCTCCTTTGATAACCCCCTTCCTCTGCGCCCCATTGTCTGAACTGGTCCCAGGCCATCACCTAGCCCTGCGGATGCAGTTTATTGCCCCTACTGTAAGGGAAACACCCCACATCAAAGGGATTACAGTAGATCAAAGCCCCTACCCCCTGAGACCCGGCCGGTTGCACACACCCCCGGGAATTAGCGGAATTCCCTGCTGCGCGATAGCCATCTCCCACTGCGGGTAGGGTGGGAACCTCTACTGTAACCATGTGTGGGATCAGATCTGAGCCGGGGGCTTCAGGGGATGTTCTTTCAGGCATCAAGGGAATCTCAAGAATATACTATGTATAATAAAGCAATAAACCAGTGTATAAGAGACCAGGTCTCAGAGATGCAGTTAGAGCACCTCGTGACGATACCTTGCTGTCAGATCTGATGTGTTCTGCTCCGACGGAATAAAACTTTGTTTCCTGCCTTCCAGTCTCCGGCGCCTGCCTCTTTTATTGGTAAATTATCGAGTGGTATGAGAGGCGATTACCGCCGGGCAAATACTTGAAAGGTTATCGACTGAAACTGCCGCTACCATTTAACACCTCTGAGAAATTAATCCAAAAGTTAGAAATATTGCATACTGGACACATGATCCCTGGCAGTTTTGATCCATTGATTGTGGACTGTAAAGCAAGCCATAGGAAAAAGACGGAGGCCCAAAGACCTCAGAAGGTAGGTAAAAACTCACAAATCTTCCCCTTAGGCAGTGGCGGCTCCTCCACTATGGCGGATGAGTGTCGCCCCTCTGATTTTAAGCAGTGCAAATAAAGGAAACATAAAATGATAATAACTTTGAATTATTATCATTTTATGTTTCTGTGCTGCTTTGTGGGTGGGCGGGGGCTGCTCTGCTCTCGAAGCAGGGCAGGGGAAGAGTTGCTTGCCACTCCTAAGTGCACATGACTGTTTGGTTGGTCCTCTGATACTGGCTAAACAGTCATATGCACTTTTACTGTTCTCCTCGCAGGCTGCATTACAGCCTGCATGGAGAACATGCCCAGGCCCCCATTCCCTGGCTGAGCGTCGAACCACGACGCTCAGACCAGTCACAATGCTGCAATGTAGCATTGTCATGGTCAGGCAAACCTGGGTGCTTACCAATCACAACGCTGCATTGCAGCGTTGTGATTGGTCAGGGGAGCCTGGCTTTGCTTCCTGTTCCTGGAGTCCGACGGAGGAGGGCAGGAACAGAGACGCAGAACCCGGCGGCAAGGTAAGTGTTTATTTTGTAAAACATTGCGCCCTCCCGTGACCCCCACCACGCCCACCCAGCCACCGACCAGCCGTGCCAGACGACACTGGATTTAATTTTCCAAAGACACCTAGGTATTTGAGTTGTAGTACTATACGTGTAAGTGCTATACAAGTATTTAGGGTCAATTGGCAGATGCAGAAAGCGTTAGAATTGTGTGGTTTGTTTCACCATTGATCGTCTTAAGGCCATCCTGGTCCTATATATTTATAAAGACATACCCTTCTATCAATGACTTAGCTCAGGATGGACATTAAGTTAATTGTATGTGATTGCTTTGGGTTCCAAACCTACTACCGCTACTTTAAATAAGCCTTGACCTCTCAATGTAGACATGCTTGGAGAAGCAGGTGTAGAAGCAGGTGTAGAAGAGCAGTAACTTGCTTATTCTGTTGCAGAGCAGTAATACCTAAGGTCCTATGACAATCTTGTTAGAAGAGAATACCTACCATTGGTACGGCCGAGTAATCACCGACTGCCAGTTGGCAAAGGCATCACATTGAGCCCCATGGATTAGCTCTGCAGAGGTCTCCAACCATCAACGGGCCAGAGTACTAAGCCGTTGTTCACGGCCCTTTATTTCTTAGCCTTCCTTGCAGGGGAGTGGTGATCAGATGTTTTCTGTAGTTTTGAGAGCAGGAGAAATGACTTGAAAATTTATATTTACCCAAGGTTCCCTGTCCTCGCGTATGATATCATAAGCAGAATCTTCCATTCAGGATCAGTCCCCAACCTTCACACTGCACATTACACATAAAAAGGTTTGTCATGTTCATATATACCTTTGACAGACCCTCCCCGCATGGATCACTCTCTTGTAAATTGCTTACTTCTTTGCTTTTATCACTTTTTAAGTGCTGTTTTTTTATCATGCCTTCCTCAATAATTCAGAACCTAATATTTTATGACAATCCAATTGTGATCCAATCCACTTGTGGTCTGTTCTTGTGAAGAGTTGCTTGCCACACATCAGCATAGCATACATCTATCCTTAAGACTCTGGTCCCGTCAACCAAGAGATGTGCCATTCTATGAAGATACGGGTATTAGAAATTTGAAGCACCTGCTCCTGGACCTAGTTCAGAAAGGTCATTAGAGGGTCCAATATGCGGACAAAATGTCCTGTAAAAAATGCTATCTTTTCATCTTAGACTCTAGCCGGAATCATATGCTTGGGTCCATGGGGTGTCTCATATGGTTAGCCTCCTCTGAAGCCATGAATGTTTCCCGAAAGCCTCAGAGGAAACCTGGAGCCCATATCAACCCTCTGAAGGCACAAAACTCACCTGTCCTGAAGCAACTCTTTCATCCGTGGCTATGTGTAGAGATACATTGTCTTAACAATTCTCTAATGTTGATGTTACAAATCAGATAGCAAATCACATCTTTTCTTAACTTACACATGGCTTATAAATACTGGAACCATCAGCCCATTGAGGCCACAGCCTATATAAACCCAGGATGTCAGTCCCCGATGTTGTGTGTAACACAAGTTCTGAATAGGATAGACCCTTCCTCGAGGGCATTATGTACATGGTTTCTAGTCCTAGACTTTTGTGTTAGCCTAAAACATTTTGGGTGTTATAGTCTTGTCATGCCTCCATTTAAACTAATTAGATTAACATACCTGAAATGAATGATTGCTGGGTGAAAAATTCAGAACTGTAGACAGTGTCCATAATGTAGTATTCACCCTAGTTCTGAAACATCTCCCCCAAACCATCTCTTGTGCAGTACTTTGCCATGCACCATACTCAGTAGTAATCACAATTAGCTCAAACTTGATTCCACCAAACCTAAGTGTTGAATTAGCGAAAGAGAAAGTGTTTTTTTTAGAGGTTCTTAAGTGTATAGCATAACACCGCCTGCTTCTGGACGTGGGCCAGGTATAACTTTCTTTTCATTTAAGGCCTGATTTAGACCTTAGTGGATGGGTTACTCCGTCACAGCGGTGACAGATATCCTGTCCGCCGAAATACAAATCCCATTATGTCCTATGTGATTTATAGTTTGACAGCGGGATATCTCGCAATGTTGTAACAGAGTAATCCATCTGCAACAATCAAAATCAGGCTCTTAATCACACCTGATCTCAGTAGCTCTTTGTGGGGGCACCACATTGTTTGGAGGAGGGCCGGTGTAAGGATGTTATTAAGATAGCGGCTTGTGTTCAAGACAGTGAAATGATCAACATGTATTTGCATTTAATAACAGTAGCCCTGTGGGAGCCCATTACAATATCTGAAGAAGTGTTTGGCATAACACTACCTTATTTGAATTTGGACCGAGACCCTATACATTTATTAGTTTGCTCTGATTTGATTTCCTCAGCTGTCTGTGAGAGCTTCATTTTTGTTTGTTGTGTGTTTACAGGTTCTGTAAATGCTTCTGAACTCTGTGTCAGTCCTACCATTGATCACTCTTGCTCAGACCTGGAAGCATGTATTGTTTCTAAGCTGGTGAGAGTTGGCTGGTCACTGAGCATGTGACATCACACCACCTGATTCTAGGCTGTTCCCAAGCTGTGCAATGATCACATGTTGCTCACACTTTATTTCAACAGCACTTTGCAGGGCCATCAGATTGTCTGATCATTTGGTCTTGAATAAGATACTTCCCACGTGAGACCTCTGGAGTGTGTAGGTCACATCCTCCACCTTTGGATATGTTTGCATTCAATCTTGTCAATGTATGTTTGTTGCAGCACCATTTGTGCTACGATGCACATCATTTCAAACAGTTTGAAGTAAGTTACTAGCCTCCCCTCACAGCAGACCTGACAATAGTTTAAAAATCCTGGATACTTGAAAGGATCATTTGTTCCCAGCACGTGTTTAGTTTTTTTAATATATCCACCATTTATGTCCACTCCATGGTAGTGTACACATGTGAGGTATTAACCTACACAAAGTTAACAGTATTGATATTCTGACTAAAGGAAAGATGGATTAAGCTGTATTCTAATAATGACCGTAATTCTACACTGCTGGGGGTTTATTGTATAGCCTTAGAGCCCAACGCAGCAGGTTCTACTGACCATTAAATGCCCGCTCCAGCGTTTTTGGCGAGGGCCTTTAACAAGGGAGTGGGCCTTTAATGACCTGTAGAGCCCGCTACGAGGGCTCTAAGGCTAATGAACATTCCGCCCCAGAGGGCAGAATGTTCTAATTTGTAATAACATAGACCTCTCGGAGCCTGTGGGGGTATAAATCCCCTTGGGTTCCAAGAGGCTTTTGTTCACAGCAACAGCTGTGAAAAGAAAAATAATATTGGAATGTTGCTTTCCGGGCTTCTACCAGCCAGTAGAAGCCCGTAGCGCTCCGTTTTCTTTAATGGCGCAATTAACATTCCATTGTTATAATATACGTTAACGATTTCAGAGAAACATAGAGGTAGGAGTATAGAAATAATAGCCAAAAAAGAGTTTATAGTCAAACTCATTAAATTTGCCTGCCACTCCTCATTTTGAGGCAGTGGTCTGTAATGCTATTGTATCACCTTTCATCACACATCCTTTTTTGCCATGTGTAGACCACAACTTTGAAGAAGCTCTCACTAGTTTGGTTCCCTCTATAGTTAATTATAAAATAGAGCATTGACACTATTTTCAAGTTCTTGAGTTCAACATTTCACTAGTTTGTGATCTGGGGCACACCTTAAGTCTGTTCTAGCTTCCAGTGGCATAACGAATGTTTATGGGGCCCCCCTGCAATGTACACGGAGGGGCTCCCACTCCGGATTTTATCCGGAGCGCTCAGACCCGAGTAGTGTGCTGAGAGACCCCCTGCAGCTGGGCCCCTCCCGCACCGTGGGGGATGTGGGGGCCTGTGTTTTGCCCCTGCTAGCTTCTAAGCTCACAGTGAATTGAACCACTATCAGTTTCTTGGTCAGATCAAGAAATTCTCTCTACTTGTGTTGCCACAGGACCTCACCAGCCCAAGCTGAAGGAATCCATGGAGCTCATTCACAAACAAAATCTTTAAAAAGCTCTAGGGAGAGACTATTGAAACCCTACTCCATCCTTCTGCTCCTATAATATACATTTTACAATACATCCATCATTGAGAACACCAAAACAACTTCAAGCGATCAAGTCGAGATAGGAGCTCTAAGTCATCACATCTAAGACCATTAAGAGTTCGTGTATTGAGATGCTGCTGCTAAAATACCTCCAATATTCCTGGGTCAGGAACAGGCTCCTGCAACAGGCCAGTTACTAAGTGGATAGAATAATTCATTTTTTACCAAGACTGACAATGATAACCTTTTTCAGTTTGTAATTTTATGCATAGCAACTTGTTCTCCAACTAAAATCTGATTTTGTTTCAATTGCGGTTTAGAAATCACTTCTTCACCGACTGGTCTTCCTGGCTAAGATCTCTCCAGAGCTTGCAGATAAAAGAGATTTGGGAGGTACGTCATTGGTGTATGATGCATGGGAAGGAGTAAGGGCTCTTGGAAGAGGGACGGAGACAGGGTTAATTATATACATGGCACATTTTTATTAGATGTGATTGCTGGTGTATAACACTTCTAAGTGGCTTCAGTTTCTGCATATAACGGGAACAGGGTTACAGGGAAATAGATTTATGTATCCAGAGTATAGTTATATGTGAAGCTGGGATAACCGTTCTGGTCTCTGGCAGGCAGCTTTGCCACCAGAGCCGCTGCTTCTGCACGAACTATTTTCATTGGCTAATATCCCTAACTCCTTTTCCTTCTGCTCATCGTCGCTTATGGGTAGCCCAGGAGGGTGGTTTGAGTGTAGCTGTTGCCTGGAGATGTTCCCAATCCGGTCTTGTAAAAAAACTGAAACAAATCAATGGTTCATTGTT
The DNA here is from genome assembly GCF_964204655.1 of Triturus cristatus. Classification (NCBI taxonomy): domain Eukaryota; kingdom Metazoa; phylum Chordata; class Amphibia; order Caudata; family Salamandridae; genus Triturus; species Triturus cristatus. Next base: position 482,998,338 of record NC_140590.1, on the reverse strand, counting down.
ACCTTTCAGTGGTCCATTGAGTGGCAGGTGTGGAATGAGTCCAAGTCTACTCTGATTATATCAAGGGCGTCCCAGGCAAGCTTGGCGTTTCCGTCCCAGGCAAGCTTGGCGTTTCTCACTGTTAGACGGCGACCTCAGAGGAGCCTGGAAGGGGTCCTGACTACCCTGAGACCCACCCTCAAAGTATCGTAGCCGGGCACTGGCGGGAGACTCCCCAGGGGGAGGAATCTCGTATCTAGGATCGTACTTCTGGCACCACACGACACAGAGTGACCACACCGGGTATTCTGAGAAAACAATCTTTATCAAGTAGGTTATCACTGCAAATATGTACAAGGTGAGCACGGGCTCAAGAGTCTCGGAAGGGGTAGGGGGTAGCGGGACAGTCTCTGGTAAAGGTTCAAAGCAGGGACGTATCCGGCGCACAGCTCACAATCCTCGAGCTGGGGGATACGATGTTGTAGTCGGGGTCCGGCGGGACCGTGAGAGTCTGTTGGAGCCGCGAGTCACTCAGCGGGCTCAGGTACAGGTTCGGAGGTCTTACGATCTTCAGGGAGCCGCGAGTCACTCAGCAGGGCTCAGGTACAAGTTCGGAGGTCTTACGATCTTCAGGGAGCCGCGAGTCACTCAGCAGGGCTCAGGTACAAGTTCGGAGGTCTTACGATCTTCAGGGAGCCGCGAGTCACTCAGCAGGGCTCAGATACAAGTTCGGAGGTCTTACGATCTTCAGGGAGCCGCGAGTCACTCAGCAGGGCTCAGGTACAAGTTCGGAGGTCTTACGATCTTCAGGGAGCCGCGAGTCACTCAGCAGGGCTCAGGAGGGTCCAAGTTCCAGGAGCCGCGACCACGTCGGCAGGCTCTAGTTGTTCCAGCGTCGAATCTGCCGGACAGACCCAGAGCACCCCTTGTTATAGGTCGACCCCTCTTTGATGTCCGGAGTCTGTGCAGGCAGGGGTCTTGTCACCTGGGGGTCGCTTGTCGGGATTTCCTGCTATTGTCTTTTGATCCTTTCAGGGCCGGGTCGGGAGGAGTCCCAGACACCCAGCAGGCACGGAGCCAGCCCTCAGGGAGGCCGGAGGGCCGATCGAAACCCATCGTCCCGGGGGGTTCAGAGGTGCGATAGATACTGCTCCTCCCTCTCTCATCCCCTGGAAGCGGGATGTCCTCCAGCCGGAGTGGCGCCTCTAGGCCCGGGTCGCGCTGGGGCCGGGCGGCCATCTTGGTGCATGAAGTGGGCACGCGGGCCCGGGGTGGCCGAAAGGAGAGAGGCCATGGACGGGGATGTCCGGGTCGGTGCGTGTGTCCTGGTGGGGAGGGTCGGCTGGGCCGTGTGCTTGGGCTGCAGGTACCAGGTTTCGGTGGTGCGGGGGCACGGAGGGCCACTCTACGAGGCCGGGTCCAACACGCGTCCCCCCCAGCTGAAAGCCGGAGAGAACTGCCCATCAACTTGGGGGGTTCTCTTCGCTGAGGCGGAAGAACCGGGAGAGGCCGTCAGCATTGGCGTGGTCCGTACCAGGGCGGTGTTCTACGGTGAAATCCATCCCCTGGAGGGAGATTGACCACCGCAGTAGCTTGGGGTTTTCTCCTCGCATCTGCATGAGCCATCGCAAGGGCCGATGGTCAGTTTGGACTCTGAAATGGGTGCCGAACAGGTAGGGTCGTAGCTTTTTGAGTGCCCAGACCACGGCAAAGGCTTCGCGCTCTATAGTGCTCCATCTCTGTTCTCGGGGCAACAGCCGCCGACTGAGGAAGGCGACGGGCTGGTCTAGGCCTTGGTCATTCACTTGGGACAGGACGGCCCCAATGCCATGCTCGGAGGCATCGGTCTGGACTATGAACTCCTTGGCGTAGTCGGGAGCCTGGAGGACGGGGGCAGTACACATGGCTTTTTTTAGGGCATCGAAAGCTTCCTGGCAGGCAGCTGTCCACTGCACCTTCTTTGGCTGTTTTTTAGACGTGAGTTCTGTGAGAGGGCCGACAAGGCTGCCATACCCCCGAATGAATCTTCGGTAGTAGCCCGTGAGTCCCAGAAAGGCTCGGACCTCCGTTTGGGTGATGGGTGGTTCCCAGGCCAGGATGGCGTCGATTTTTGGCTGTAGAGGGGCGACCTGGCCGCTCCCGACCTGGTGCCCCAGGTAGACTACGGATCCTTGCCCGATCTGGCACTTGCTGGCTTTTACTGTGAGGCCTGCCTGGCGCAGGCCGGTTAGCACCCTCCGGAGGTGCTCACTCCATTCTGAACTGAAGACAGCGATGTCGTCCAGATATGCCGCGCTGAACTGCTCTAGCCCGGCCAGTACCCTATTCACCAGTCGCTGGAAAGTGGCCGGGGCATTTTTCATCCCGAAGGGCATTACGCGGAAGCGGTAGTGCCCATCGGGGGTGGAGAAAGCGGACCGCTCCTTGGCCCCGTCGGTGAGCGCAATCTGCCAGTATCCGCAGGTGAGGTCGAATGTGCTGAGGAACCGGGCTGCCCCTAGTCGGTCAATGAGTTCGTCGGCTCGTGGAATGGGGTGGGCATCGGCTCGGGTAACGTCATTGAGCCCCCGGTAGTCCACGCAGAATCGGATCTCGGGGGCGACACCGGGGGCCGCTGCCTTCGGGACCAGGACCACGGGGCTGGCCCAGGGACTGTCAGAGGGCTCGATCACCCCCAGGGTCAACATCTTCGAGACTTCCGCTTGAATGCAGGACCGGACCCGGTCAGGAACCCGGTAGGCTCGGTGTCTCACCGGCGGGCTGTCCCCGGTGTCCACGTCATGAACACACCAGTTGGTGACCCGGGGGGTCAGGGAGAAGAGGTCGGAAAATTGTCTTAGGAGCTGGCGGCAGTCCGCTTGTTGCTGGGCAGTGAGGGCTGGGGAGAGGTTCACTCCTTCCACGGAGCCATCCTGCTCCTTGACACACAGGAGGTCCGGGAGGGGATCCGACTCATCTTCGGCCCCGTCATCGGTGGCCAGCAGGAGGCTCAGTTCTGTCCGCTCGAAGTGAGGCTTGAGGCGGTTCACGTGCAGGACCCGGAGGGGATCCCGAGGCGACTGGACGTCCACCAAGTATGTGACTTGACTCTTCCGCTCAACCACTTTGTAGGGCCCAGTCCATCTGTCCTGGAGGGCGCCAGGCTTCACGGGGGCCATGACCCACACCTGCTGGCCCGGCTGGAACTCGACCAGAGTGGCATTCTGGTCGTACCAGCGCTTCATCTCTTCTTGACTTGCCTCCAGGTTGGCCTCGGCCAGTTCTCGGAACTTCCTGGTCTGGTTCCGGAGGGCCAGGACGTATTGGAACACATCTCGGGGGGTGGTCTGGGGTGCCGCCTCCCACCCTTCCTTAACCAAACTGAGGGGACCTCGGACGGGGTGTCCATAGAGTAATTCAAACGGGCTGAACCCTAAGGACTTCTGTGGGACCTCCCGGTAAGCGAACAAGAGGCAGGGGAGCAGGACGTCCCACTTACGCCGGAGGGGCTCTTCTAGGCCAGCGATCATCCCTTTCAAAGTCCTATTAAACCTTTCTACTAGGCCGTTCCCTTGGGGATGGTACGGGGTGGTGAACTTATAGGACACCCCACATTGTTGCCACAGGGACGTCATGTACTTCGAGATAAAATTAGTGCCGCGATCGCTCACGACCTCGCGGGGAGAACCCACCCTGGAAAAGATCTTCATCAGGGCCCGGCCCACCACGGGGGCCGTAATGGTGCGTAGGGGAATAGCCTCAGGATAGCGGGTGGCGTGGTCCACTAGGACCAAGATGAAACGGTGGCCTTGGGAGGTGGGGGGGTCCAGTGATCCCACGATGTCGATTCCGACTCGTTCAAAAGGGGTACTGACGACCGGGAAGGGTTGGAGGGGAGCCTTGCGCTTTCCCCCACTCTTCCCACTAGCCTGGCACGTGGGGCAGGACTTGCAGTGGGCTTCTACCGCTGCTCTCATTCTAGGCCAGTAAAAATGGGTCACGAGACGGCTGTAGGTCTTGTCCTGACCCAGGTGGCCGGCGAGGGGGACGTCGTGGGCTAAGCCCAGGAGGAAATCTCGGAAGCGGAGGGGTACCACCAGTACCCGTCCGGATCCCAGCTCCACCGACTTCTGCTCACTGTACAAGATGTTATTTTCCCAATAGATTCGGTGCGTCCCGGTCTGGTCACCTGCGGCTTGGCCCTCGGCCTGGCGCCGCAGCCCGACCAGGGAAGGACAAGTGGCTTGCTCCCGGCAAAATTCTTCCCGAGTGGGCCCGCCCTCGTGGCGCCAATGGGCCAACTCGGGTAGATCTCCCAACTCGGGGACCGGGGCGGGGTCGGATGGTGCGGGTTCGTCGCGGGCGACGGACCCTTCTGATGGGGGGACGGGAGGACCCTCGGCGGGGACAGTACTGGTCTCTTCGATCGGGGTGCTCTCGACTTCTCTCCGGGGAGTGAGTCGGGCTGACATAGATCGGGTGGTGGCGCACACCCACTCGGGGAGTCCCATCATTCCTAGGTGGGCCTTGTGCTCGACGTGCTTCCAGGGAGAACTCTCCAGGTCGTTCCCTAAGAGGCAGTCGACCGGCTGGGAGGTTCTTACGGCCACCTTGAGTTTACCTATCACCCCTCCCCACTCAAACGGCACCAGGGCTACCTGACATACTTTCTCTATTGTCTGCGGATATTACGGGGCAAAAGACGTTGGGGAGGATCTGCTCCTCGGGGACTAGGTGCCTGAGGACACCGGTGATACTGGCCCCGGTGTCCCGCAGGGCCTCTACCTGGTGGCCATTGATCTTGACGAGCTGCCCGTATTTCTGTGTGTTGGAGGGTAGGAGGCTACCAGGGATCATCTCCCTATCTCCCAGGGATACTAGGGCCATCGCTGCGGGTTCCCACTCCTCAGCTCCCTCAACCTCCTCCCCCAGGGCTACGTTGGCTATCTGTCTCGCAGGGGTGGTAGGGGAGACTTGGGTGGCCATGGGGCACTCTGGGTCATTGGCATAGTGCCCGGGTTTCTGGCAACGGAAACATGTGACGGTCACCCGGTGTCCCCGTCTCCCAGGGGGCCCTGTCACCGGTGGGGGGGGTGCCAGGAAAGGTGGAGGTTGTGTCTTCGGGGGGCTAGGCTGGGACTCTCTCGGCCCTCCCTGGTTCCCTCCCCCTCTCTGGCGGGGTGGTCCCTGACTGGCTCGGGGGTACTCTCCTACCATGCCCCGGGAGACCCGGGTGTTGGTCCAGCGGTCGGCCTCCACAGCCAGCTTCCGGGGATCTGTGAGCTTGCTGTCAAGCAGATGCTGACGTAGTTCTATGAAGCAGTTCGCAGCCAGATGTTCCCACAACATGAGGTCAGTGAGTTCGGCAAGGGTGGTGACTTTGCTGCCCTTGATCCACCCATCGAAGGCCCGACTGAAAAAGTTTACATACTCCACCCAGGTGGTGCCCGGGATCTTCCTGCAGTCCCGGAATCGCTGACGGTACATTTCTGGGGTGAGGCCGTATCTTGTGAGTAGAGCCTCTTTCATGTGGCTGTAGGAGGTCTGCAGGGAGAGGGGTAGGTCGAGCAGGGTGTCCCTTCCTTCGCTCAGAAACCGCCCCCACAACCCCGCCCCCCAGTCCTTCTGCGGGATCCGATGGGAGGTCATGGCGACCTCGTAGGCCCTGAACCATTGCTGAATGTCATCGTTTTTATAATATTCCTTGACCACATCCTTGGGGATGTGGACCTTCTGTTCCGCTGGGGAGGCCGTCTCTCGGTTTCCCGGGGGCCTTCCTTCCTCGCTTCTGGCCTTGAGCTCGATTTCTTTCAAGCTGCGTTCGTGCTCTAGTTGGAGCTTCCTTCCTTCGTGCTCCCGTTGGAGCTTCTTTTCTTCTAGTTCGCCTTGTACACGCATTTGCTCTACTGCTAGCTTTTTTTCCGCTAACTTCAATTCGCCCTCGATTTTGAGTTTGGCTAACTCGAGTTCATGATTGCGGCTTCTCTCTCTGTCCGCGAGCTCTTCCGGGGATAGGCCCCCGTCTGGTACGATGCCTCGCACCTGATTGCTACTGCTTTCACTTTGGGGGGGTTCGGCTTCGTCGGGGCGCTCCCCCGTGCCTTCCGGGCGGGAGGCCCCGGTCTCCACCCAAGTTTTCAGTGCTTTCTGCAAATCCTCTTTAGTGTTGAGACCAGTGGTAGCGATTTTAAGTTCTTTGCAAAATTGCTTTAGCTCTTTGTGTGTGTATTCTTCTAGATGCTCCACCTGGAACACCCTGTTGGCGTTGGTTTCTGCGGGGCTCACGGCGCTTCCTTCTGCCATCTTTGTCGGTAGTGCTTCTGTTGTTCACGGTACGATCTCTAGGTGATGGGCCCGAATCCCGTCGCTTGCCACCAATGTTAGACGGCGACCTCAGAGGAGATTGGAAGGGGTCCTGACTACCCTGAGACCCACCCTCAAAGTATCGTAGCCGGGCACTGGCGGGAGACTCCCCAGGGGGAGGAATCTCGTATCTAGGATCGTACTTCTGGCACCACACGACACAGAGTGACCACACCGGGTATTCTGAGAAAACAATCTTTATCAAGTAGGTTATCACTGCAAATATGTACAAGGTGAGCACGGGCTCAAGAGTCTCGGAAGGGGTAGGGGGTAGCGGGACAGTCTCTGGTAAAGGTTCAAAGCAGGGACGTATCCGGCGCACAGCTCACAATCCTTGAGCTGGGGGATACGATGTTGTAGTCGGGTCCGGCGGGACCGTGAGAGTCTGTTGGAGCCGCGAGTCACTCAGCGGGCTCAGGTACAGGTTCGGAGGTCTTACGATCTTCAGGGAGCCGCGAGTCACTCAGCAGGGCTCAGGTACAAGTTCGGAGGTCTTACGATCTTCAGGGAGCCGCGAGTCACTCAGCAGGGCTCAGGTACAAGTTCGGAGGTCTTACGATCTTCAGGGAGCCGCGAGTCACTCAGCAGGGCTCAGGTACAAGTTCGGAGGTCTTACGATCTTCAGGGAGCCGCGAGTCACTCAGCAGGGCTCAGGTACAAGTTCGGAGGTCTTACGATCTTCAGGGAGCCGCGAGTCACTCAGCAGGGCTCAGGAGGGTCCAAGTTCCAGGAGCCGCGACCACGTCGGCAGGCTCTCGTTGTTCCAGCGTCGAATCTGCCGGACAGACCCAGAGCACCCCTTGTTATAGGTCGACCCCTCTTTGATGTCCGGAGTCTGTGCAGGCAGGGGTCTTGTCACCTGGGGGTCGCTTGTCGGGATTTCCTGCTATTGTCTTTTGATCCTTTCAGGGCCGGGTCGGGAGGAGTCCCAGACACCCAGCAGGCACGGAGCCAGCCCTCAGGGAGGCCGGAGGGCCGATCGAAACCCATCGTCCCGGGGGCTTCAGAGGTGCGATAGATACTGCTCCTCCCTCTCTCATCCCCTGGAAGCGGGATGTCCTCCAGCCGGAGTGGCGCCTCTAGGCCCGGGTCGCGCTGGGGCCGGGCGGCCATCTTGGTGCATGAAGTGGGCACGCGGGCCCGGGGTGGCCGAAAGGAGAGAGGCCATGGACGGGGATGTCCGGGTCGGTGCGTGTGTCCTGGTGGGGAGGGTCGGCTGGGCCGTGTGCTTGGGCTGCAGGTACCAGGTTTCGGTGGTGCGGGGGCACGGAGGGCCACTCTACGAGGTCGGGTCCAACACTCACTGTTGCCGGGAACTGACACAGGGCCCCAACTTTGGACAAAATATGCACTCATTAGGAGACTCGAAAGTCTCTCGTATGTCATATTACCTAGATCGTCAAGATCACTGGAATTTCATTGGCTCAGTGGTGTCGGCCTACTGTGCCCCATCTGACCTTTTCCACTCCAACATGTGTGTCTGGTAGAATACCTTGCTGCCATTTCTTAACTCATCCTCTGAAGTAGGTTTTTCTTTGTAATGTGGGCAGGCCATCCTACTTATTATGTATTTGCTAAGAATCGGTCATTAGTTTCAACCTTATTGAATAGAATAAGGGAGAGATTTGTTAAATGTAATAGACCCTCAGAGCATTCCCTGAAACCTTTTAATAAAGCTGAAAGTTGGTTTCTGTTTCCCATTATCTAGTCCCTTTTTCAGCTACTACTCTGGAATACTTCTTCTTTCCTGTAGACTAGGGCAAAATAGGTGGAACACTGACTTGGAAAGTTTCAATAAAGGTTTCTATGGTCTCCCTTTCATGTCTGTTTTCCTTTTACAAGATTTTTGAAAATAAAATTAACATCGTACTAAACATCTAACCGTCTGGGCTTGCTGCCATATCTAGAAGCAGATGAAATCAAAATCTCAGCTGCACATTTTTCAAACTGTGCTCTTTGCAAAGGTTGAAAAGTTGTGTAAACATCACAAGATTTGCTTGCTGAACAAGTTGCTTAGAGTAACTTATTTTGCAGAACAATTCTTCCTTTAAAGTTGAGTCATTGCAGAGATTGTTTTCCACAAAACCTACCTTTGCATATTTTTTTTTCACAGCTTAAGGTCTGCAACTTTCGCAAAGGTCGTAAAGTTTTGAAGACGAAAAAACTTTGCAAGTTTTCACTCCTCTGGCCATGTCTTATCCAGGATTTAATGTATTTTCTTTGAATACTTTGCAAATTTAGTTTTCCTACTGTTATTTGACTTATCAAAGGTTTTGGGCGTAGTAGGCTTGAATGTTTGAGCTAATGATGTTGAGATACCTCTGAGCTGACTCATGTTTACTTTGAAACTCCCTCAGATGAGAATGGGTCCTTGTTGCAGGGTTGTTAATATATTGGAAGATATTTTTCCAGGTAGGGGGTTCTGTGTCAACTACAGCAGTTATCACCATCTTTAGTATACAGTGGAGTATATTCAATTATTTTCCAAGCAGCACAGCAGCTAGATTTGCCGTGCCGCATTGCGCAAGGCAAAAACACAGCCCCGAGCCATGCCTACCATATCGGAGCCATTGGCCTGTGCTGCCCTCATCTTCTGTGCTGGCACTCTGTTTAGATTGCCCTGCACAACGCACTGCCTCACACAATGGCGGAGCTGAGTGTCCACAGACTAGCACATGATTTGTATTGGAATCATGCCTTTCCATTACAAATTCCAATGCCTAGACACATTTCAGAAGACTGGATTGGCTGTGTCCTTAAACACACATACAACGCATGTTTTTTTTTGAGAAATCAAAGCATGTTCCCCTGTTTACTCCTGCTTCAAGGCTGCATTAGTTTTTGATGCATTGTCTGGTTTGGCTATCTTAACATGAATACCATGACATAGTTCTACTGATATGTAATGTTTTGGAAATATTTCAGAGATGCAGTGCAGGTTTTATGAACTATACTTATACACAAGGAAAAAAGACAACAATACATGAATAATAAAAATATTGAATAGTAAACAGTTAAAATTCTGGTAGCTTGTGACCATTTTCAAGAGACCATTTATATGAAAAATTTGCTCTTTCTAAATGGCAGTACTTTACCACACCATTCTTTAGTTATATGTTTGGGAAGATGTGCTCCAAAATGCACCCATTGAAGACATACTACTCCCCTACCACTTTCCTTCTAAATGGCTGACTCATTCCTTATTTTTAAGGGCGGGCAGTGAAGTCCGCTCCGCCAGTGAAGCTTGCGGGATTTAGAAACTCTGCACTCCATTTAGAGTGCGAAGTTTTCCAAAACTCCGCTTACGCAGGGGAGCAGACTTTACCGGTGTAAGGAGACTTACCTTCCTCCCAGATCGGTGTCTCCTCTGTCCTGCTCCTGGGCCTGGCTCCACTACTTCCGCTGGTCCGGGAGAAATACAGGAAGAACTGCAGTGCGCATGGCATACTGCGTGAAGGCATGCCCGATCTCTAGGTCGGGCATGCCTTCACGCAGTACGTGCACATTGACACGCACAGTATCCTGTAACGCAAGCTTAAAATTAATGCACTTTAATTTCCTACAGCGGGTGTACATGACCCCTATTAGACTACGTCGTCCTCTAGAATGCCCCATATGTAACAGGGCTCAGGTAGGGTTCCTGCATTTAGCATGGGAATGTACAGAGGTACAGCAGTATTGGGCCAGTGTGGTTGCGAAAGTGAGTGAGGGAATTGGTATTCGTGTGGAGGCTAAGCCAGCTCATTGTCTTTTTGGGCAAGTCCGAGGACCAAGAAACACAAAATGGCATATAAATTACTGCAATTGACCTTGGTATTAGCCAAACGGAGGGTAGCTATAGGTTGGATGAGTACACAAGCACATTGGAGAGATGGATGAGGGACCTGCGTGAATGGTCTCTTATCGAAGAGCTGCATATGAAAGCATGTAGAAAGGATGAGAAACTAGCAGAGGACATTGCAACCTGGAGAGAATTATGTAGGAAACTTCTTAGCTCAGCTGGAAATGGGACTGGATAGAATGAATCCACCGATAGTGATAGAGAAACGTAAAGTAAGGATCCCATTGATTTGTAATACTGCTTAGTGTATGGCTTCCTCATATTTACTAGAAATGTATGTGCTTCCTTACACATGCTGTCGTTAGCGGATGTTCATGATTGATGAGTCAATGGAAACTGCTATTCTATGGAAACTGTGTAGATTAAGTTCTGCTGAAATCTGTTTACAACCACATAGTTGTTGTTTTAAACTGCATAAACAAAGTTAAAAAAAATGTGATGTGCGCACCCCCACTCTGAAAGTGTAATGGTATATCTGAGAGTGACAAGGCTTTAGTGCTTTACCAGGGCCACTATGCCTATTGTTCTCGTCTTCCCACCAAGGATATTTCCTTAACCCCTTCAGTGCCCATGACGAGATAGTCTCGTCATGGAGCACGGTTGCGCTGTGCCCATGACGAGACTATCTCGTCATGAACCCCGCCCGCTAATGTAATGCCCGGCACAGGGCGGGGAAAGGGCGGGGCACTGAAGGGGTTAAGCAGTGATGATTCTTTCTAGTCTATTGTTTTTATTATCCAGCACCCAAGTTCTTGCATTCCGAAGGGAAAGGCTTTTCCTTAGCTCCAGCTGTTATGCAGGTAAACTTTAAATGTAAAACAAGATGGTGAAAGAAAGACTATTGGAGGTTACAATAGCAGCCTCGACCGCACATGTAGAATGCTCCACTTTCTCAGTGTTGTTAATGGCAAATGTTTGAAACTACTGCAGCCATTTGAAACCTTCAGATCATGCATGCTTCTTCAATTGGGACCTTAGCAATTACACATTTTGCAATAAGCCTGGGACATTTTGGCATTCTTGGATCACTTTACTGGGTTTTTATCACGGGGCATTTCAAGGTACAAAGCAGCGAGTTTTGAGGGGCCTCATGGTGATAAGTAGATTGTGGGCCACTGTAACAACATTAAAACATATAGTCAATGAAGGAATCTGATGTTTTTGATTCTTTTATCAGGAAGAGGCAAGGTATGTTAGTTATCCTGCTGATTCGACTTACCCCCAGATTTTTGCAGCTGGGTGGCACTGGAGACATCGACCATTTGAACCTCTATGGACCACTTCACTCCTCAATTAAATTTCTGAGCAGAGTTCTGAATTACAGACCTATATCTGGCTATTTGTACATTCTTCAAAGATTTCATGCTGGCATCTGATTACTCTATGCCTTAAAATAGACCTGAATATGTGACTGGCATTTTGGTACTCTGTCTTGTTGTCCATTGTAACAGAACTTGGTGCACAATGTAGACATTTGCCATCTTTCTTAGAATTTTATGCAGGATGTATTTGGTGGAACAAGCCTAGTTTTGATATTATAAAGTGGCTTTTATTTGAAGTCTTATATACTTTTTGCAGTACAGATTTTAAAAAGAATAGAGCTGCCGCCTATCCACATGAAAGGTGAAACATACATGTGTTGGTTTATTTATTCATGTATTTATGCTGTGTTTTATATAGCGCGGACATGACCCAAGAGGGTATCCGAGCGCTTCACATTTACATATTGTTAATCTTGGTACGGTAAGTTTGACATGATACTAATCAAATAACCGGCATACAACATTTTTAGAGATACAATTGTGCTACAAGATCATCAGTATGTATGCATAGATTTTAGAGAGAAAATTTGTGCTTTGATCATTTTCATCATCATATATAAAGTCCTGATGATTTCAAGCGATCGATTAGTATTAAAGGGTGTGTGATCATGAAAGCAACCAATAGCGTATAGTCAATTGTTATTATGGGAGGAATTTGCTCATAAAAAAGGTCTTGGCTTCTTTTTTGAAAGCTGAAGTGGACGCGATTTTTCTAATGCTCGGTGGGAGTGAGTTCCAAATTCTTGGGGCCGATTCAGAGAAAACTCTGTCATACATTCTCTTCTTACGGAATAGGACAGGTTTCAGTAAGAGATCTCCATGGCTCCACGAGACTCCGCTGCCTCCTGACAATGTGATTTTCTGGGAAAGGTATAATGGAGTTTTGTCGGGAATCGCTTTGTGTGTGATACATGCCATCTTTAGTTGGATTCTTGCTTCGTAAGGTAGCCAATTAAGCGCTTTGATGAGGTGTGATGAGGTCAAATTTTCTGGAGCTTGTAATAAGTCTTGTGGCCACATTAAGACATGCTTTTAGTGGGGCTGTAGAAATCTTGGGTAGTCCTGCTATAGTTCTGCATCTGTATTCTATCCTCGAGATTACTAATGCCTGGACTGCCATTTTGAGGTCTGAAGTAGCTATGAAAGGTTTCAGTATTCTAAGATAGCTTAAATGGAAGCGGGCATTTTTTGCCATTGTGTTAATTTGGGAACACATGTTCAGGTCTTTGTCTAACACAATTCCAAGAGACATGGCTGAGTCTACTAGATTCGGGGTACAGTTTATCGCAGTGATCAGCTAGGTCCATTCCATTTTACTCGTCGTACCTTTTTGGGAGGGGATCAGAAGGAATTTGTTGTATGCGGGTTAAGCTTGAGATGATTATTAGTTAGCCAATGAACGGTCCTTTTTAAACGCCTGATTCATGATGTTGCTCGCTTCCACGAAGAGATCTTGATATATAACTGTGTGTTATCCGCATACATGTGGAAGGAGATGTTTGCCTGTTGTAAGATTTCTGTTAGAGGTTCCATATATAGGTTGAATAGACTGGGGAATAGTGTTGATCCCTGTGGAACACCAATAGGATTTGGGGCTGATGCTGATAGGGTTTGTTTCACCATGAATCTTTGTGATCTGTTTTCTAAGAAGGATCTAAATCACTCTAGGACTTTGCCTGCTAACCCCATCTCTTCCTTCAGTCGTTCAGTGGTTTACTGTGTCGAATGCAGATGAAAGGTCGAGCAGAATTAGAAGGTAGGTTTAGTTGCGGTCTAGGGCAAGTAGAACGTCATCTACTATGTGAAGAATTGCTGTTTCAGTACTGTGATTAGGTATGAACCCTGATTGGTAGTCATTCAGAAGTTTGAATTCTGTGATGTGTTGGCTTAATTGTTGTTGAACACATTTTTCCATAACTTTAGCAAGCATAGGGATGGTTCATACTGGACAAAAGTTGTTGGGGTCTGAGGGTTTCTCTGTAGGTTTTTTTAAGATTGGAATGACTTGCCCTGTTTTTCAGCAGTCTGGTAATGAGCCTTGCGAAAGTGAAGCATTAATAATCTTTGTCCAACTGGGGATGAGCAAATGGTTTATTGTGGGCCAGCATTTTGCTGGTAGGGGATCATTGAAATGGTTGTTTGGTTTTATCGTTGAGAATATTTTAGCAATATCTTTGTCGTCATATAGTTTGAAGTCTGGCCATAATGCATTGTTTTTAGGCGTTAACAGAACTGGTTGAGAGTGAGGCTTATCTGCAGGGCTGTTATGGTTCTCCACATCATTTTTGAGCTTCAACTCCAGGGATTTGGCTTTGGTTGTAAAAAAAGGAAGAGAATTCTTCTCAACTGATGTTAGGTTTTGGTGATTTTAGTGCAGGTTTGGCCATTTTATTGGATTGCTCTTTTACCAGTTTGAAGACTTTCCTTGGTTTGTTTTTTGCATTATCCAGTTCTCTTCTAAAAAAGTCCTTTTTTGATTTTAGATTACTTTTATTGTAGGCGTTTCAGTTCTGTCTTAGTTGTTTTAGAAGGGGTGCTGAAGGGTGTTGCGTTCAGTTAATCTGAGTGAACCTATTTTTTCATTGAGGGATTGGTTGAACCAAGGGTTTTTATCTTTGTCTGGCATTCTTTTGAGTTTTAAAGGGGCTATATCCTCAATTATTTTCAACATCGTGGTGTTGTAGTATTCTGCAAGTTCACTGACTTCTGTCAGGTCGTTAGGTTGCAGATCCTTCTTACATCGTGCTACCAGATTCTCCATATTGAGCCCTTTGGTGTCACAAACCCATTTCCTGGGTTTGATTGATTGTGCGGCTGTTTTCCTTTTCATGTGTGGTATTTGGAAAGTAATGATGTGAGGGTCTGACCAGTCGCAAGTAGCACTGAGATCAGAGTAAACTTTTGTGTCTCTCAGGGCAAACAAGAGTTCCTTTATTACTCTAGTATGTGTGTTAACAACATTTGAGCGGTGGAAAGTATAAAAGAACCACCAATCCCAGGGTCTGTAGTTTGCCTGGTTACTATTACTCCTCTATGAGACAAGTGGCCTATTATACTGCTTGTGCTCCAGCTTTACCTATAGTTTTGACAATGTTTAGGATCTACCCCGTCACGAAATTCTCCATCCTCTCAAGGGTGGACTCCTCATTTAGTGCCTGAAGAAGCCTTCTGTACATATGAAAGCTAAACTCAATTGTGAATGCAGGGTAGCATTTATCAGCAGATGCCAAACAGTAGATGGTTATGAATGAGCATGGAAATCTACTATTTGCATTGATTTGGTGAATTGTAGTTAAGCTGTTCCCCAAAACTACCTTCTCATCAATTGTATATAATAATTGAATCTCATAGTCTCAAATAGAAATATCATTTAAAGTTAAACATATAGTGCCTTATAGTTTGATGAATTTCATGTTTTATTTGAGTAATATATACGTGAAAACATTATGCTGTTTTGTATAATTTAAAAACGATTTCATGCTTAAAAAGAGCCATAACAATATTTTGTATCTTTTTGAAACTACTGAAATGCATTCCATACTTCCTTAAAACAACGTCAATAAATCCATGATTCACTGGTGTTGGTACTGTAGTACATTGAACGGTACTGCAGACTCTGTACCTGCAAACAAAGCTGGCATGGGACCGCAACACAATGATGGAAAAACTTTCTGCATGTCACAAAACCGCAGAACTACATTGGGGCTTCGTTGGGTCCTGAAGTTGTGTTGGAGATCTATATCTGAAATATTATTTTTAAATATTCTTAAGCATCGGAGTGGCGGAGCACCAGTGGGGGTCCCTTTGAAGCCACCCAACATGGGTCAGGGTGTCCTCACCTTTCCTCCTAATGAGCCATATAGTGCTTTTTTAAGAGATCGAGGATTATGTCCCCTATACCTTTAAAGGCAGCGGCAACATTTTCTAACAATGTTGCGCCCGGTCAATCAACGTGTTTCAGTTCTACAGATCCATCTCAAGATCTGCTGTACTGAAATGGCTGACAGGAAAAAAAGCTCCCCACTCCCTCATAATCAGTGGCGTAGCTGGGGAGGGGGGGGGGCGGTGGGAGCAGACCCCTCCAGGCGGCACGAGGTTTGGGGTGGCAGCCGCCCTCCCCCGCTCTTACCTGCGGCCATCGCTGCTGCAAGAATCACGGCAGTGCCACCACGCCCTCCCCCCCCAGCTCTTACCTGCAGCTGCATGAATCGCCAGCACCAACCTCCCACCCCCCTCCCGCTCTTTGATCAGGCCACCGCGGGCGGCAAACGCAGGGGCCTAAGGCCTAGCTGCGCCACTGATCATAGTTGAGTATTTTTTTATTTTGGATCTGCGGACGTACTACGATACCAGATATCTCTAGCTGTTCACCCAAACATATCCACTATGGACACCCTTTAAATGACCATTTATCAAAAACTAATATACAGATTTACACCAAATTAAAAATGTGTTGCGAGTACATCATTTTAATGACACTCACTAACAGGATTATCGACTGATTCTTCTGCAGAGTTTTGGGACCGCCATTTCATGAGCCTGCAACGTTATTATCAGGGAGAGAGTGTAACTGGGCTCCTTCTGCTTTACCCCGCCTATGCTGTGCACGTACTGGAGGTAAGGGGTTATGAATGTGCTGAGAAGTCACTTCTAACACAATACTTCTTGATTTAGTGCATCTGCAAAGTACAAAGGTTGGTAGGATAACAAGATACACCTTTTTCTCTTCCCAGTCATCCAGCGATTCCCTTTACTCTGTGCTGAAGACTATGAAGGAAATGAAAAAGCAAGGGAACAGGTGAGGTGATGGATGGCACACTGGCAGTTCCCATTTTTGGTTTGTGTTTATGGCCTGGTCTATAGAACCACCCATTATTTTCCTTAGGACAGGAAGGGCGATATGTTGAGGAGATTAGAAGGTAGTCCTACTGGCTAGGCTTTCCCATTTCCTGGGAATCATTCTCTAGATTAAATGATCAAGCATCTCATATGTTATCCAGCGACTGAGATGTGTGTCCTGCATCTCACAGTAACCTTTGCTAGATATTTGGATGACAAAGAATTCTTTAGGGTAGAACTGGCCCTCATTTGACCTTATCTTTCCCTTCTATTATCTTTGATATTATAGGGTCACTGTCTATACCACTGCACCATTTCAATCAGGTTTCCCACAATAGTCTTAGCAGTTAATCAATTGAAACTCCTGTAACGTTAATTATAAATCTTGTATGGCTGTACGGTTGTGAACACCAGTAGTTATCCAGTGTGTTGTGAAATGTAGCATATGCACTAATGTTATCAAAAAGCAGTCGGCATGAATAGATTGTTGACATTACACTACTGGATGCTCTTCTTGTGAGCATCTGTGTACCTTGTGAGGTGAGTTAGAGGGGGAAGATGGTGATCTAGATGTAGTTTCTCTATCCTGTACAGTGTCACTGAAGGGCACAAGACCCACATCTCATCAGCAGTACAGTCCTGCCATGTACATTTTTCCCACCATACTGAGAATGAAGACTGTGTTGCTGCAGACTCCTGTCCGAAGATCATTTATTTCCTGTTGTGCAGTTTCAGTGCAGTTACAGGCCGGAGACCTGCGGATGCACATTACACTGCCTATATTTGGGACCTTCGAGGTGCTTCTCACTCTAATGCCCCCACCTTTGCTGCCTACACAGGGACCTCTATTTATAAAGGAACAAGGGTCCCTTACTCAAGGCATACATACCTTTGAATGCACGTAGTGATACAATGAAGCCTATGCATGTTATCCAAATGGACCATTCATAAATATTTATTTGACACTGTAAAGTAACAATGGTGTGGGACAAAAAAATTTAAAAAGAGTCACATAAGACTTAAAAACTCAGGCATATGACTGTGACAAATGAAACACAATGACCATAACCATTGTGTTTCATTTGTCACACTCAAAGCCTAAACTGCTACTTCGCAATGCATGGTGTGGCATTACAGGCACCCTTGGTTGTAAAAAGGTTGAGCAAGGGCTTGTGATCCATCCTGGTGGTGAATTTCACATCCCATAAGTAATTCCCGAAGTGGTTAACTCCCCACCAAAAAGCCAGGATCTTGCATTCAGTGACAGAGTGTGTGCTTTCAAAGTTTCAGCATCTCTCAAAGCACTAGAAGCAAAAGGAACCACTTCGTCCTTCCCTCCACGAATTAGCAACAACACAGCCCCTAAACTATTTTGACCTGCATCAGTAACAATGACAGAAAAATCATGATGTCAAAGGCTTTAAAGGAACAGCCTTAGGAACTTCCATTTTAATGACATCATATTCATCTACCTCCTCACTACTCTACACAAATACTTCATTCCTTTTGACTAAACCTCTCAAATAACAGGTCCTTTCTGAAAAACGACCGCACCTGATCATTTTAGGTGGAGACTGGGAATTCAGCAGTCGCCCTCACTTAACTTCCCTCCCGTTGCACCCTTTGTCCAGACATTTTGTAACCCAAATAGTCCGCACACTTGACTGCAAACTTTCACTTATCTGCTTCCAATGTAAACCTTTGTTTTTTGTTTTTCAAAGCAGCCAAGACCATTGCCAGTGACTTGTCATGGGGGGACATGTCCTGACCAAAAATCAGGATATCGTCCTGAAAACACCCAACATTGGGTATGCTATTGCACAAGGCCTCCACTACTCTCTGAAAAACAGAGGTGGTCTAAGCCAAACCAAAAGGCATGCTTTTAAATCTAAATGCATCTTCTGCAATGATAAAGATTGTTAAATGCATCGATTCACGTTTGAGCGCAATCTGGTGATATGCAGCTGTCATACCTATGGTTGTAAAAACCTTGGCACCCTTGAGAAAAGTCAACATCTCATTTATATTGGGCAGCAGATGCCTGTCTACCCAGATGCTATCACTGAGGTCCCTTAAGTCAATACACATCTTCAACACCCCTTTAGCCTTCCTCGCTAACACATGGAGGAATAACCATTCAGAACTTTCAATGGCTTCAATAATGCCTTGCTCACACAAATTGTTTAGTTCCTTCCAGAGTTCCTCCCTTATAATTAGTAGCACAAGCCTCACTTTGTTGCACCACTGGAAACTTTAGGTTTTCCCAGTTTTCCATGAAAAATTTCAGGGAATGCTTTGACCCGCAGACACTCACTAACAGTTACCACACACTCATCTTTCATCAACACCTGCTGTGGACTATTGGGATCAAGGATTATTCCTAACTTCCTCTGCTCCAGCCACCCCAATAGACACAATCCATCTTTGGCCACATATACAGTGGACCTCTCTATTTTCCCTTTAAAATCCAACACTGTATCAAATTCACCAACGACCTCTATGGATTTTCCTTTGTGCCCAATTGGTCAACCGTTAGACTTCCTTAAACTAATATCTTTGAACCGTTCCCACTCTTTTATACCAATCAGGGTGAAAAAAGAATCTGAACCAGCCAACATACTGAATGCAATGTCTGCTACATTCAACAAGCAAAATGGCCTATTGACCTTTTCAGATTCAATTTGCTTCACACATTTGTCCAGATCATCCCCACTCTCTTGTGCACAAAATACATTCTCACCATCAGATTCCTCAGAAGAATCACCTTTGCTGATGGTGGTTTTAGTTACATTTATTTGTTTGGGACTACTCTTCTCATTACCAGATTTATACACTTTGTTGAAATGCCCCTTTTATTTACACTTTGCACACATTTTATCAACAGCAGGGCATTTCAGGGAATTCCCATGTTTCCTATTCCCACATCTGTAACATTCCATGACTTTACTCGTAGATTCCCCTTTCTTATACTTACGCTTCGGAGAGTCCCCCGCTTTGGATAGCGTGTATGTGTGGTCCAAGAGACATCTGTTTCATGTAACCTGTGGCAGCATTGATACGACTAGTGACTTCAACAGTTCTGTCCAAGGTTAGGGCATCCGCGGTCAACAGCATTTCCTGAATCTTCTTATTCTTGGTTTTTCCCCAATCTGATCCCTGATCATCTCTTCAGCAAACACCCCAAAACTACAGGTAGTAGCTAAAATTCTTAATGCACTGACATAAGACTCAACAGATTCATAAGAAAACTGGTGCCTAGCATAAAACGTATGCCTTACCATAATAACATTTTTCTATTTCTTGAACCGGGCATCCAAGGTTTTGATGGCTGTCGCACATTCATCCAAAACACCCCCCTACCCCAACATGCTGATGCTTTGTAGATGTTTTAACACCTTGCGGCACTCGGGACCTTGGGTTTTTTCTGCATTAAAGCTTCCCCTTCTATGGCCTCCATATATACTTTGAAACCCTCTTTGCTTTGTTCCCACCCTATCTCTGCTAAAAAGGAAGGAGGAGGAATTATGCTCTGCTGCATGTTATCCTTTGTTCTACTAAAAATCCCACAGTCTGCTTACATATACAGTTACAGAAGCAAAGTACGAATTGTGAACACTAAAACAAAAAACACCTGTGCTAACTCCACCAATGTCTCCAATCACATGCACATACACAGCTCCCAGTCACAAGGTGAGAAAATCACCAAAAACCACCTAAGTTCAGCAAATAAAGAGAGCATAGAAAAGTAAAAATAGCAGTAAAATTGTGAGAGAAAATAGCTGTAAAATAGTATGTGAAGAACCACTTATCCACACTGAAAGAGGAACAGTTGAGTGTATAAGTAAAGAAATGGTATGCAGATCACAGTGATCCGCTATCAAAGTTACCTTTTCACTTTTTTTGTTGCTTGTAGGCCACTACAGCTTTGTGGCCACAACAGTTGAAAATAACCAATAAAGGTGTGCAGATCACCATAGCCCCTTGAAGGTCGCTGCAG
This sequence comes from Triturus cristatus, assembly GCF_964204655.1. NCBI lineage: Eukaryota > Metazoa > Chordata > Amphibia > Caudata > Salamandridae > Triturus > Triturus cristatus. The sequence goes on along the minus strand of NC_140590.1, from coordinate 482,978,018 downwards.
CTTTGTGACAACACTGGTTAAAAATGCCAAAACAAAAGTGTGTGGATCACTGCAATCCACAAACAAAGACGATGACAACTGGGAGGATGTGTCTCAGCGTCTCCTGTGTTGCACTTTACCAGGCACCCAATCGTAAATGCCACAACACCTCATGGTGTTCCCTGAAAGCGGCATTGCCAAGCAACACAGCACGTCACATGAGCCTGACTCAAACATGTAGCATCACACACCCTCGCGCTGATCCTCAAGGTGCAAACACTTCCCCTTTTGTAGGTCTCCGGCTAAGCCTAAATACCAAGAATCTTCACAGGGAAGAAGCCAGGAAGCCAGGAACGGCACAAGGAATCATCCCCCTTCCAGTGCCTCGCAGTACCACACGCTGAAAATGCAAAAATCCCAGAAAATGGTGACTGACTCCAAAATCGTTGAGCCGCAGCATAGCTTCGGTCGGTCGTGAGCCGCTTCTTCCATCCTCATCACCACTGAAAAGAGGTACCACACGCTGAGGGTGTGTTTCCACTTCTTTATTGAAGTCCACGCAAGTAGGTGGAAACACGATTGACCAGGCAGGGAAACTGCTACAACTGCTGTTACAGTTCTAATTATCACATTCATATTCATCACTGGATTCTCAACCCAGAATCCAGTCCCAGCAAGTAGGCTCTCTTTGTTACTCTGATATAAATAAAGAAAACTTAGATGTGCCATTCAGTGGATATATGCCTAATAATTAGGATACATTCACAATAAAACCCTCTTTAAAGGAAGTGTGACCTTCACAGCAGACTGGGCACAAGCTGCTTGAATGCAGACTACAACAATTGTTCAAGTGCTAAGGAAGAGATATGAATGAATGTGAAAGTCGATTATGTAGAGGTATGTAAAGAGAGAGGCAAAGAACAAAGTCATATATTATTGTGAAATTGCATGTTAAGAAACTCTTATTGGGATAACGTGTTACAGATGTGTCCATATTCTTGCAATAGTTTTTGGATTAAGGAATTTCTTCTGGTTTCCTTTATGTAAAAAAGGGCTACAAACCTCATATAGAATTAGGTAGTAAGTTAAATCCTCTGATTCGTGAAGTCCGTACTAAATCAAATACAGTATTAACTTTTGTAATATCCTGCACCTACTATCCCTATGGTAGAGAAATTCCTACGGGTAGGTTCTGCATCATATGTAGCACTCCTTTCACAAATTTTAAGATTTTGCCTTAGCACCAAATTCTAAATCTGGACATATGTTGTCTCCTTGTTGGCTGATGTTTCTCTGAGGTGGACTTGAACATCAGTGGGAAATAGTCCTCTGTTCTTTAACCAGGAAAGAGTTGAGCATGATAGACCTCTGCGGGGTATGTCCAGCATAGATTCTGGAAGACCAGATCTATGCTAGATTTTCATAATACGCACAGAGTGCAAAAGGAGCTCCAATTAAATGTTTTCTATGTAATTGCATCATATGTGCATATCATAAGAGTTTTCCATGGATCCAGCCCTATTGGACCAAGGATTGTCATCCCTGTTCTTTTCTAACTCTGTAGTTTGCATTGTAAATGGTGCCATTGTGGTCTGATTGTCACCATCATGTGCTCTTTCAGTGCCTTATTGTTGGAGCCCAGGATCCTGGTGATGTCCCACAACATTCCCTCCCGGCTTTTTCACCACTGGAACTATAAGGTGCTCAATGTGCCTGGATCCCACCTAGGGTACGCAAATCAAGGAGAGTTACTAGAGAACATCATTGGCGAGTGCCTGACAAAGTTGCTAAAGCTCGGTGTGCACCTTCTGAAGTACCCCAAGGTAAGAAATTAGTGGCAGAGAATGCTATTTGAATAGATTTTGTTTTCATTATTTTTTCCATTTTTATATATATTGAGTATATTGCTGATGACGAGCAACATGTGGTATCCTTTTTACAGTTTCATATATCATTCATACATGACCTGAATTAGAACCATTCTATAGTTTTCCAAATTATAAATGTTGTATTGGAAGTCCCAAGGTTTAACCAGGCAGGGTAGCTCTTTGAGCTGAATGCTCACCACTGATAACTGTGGTGCTCTAGTGATGGGGGCTTTGAATCCTGGCAAGACAGACTCAGCCTTCTGAAGTCAGTAAATTGAGTGGTGTAAATTTGCTTAATATTAACTTCTGTTATTTAGATCTCGTAGAAACGGCGTAAGTGCATTATGAAGCACTTTGTAAAAACAAGTTTTTATTGTTATGCTAATCTTTTCCAACTCTAGTGTAAATGGAAGGTTGTCTACAGATTTCAAAGTGTTCTCTATCATTTCCTAATGGCTTTTCATGATCTTTATAGAACATGCAGTGCGGAAATACAGGGCCTTTACAGCATTCGAAAAATAGCCAATTCATGATATATGAATCTATGGAATTAACTTCTTGCAGAAATGCGATACCAGAAATTTTAAATTATTATTGTTCCAGTTAATCAGGAATTTTAATTATACAGAAAAAGGATAATAGGAAAACATTCTTGGAGTGCATAACAGAAAAAATATGAAAAATCCATCACATTTATAAATTATGATATAATAATATTGTGTTTTATTACAGCATTGCTATAGTAGTTCTGCTGTTTTACTGCTACCCAATTTTATATTATCCTGTTATCGATATCTGAAGGAAGCACAATAGACTTTACCAAGCTTGGATTCAAGCCCATGACCTTCGGATGTGCCAAAAATCAAGAGCATGAATTTAATTAAGGGTGAAGGAAGTCTGCTTACTTTGTGGCATTTTTATAATAGTTTCACAAACTTTGTAAAGTTCAAAAAGGCTGTTTAGTTTCAAGAAGAGAATTTTGCAGAAACATTCCGCAAACGTAGACTTTAATGGACACAGCCCCTGGAAATCCTGACCTCTAATAAAATAATTTTCTCAAAGAAAATGTCTTTTTCAGGAAAATACATTTTGAGGTGGGGATGTTCCATCAGGGGGAAATTTTTGTCAAACAGACCAACTATGTGAAGTTACAAAGTTCGCTAATGTGTCTCCTCTTCAAACAGTGCGTGTGAAATTATAATTTCATACATGTCCAACATTTAAATCCATAAACCAACTTGTTTGGCTGGAAAGTGGGCACATGCCGTGCTAACGCTTCAGTTTAGAGATCCAGGGTCATGAAACACTTTCCTATTGAAAAATTACACAGTACTAGAAATCTGTAATCTGTGGAATGGCGCACAAACGCTTAGCTCTTCTGGATGTACCAACACAATGATTTGGTGCCAGTGGCTATTTCAGTGCTTGGTCTCACTTATTATTATTTTTGTCCTGATTTATAAATAAGTGGATTGACTTTAGGCAGGTAAAGGCATTTTCCTGGTTACTATAGAGGGAGGCAATGGCTTCGTCTGTTACTTTACCACCTCCAAGGTACCTGGGGTAGCCGACCACAGATTTCCTGGTGAAAGGAAATAAGGGGGAGGCATGACAACCTCCCCAGATTCAGTCTCCTCCCCCTAATCTCACTTATTTTATAATCATTGGACTATTTTTGGGATATTGTACATCAAGTTTATTGGCCCACTCGTCCCAGGCCTCCCAAAATCTGATTATTTTTTTCGAGGGACCTGAATGATCCAAATTACAAACTCTTTTAACTGAGGCGAACCATTCCAAATATACTGGGGGCTGAGATTATGCCCATTTTAAGCAAATGTCTCTTCTTGCCAGACATAAATAGAAACGAGGCTTGGAGTTTAGAAAGCTTATGGCTGGAGCTCTCCTCTGGGAGAACTCCAAAAATTACCAAACCCTGGCTTACCTTAATATCTTGCCCCAGGACCTCTGAGATAGCCTTACCAACATTGTGCCAGAAGCCCTGGATATGAGAACACTGCCAGAACATATGCAGATCATCGGCGTTCCCTGATGGGCACTTCAAGCAGACCTTCACACCTTCACCTCCCAGCCTTGCAAGCCTCTTCGGTGTCCAGTATGCTCTGTGTAGTGTAAACAGATGGTTTCTCCTGAGAGGGGCCACACTCCATAAAGTGCGTATCGATACTTGCCAGAAGAATGTTACATCGGTCAAAGCCTGGTCTCTTCTCCAGGGCTCTTCCATCGGTGTTAATGGTGTCTCCCCTTTAATTAGTAGCCAGTAGAATTTAGAAACTTCTTTGCGTTGATGGAGCGGACCCAGTAAAATGTTCTCATGCTCTTCGTTTGCTTCTCCATTCTTACCCAGATTAACGGCCCAGCTAGATAGTTGATAGAATTTAAATCTGGACAGTCTTTGATTTGTGATATTACGAAGTAGGCCCCATGAGAAGAGTTTGTTTTGTAGTAGCTGACTCCATGTCTCAATACCTTCTTCCAAAAGTGGGGCCGGTAGACTATCTTTAAGGCACATGGCTGTGCCTGGAGAGTTGCATATAGGGGCATCGGCGCTATATGTGGAATCTTAGGAATCTTCCTAAGTTGGCACGCGGATCTTAAAACCTTTAATTTAATTTTCTTTTAAGTATTTGGGATGCCCAAACTTGAAGAGAAAGCTATCACCGCCCTGAGGGACATTTTTAGACATCGCCTGAAGCAGTGGAGGGAAACAGGAGGAGATAAACAGCAGGGATCTTCAGTTGGAAATCACAACAATAAAAAAGAAAGTCAGAGCTGGCTATGCCCTTATCTAACTTTGCGCATCGTAGCTTCCTCCATGCTATCCTCACCCCATTGTTAGACCAAAGAAAACTAGTTAAGTCCCCTTGTAAGGCTTTTAATGTTGTATGATCGAAAGAGAGGGAGATCGAATTTAAAAAAAAAAAAATTTTGGCAAGATTGACATTTTAATCAGATTGGACTGGCCCAGGATGGAGAAAGGGAGACTACCCCATGATCTTAGTAATGTTCTGGACTCTTTTCTTTTTAAATCAAGATTTACCTGGGCTAATTTAGTGATGTCATGTGTGATTTGTACACCTAAATATCTGATTTGTTGTTTAACCAATAAGCTATTTGATTGCGTATTCCAGGACATAATTTGTGTTTTTTGAGGGTTGATTAAATAACCGGAGACTCTCCTAAAACCCATCAGAAGTTGCTCCAGCCTGGGCAGGATAATGGGGCTGTCCCTTGTGAAATTCATCAGGTCATCCGCGTATTGGGTAACTGTTATCACCCACCCTCCCATTCAAACGGGAGGACAAAGATATCTCTGGCTCTAATGCTGCATGCCAAAGGCACTATATATAAGTCAAAAAGCAAAGGGGATAGAGGGCACCCCTATCTCGTTCCCCGATCCAACTTGATTGGGCTAGTTAGGTTTCCTTTAACTATAATCCTCACTGTTGGGGTCTTATAGATATTATTAATAGCCCTGACAAAATTATCCCCTAACCCATAGACGTGAGTCATGTAACTTAAAAAGGGCCTGCTCACCCTGTCCAAGGCCTTGGCCGCATCAAATGCAAAGATGGTGAGAGGTAATTTGTTAGCTGAGGAGATGTCAATAGCACCAATCAGCTTATGGGATAAATCATGTAGTTGACGACCCCTAATAAACCACTTCTGATCAGAATGGACCAAGGTGCCCATCACAGGATTCAGCCTCCCTGCTAAAATGTGCACGGGGATTTTATAATCGCAATTCAGCAGGGAGAGGGGCCTATAAGACTCACACCTCTTTGGATCTTTGTTCAGCTTCAAAATCAAGGAAACAGCTGCCTCATGCCAGGACTTAGGAATTGGAAAGTTATCTGAAAATATGCTATCAAATAATTCCACTAAGACCGGGGCAATTTCCTCAATAAAAGCAATATAAAATTCATTGGGTATACTGTCTATCTGCGTGTGCTACCTCTTTTTAGATTTTTCATTGTGGTCCTAAGTTCTTCCAGGGAGAAATTTCGGTTCAACTGACTAGCTTGGTCTTCAACAGGTGATGGTAGGGTTATACCATCAACATAACTTTTAATTTGAGTATCGGAGACTATTTGGTCCTCTGTATACAAGTCTTGAAAGAAAGCCTCAAATGCCTGTTCTATTTTAATGTTATTCGAGGAAATCTTGCCTGATTCTACGTTGGCAACTCCATGATTGTGTTCCTTGTTGGGTTTATGCGAGATTTCCAAGCAAGGAGCTTCCCACATCCTTCTCTGTTCTCATAATTGGCTAATTTGCTAGCGTCCCATCTCTTTTTAGTAATGCCATCTAAGTGATCCACTAATGCCTGCCTTTTAGCCATGACCTCACTGTTTTATTCCCTCTGTTTGTGATTGCCATGTTGGATAGCAGTTTCACTCAGAGCTCTAGAGATGTCATCTTCCAGTTTTTTTATTATTGCTCGGCTTTCCTTATGCTTCCGAGCTGCAAGACTTATAACTCTGCCTCTGATAAATGCCTTTTTGGCATCCATTATTACCTGTAGAGGGGCAGAAGCATGATTAATTTCAAAGAAAGATAACGTATCACTCTTTAATTGTGTAATTACCGATGCATCAGAAAGTAGAGTTCTGTCAAAGGTCCATCCTCCAGCTGACATATCCCTCCCTGTTTGTAAATTTAATACAACTGCAGAGTGATCTGAGAGATGCTCCGGGATATGCATCACTGTTGTTTGTCAGTCTGGCATCTACTAAAGAAAATCAATTCTAGAGAAATGCTCATGTTTGTTATTATGAAATGTGAAACTTGAAGGACCACTTAATCCCCTATTTTTTACTCTCCAAACATCTATAAGGCCTAGGTCTTTTATCAAGACTCTGATGAAAGAACCCATATTTGTGGGCACTGTCCCTCCCCCTTTAGATCCATCAAGAGAGGGATTCAGAAGGGTATTAAAGTCACCTCCCATGATAATAGGAATTTTGGATTGTATCAAATGATTGTAGATAACATTTAAAGGACCTTCATCATCTATATTTGGTCCATAATACCCCACTAAAACTAACCACTCATTCTGAAATTTAACGTCTGCAATGATCCACCGCCCCTTAGAATCTACCTTAAAAGCCCTTAGGGTCGCTTTAGCCGAATTCTTAAAAATAAAGGCCACTCCTTTCGCACAGCATGTTTGAGGTGTATGAATGGAGCTTTCAATCCATCTCTGCTTAGATCGGAGGACCTCCCATTCATCGAAAGTTAGATGGGTTTCCTGTAAGATAACATCCTAATTCGATTGGCTCAGATATTGAAAAATTCTCCTTTGTTTACCCACTACTCTGAGCCCGTTAACATTCCATGTTAAGATTTTAATTGGGATCAAAATAGACATTTAAATCTTATTGGACCCGATGTTTTAAACATTGAGTGAATGTCTTGATCGGGGACTGCTCCACTTTTATTACAATATCCTTTAGGATGGCCAAATGAGGACTTTTTTTTTTCTGTTTTCCCTAGTATGCTCCCCACCCAGTGAAATACAGAATTAAATTGCTTATCATGTAACCCCATCCTCCCCACCCAAGGGAACCCTCCCAAAAAATAACCTGGGTATGATGACAAAAATTACTCAATGGAGCTCACTTACTCCTCTGGAAAAACAGTGAACAATTATCCCTGAGCCTTTATTTGGTCAACAAAGATCCCTACCTCCTTGAGGTCTTTAAAGTTGAGCATTTTGTTCTTCCACGTAACCTTAAGTAGGGCCCGAAATTTCAATTGAACTGTTGCACCTAGGGATCTTAGAACTGGGATAAATTTCCCCAGTTCCCATTGTCTGTCTTGCGTAATTCTTGAAAGGTCTGACCTGATCCGAAATGACCACTCCCCTTTAGTGAAGCTGCCTGCTTTTAAAGCCTCAGACAATACTCGCTCTTTTAGTGAATATGTTTTAAAATTGACCAAAATTCTCCTGGGAGTTTTCCTATTCGGGTTTTTCGAGAAGGGATCTCTATGGATTCTCTGGATGCCAGCCTCTAAGTCTTGTGAGTCAATAGTAGGAATAAACTCTTTTAGTAAGTTTATAAAAAAAACTATTGATATTATCTCGCTCTTGACCTTCTGGGAAATTAAGGACCTTAATGTTGTTTTGTCTAGAGTTGTTTTCTAGAGACTCAATTTTGTCCCCCATGGCTTTCTCACCAGTTTTTAATGATTGAATCTCATTACGATTAACCTCTACTTCCTTATTCAGGGCATCAACAGAGGCTTCCATCACACAGATTCTCTATGTGATTCCCGACATGTTAACTTGTAGAGCCTTGCAAGTGTCTTGTATTTGTGCCTGATTTGTGCTTGGTCTCACTTATGTCCAAGCAGAGCCAGCCCAAGCGGAGATGGAGCACCCACTGAAAGCTAAAATTACCAACCTTATTTCATGTAGTATTCAGGGCAATCATATGCTAGTTATTCTTTTTGGAGTATTGTAAAGCACTACATGTCACAATGGCCACTTTTGAGCCTGAACCGAAAGCATGAAAGCTGGGACTGGATTGCCAAACGTTTTTAGTGGTGGGAAAACAGGTTTAACTGGTGCCAATGCCTGTTTGTGTTGGTAGGTTAAAGCAATGGTTGATACAAACACATTTTCCATAGTGTTATGAAAGCAAGTTTGTGAATGTGGCAATAGGCGACAAGAATATTTGTACATATTTATTTTGTTGTTGTGATGATGTGTTGTTTTTTTTCTTTTTTTGTGTTTTTGTGCTGCATTTGTGCTTTATTTTGTGCTTCAGGTTTTATGTTACGCTGTGTTCTTGTTGTGTTATTGGTTTGCTTTGTGTTACATTATTGCCTTGTGTTTAGTTGTGCTCTGTAATGAAAATTTTCCTAGCTATCGTAACGGAAAGTTTCAATTCTATTAAGGACTCGGAGGCGAGGATTATGCCTTCTTTCTTCACTTCATTTTGTACAGCAGCACAGAAAGAAGTAAATAAAGACTACGTTTCCCATGAACCATAGGGAAAAAAGAAGTCATTTACACTGTGATAATAACCAATCAACAAAAAGCAACAACGTCCAATCAGGGCCTCTCCAGCTCCCTATAGTCCTTTGTTAGTGTCCTGATCTTCTCTTTCGGAGCGCGAAGACAGCCAAACTCTCAACTTCAGGAGTCCTGTTTGTGGGTATCCGAACCTGCAACAAACAAGGCAGTATTATCAGGGGAAAAAAACCACCCTAGGTATTCAGTAGCGAGGGAAAGAAACGGAATAGATACACCATTCTAACCATACATTGGAAAAGATAAATCAAACACAACATTTTCCATACAAGTTCCAAAGGAAACTATACTTACTTCAGTACGGGGAGGGATGTCCTCTGAGAGCACAGGGCGGGATAATCCTCGCCTCCGAGTCCTTAATAGAATTGAAACTTTCCGTTACGATAGCTAGGAAAATTTTCATTCTATGTCAGGACTGGAGGCGAGGATTATGCTTGTTTAAAGCTTGCCCATAACCAGCTGAGCCATATTTAGGATAGGCTTGAAGTAAAACCGCTTGAAGGTGGAATCTGAGGACCAGTCCGCCGCGTTGAGGATATCCTCCAAACGGGCACCCAGGCCAAACGCCTTAGACGCCATGGCCCCTCTCGTAGAGTGCGCCCCAAAGAGCCTGAGGTTAATGCCTGCCTCTTGCATCACCCAACGAACCCATCTCGCGATGGTGGGTGAGGAAACCACCTTAAAGGGCTTCCGGAGCGCAATGAGAAGCTGACGCTCACCCGGGGGACGGTAGTCGTCCGTCATTTCCTCGTATGCCTTGAGACAACGGACCACACAAAGCTTTGGAGAATCCGAGAATTCTGGGTACGAGATGACTCTCGTGTGGCATTTTGTACGACGTGAAAGGGTAAATGTCACTCCATCCGGAGTGAACGTCCGGCCCGAGATATCAACAGCGCGCACATCCGACACTCGACGGCAAGACACCAGGCATAGAAGCATTGCAAGTTTTGCTGACAGCTCCTTGCGAGATAGAAACCTATTGGGTTGCCATGACAGAAAAAGATTCAGGACTTGATTAACATCCCATAAAGCCGAATACCGAGGCTCCGGCGGCAAGGAGAGTCGAATACCCAGTAGGAGTCTGCAAATCAAAGGATGCTCACCCACAGCCGAGCCACCAACCGGGACATGACCCGAAGAGATGGCGGACCTGAAAGTGTTAACCGAGCGATAGGCCAGGCCGTTGGATGCCAAATGCGCCAGAAAGTTCACAACGTGGACCACATCTGCGACCACGGAATCGAGATCCCGTCGCAGACACCAACTGGACCATCTGCACCACGCAGATTTGTATCTTTTAATGGTGCTATCCGCCCAGGCCTTGGCGATGAGGTCTTCAGCTGTTCGCGAAAGGCCTGTGGCTTGCCATCTGCCCCGGAAATCCTCCACGCCATGAGCCACAGTGAGTTCGTGGATACTAGAGGATGCAGGGTGCCGTACGGATCCTTGAGAAGATCCGGAACCCGGGGGAGTAGGATTGGAAAATCCCAAGAAAGTTCCAGTAGAACCGGAAACCACACTTGAGACCTCCACAGAGGGGTGACGAGAACCAGGTCTGCTAGCTGTCTGCGGACTTGGGCCGTTGTCCGGGTAATCATCGCAAAGGGAGGAAATGCATAGCCGCGCTCCTCGCTCCAGTCTTGGAGAAACGCATCCGTTGCTGCCGCCCGAGGATCGGGCCTCCAGCTGAAAAACCGGGGAAGCTGGTGATCCAAGCGGGACGCAAACAGGTCCACCGTGAAGGGACCCCAAAGCTCGCTGAGCGAGAGAAAAACCGCACGGTCCAACTGCCAAAGACTGGAGTCCCGGAAGTGGCGCGACTGGAAATCCACCTCCACATTGTCCCGGCCGGGAAGATACTCCGCTGTGACCGACACCTGAGTGTCCAGGCAGTACTGCCAGAAGCTCGCCGCTAGGTCTGAGAGAGCTTTGGACTTGGTGCCTCCAAGATGGTTGATATAGCGGACGGCCGACACGTTGTCCATCTTCAAAAGTACACATGACTGTACGGAGTCTTTCGTCCAACACTTTACGGCAAACGAGCCGGCCAGAAGTTCGAGACAATTTATATGTAACTTCTGTTCGTCGGGAGACCACAAGCCCCCCATGGAAAGATCTCCGCAGCGAGCGCCCCAACCCAGCCTACTGGCGTCCGACACGATAACCAAATCCGGGACGGAACCGAAGATCGCTCTTCCGTTCAATGCCTCCATGTGCGTCAGCCACCATTGGATCTCGCTCCGAGCCTCGTCGGATAAGCGGATCTTGTGGGAGTACGAAAACCCCTTCTGGAGAAAGTATGCCTTGAGGCGCTGAAGGGCCCTGTAGTGGAGCGGACCCGGAAAAATCGCCTGAATCGAAGCTGAGAGAAGCCCCACCACACGGGCCAGCTGGCGAAGAGACACTCTCTGATGCGCCAGAACTCGACGCAACTTGTGGCGAATCTTTGCGAGATTCTTGGCTGGCAGACTTAGAGTGGAGGCAGTGGAGTCTATGACGAACCCCAAAAAGGTAACGGACTGCGCCGGCTGAAGAAGGGACTTTTTCTCGTTGATCACAAAACCAAGATCTTGGAGGAGAGTCACTGTCATCTGGAGATGATCCGATAACATACGGGGACAGGGAGCCATCAAAAGAAGGTCGTCGTCTTAAAAAAAAAAAAAAAAAAGAAGGTCGTCGAGATACACGATCAACCTGATCCCACGAGCCCTCAGGAATTCTACCACCGGTTTGAGCACCTTGGTGAAGCACCAGGGCGCGGAAGAAAGCCCGAAAGGGAGAGACGTGAATTCGTAGATCCGATGGCGCCAAGCGAACTGAAGAAACCGGCGGTGTGGACGGAAAATTGGGATTACCAGATACGCGTCCTTCAGATCCAGACGGACCATCCAGTCGTGAGGGCGGAGAACATCTCGAAGGAGGTGGATACCCTCCATTTTGAAATGGCGATAGACCAACCATCCGTTGAACTCGCTGAGATTTATGACCGGACGCTTGCCCCCGTCGGATTTGTCGACCAAAAAGAGATTGCTGAGGAAACTCCGCGGATGGAGCGTGGTGAGAGAGATGGCGCCCTTGCGAAGAAGGGAGGCCACCTCCTCGTCCACCAGACGTGCGTCGTGAAGCGAAAACTGAATGGGTCGCGGAGGAATCCGTTGCACTGGGTTTCCAAAATACTCTATGTGGAACCCCCTCACTGTCTGAAGAACCCAGGCATCGCGGGTGATAGATAGCCATGCCCCGTAACAACTTGCCAGACGCCCCCCTATGTTTTGTGGGGAAAAAGGGAGAACACTCACCAGAGCTTGTGTTAGACGGTCCTCCCCTGTGTCCTCTGCCTTTGCCGCGGCGTCCTCTTGTGGGGTAGAAATTCCCAAACTTCGACTGGTCCTGGTACTGACCGGAGCCTCTCTGGGTGGTTTGATGATTTTGTCGACCGGTCGAGCGGCCCCTGCCTCGACCGGCCCCTCGAAAAACCCGAGGGAATACTTTCTTAATGGTGGATTGTGCCCTGTCCAGCGACGTGAAGGTGTTCACGAATTTCCCTAACTCTTTGATGAAGGGTTCTCCAAAGAGACCTCCCTGGGCGATAGCTCCCGCCTCTGAATTTGCCAAGTCACCAAGTTTGGGGTCGATCTTAATAAGGAGGGACCTCCGCCGCTCGGTGGAGAGAGCGCAGTTAGCGTTACCTAAAAATATCACCACCCGTTGAGCCCAGCCTGATAACATATCGGGCGAAATCATAGACCCCGAAGCCTTGGCTTCCTCTGCCATATCAAGAATTTTTGTGGCGGGCCCCAGGACGTCCAAAAGCTTGTCTTGGCACTCCCTCCAAGACCTGTCAATGCCCTTTTTTGCGTCCCTAATAAACTTCTGGAGGAACGTCGACATTCTAGGATCGATCTCAGGGGTAAGGGCAACCTTGCCCTCGAGGGAAGGGCGGGGGCATTCAGCTCGGAGACAACTGCGAGCCTCCTTTTCAAGCGGGCGCCTGATATGTTCCGCGACATAGGTCGCGACTTTCTCGGCTGGGACCCAGTCGGAAGAACGTGGGTGGACAATGTGGTTGGGGTCCAACATGTCTGAAGGAGTTGGGGGTGGTTGTAAATCAGAAGGCCCCGAAGGGGTATGCGGGACTTGCGAGGGCCGAGATGGGAGCCAAGACCTGGACGGGCTGGCGTCAGGATTCCCGGAGGGCAATCCCGGGGAGGGAGAATCAACAGAACTCTTGCTGGGATGGCTATCGATGAAGGCTTGTCTTAGGCGCTCAAAAGTGTCCACATCCACCCCCTGAGCACAGGGGCGTTTAGGAGGCGGTGGGCCCGGGAGTTCTTGGGAAGTAGAAGGCAGAGCTGATCTACGCTCTAGACGCAAGAACGCTTGTTCTATTTTCTGCGTCAGCCTATCCTCCAAAGGGGAGATGGCTTGATCCACTGCTCTATAAATAGAGGTATCCACAGCTTCATAAAAAGCATCACCCCATGGCATATCCGCCAAAGGGTCTTCCTCCTCCTCGTGGTAATCCTCATAAAAATCCATCACAGGTGAGGGAAGTGTAAGTAAAGTTTTTGCGCTGCAATTCGCAAAAAAATATTAACCAAAGCTGGGTGTCAGCTTATAATATATACACGTGGCACAAACCACTAACTTTGTTGGGTGACTGGCCCTGTGGGGACAACGCTGGCCAAAGTAAATATAATCAAATAATTGCAGACAACTGGGCTGGGATTGTATCCAAAAGAAAGCCAAAAGGCCACTACAGACCTCCAAAGGATGCGTCAGCGCTCAATGAGCAAACACAGACTCGAATCCCTGTTTCTGTGAAGGGAACGAGTTTCTAATTATACAAGATGGGCCGCGAGCGATATTGCCAGACTCGCGGACCCAGTACAGACCGTTAAACGGCGTTCACCTCAGCCCAGAGCTCCGTAGAAAGCGCGCGCGTCTCTGGAAAAACATTGACGAAAACCAGAGACGCGACGCGTCAAGCCACAGCCTCCCACGCCCCCAGGCGGCGGGAGGAACGGAGCGCGCCAGCAGCGACCGCGTAGGAGAGGGAGGGAAACCTCTCGGTCCCGCAGTCGGAAAAAGCAAACACACGCGAAAGCAAAGTCAGAAGAAAAACAAAACTCACGAAATACAAACGCGGCGACCGCGTGAAGAACTGAAACGCGCTATCTTCTAAAATAGCTAAAAAGAAACACCACAAGGAAATAGCCACATAAGCAAATCTACCATGAACATCGCGCATACAAAGCGATTTAGCACAATATAAACCTTAAAAGTACACCATAAATATCACAAAAGCCCCCCCAAACAGTAAAAGACTCTGAGGAGACTTAACTGGCTGCGCAGCAGCGAAGAAAGAGGAGATCAGGACACTAACAAAGGACTATAGGGAGCTGGAGAGGCCCTGATTGGACGTTGCTTTTTGTTGATTGGTTATTATCACAGTGTAAATGACTACTTTTTTCCCTATGGTTCATGGGAAACGTAGTCTTTATTTACTTCTTTCTGTGCTGCTGTACAAAATAAAGTGAAGAAAGAAGGCATAATCCTCGCCTCCAGTCCTGACATAGAATTGCTTGAGAAGCCAGCAACTTCCATCCAAAAGCAACACATTCTTTTAAAGTTCCAATGGCAAACAATCCTTTACCTCTCTCAAATGTGTTAAAATACTCCTGCTCCTGAGCTTTATCTTCTTAAGACGCCTGTCACCCCAAAACTGTGGGAGAGATCTGTCATAAGTTAGTACTTCTGGTGGTCACTTATGAGATAAAGAGCATAGAGTGCAGTTTGATGGACAGGAGTAATCTGAGTCTGCCATTCTTTGGTCGCTTCCATGTAGACATAGGGCTTAATTAAAAGCCTGGGTCAATGATAAGCTTGAGGTATAAGTCAAACCTGCTCAAGTGTCTTGCTCGCGATTAAATGCGTGCAACACAATGCGCATTTGAACCAAGTGGTGAACTTACTGCCTCTCTGTTGTAAGTGAAGTTCATGGCAACATGAAAATATCTGTTAACTTTTGGATTTGATGCTAATTTTTAAGTATGTATGAATCTGACCTTCCTGTGGCCTCTGGCTTTCAGGCCTCCAAACACCTTGCAGACTCCATCATCGAAAAGGTGCCTGAGCTGATAATTCCCCAGGCCACCATATCCCACCTGCTGCAGTGCAAAGAGCTACTTACGCCAGAGCAGTATCTTCGGACCTACACTGCACCCATGAACATCGTCATGGACTCAGGTATAGTGTTAGCCACACAGTGAAGGGCATTGCACTGTGTTTAAATGAGGTTCAAATATATTTCTCCCTGATTTTTATGAGAGAGCAGAATAATGTTTATGGAAAACAACGGGCTACCTACCAGGTTGGTGCATCTCAGAGTTCGATGCTGCTGTGTCAGACATTTTGATTAATCAGAAGACCAGATAAGGAGAATATTGTCCAGCAGAGTAAACATTTTAATAAAAGCAACAGCGCTATCCAGAGCCATCAGTCAAAATGTAGATGCACCACTTGGAGGTTGCACCTACTGCTTTCACTGCAATGACGGTTCTTTCTTGTTTTGTGTAAATACTATTCTCTGTCCAATAAGTTATGCTGGGATGGAAATGATGCAAAACTCTGTATTAGAATGATTTATGTTCAACATTATTTTCTACAAGTTCTCTTTTCATTATTCCATTTCATTTATGAATTTTGAGTGTTCTTGCCCGTCAAAGGCATCTGAGATCAATCTCAAGTTCCCAATGTGGAGTGTAGGTTGCCCATGCTGTTCTAGTTTTGCATTTTGTGCTCTGGGTCTTGTAGTTTTGTTCTTCCAGAATGGATTTAGAACTTAAGACTGAAAGAGCTTTTAATCAATGACATGGGAAATCTAAAGATTTTGGTGTGATGCCCACATCAGTTGTAACAACCAGAGACCTGTGAGCTAGTTACACAACATCAGACTCAACATAGTACCAACATCAATGCGTGTTAGTTGAAATAAGTCATTAAATGACTGAAAATCAGGCCAAAGTTAGCACAGACAAGGGTTATATACTGCTGTGTGGAAAAGCTTCCCTTACACACCATAAATGTGTGTCAGACCTGATCAGTAGGCCAACATTTCTTCCCCTCTTCCGAAATAACGGGAGCAGCTTTGGCTTTGTTCTACTCCGAACATTTAGGGACGTGGGGCTTGATTTAGAGTTTAACAGTTACGGTGTACCCTCTCCACCAAACTGAAGTTCTGACCACTGTATTTAGAGCTGGCCATGTACGCGATTGAGACTACTCAGTCCCCACCACTGACATAGTCCTCTAACGGCCCGACAGAGTAAGGGCCATCAGAACTTGTGGGCTGGCAAATGGGCAGTTTTTACTTTCACTCACTATCACCCAAAAGATGTGGGTAAGTGAAAGTAACAACATTTTATTGACCCCCCTCACCATGCAAGAAAACTCCCGTGGTGAGGTGGGGAATCACGGTTTTGTTATTTTCAACAAAGAAATCCTGCTTTAGGATTTTGTTTTGGAAAATAAAACTTATATTAAAAGTGCGCCATAAAGCACTATCATGTTGACCAGGCAGCATGTCACAATGGTACATGTTTTGGCACTGGGCTGCACAGAGTGTGCCAGCGTAAGGAGAAAGCAGAAATGCTCTATATCTTTGTAAATATGGAGCATTTCTGCTCTCTCCCTTTTAAGCAACACAGCGCAACTACTTTGTTTGCTGCCCTGCTTTGTGTGAAAGATTCTAAATTTGCCTTGCCATGTCTCAAATGCATCAGCAACGCTGCATCATATTTGGTCTATCCTTAATTGGTTCCAATGATGGTTGAGAAGGAGATGGAAGCCTGATGTGGCAGGTCTTAAACTAAATAATGGCTAATCGCCAGTATGGCGTGGACAATTACCCGGCAGACGCCACCACACAGCACAAGACCGTGAGATAATCAAATCTTTTGCATTCTTAACTGTGCGTAACATCCTTTAATGGGTCAATGATGCGGGTCCCAGAAGTACTGCCCCCCTCAGCTACACTGGAAACCCTCCAGGAGGGAGGAGAATGGAGGACACTGGGGTCACGTTTATATGCAGCTCTGAAGAACGACAGACCCCAGTCCTGATGCGTGCCAGAAGGCGTGGGACAATGACTTACCGATATCCTTAACGGACAAGGAGTGGGCATCGTCCTGCGAGCAAGCACAGGAGATCACAGCAACACCGGATACAAACTGGCGCATGTTAGCTTCTTACATCACACGTACATGACTCCAGCCCGACTGTAGAGAATGTATCTGAACAGACCATCGACCTGCCCATGCTGTGGACACCAGACCACCACGTCCCTACACATAGCCTGGACGTGCAGGCAGCTGGCACAATATTTGGACGGAGATAGTCGCAGCTCCAAAGGGTGACCAACGCTCAACAGTGATTGCTTGGCCTAGTCTCAAACCCCAAACACAGTAAAATGCAGTAAATTCTCGAATTTGGGCTTGTTGCTGGCTTAACACTGGCTAGCGATACATTCGTTAGTCGTCAACGCTCCCACAGTTGGGAAGTGGAAAGACATGATGGATTTGGCATTAGCGGAGGAAGTGCAACTGAAGAGCGTGAGGACAGACGACGGGGCAGAAGAGGACTTGGGGTGCTGGGCTGACATGTTGCATACCCTGGTGGGTGGACAAACAGATGGCAATGATGCAAACACATGCCCCGGAGCATCAACATATCTATGCGAATGAGGTCCGGAGCGAGACGCAGGCCACCACTGGAAATGGACAACTCAACAGAGGTGAACACTAATAGGGACGCTTATGGCCACAGAGTCAGAGATGGGAATTGGGATTGTCTGGGCGGTGGGGACAGCTGAACATTATGCTGGGACAAAACCTATGGGAATCGATGTGAAAAACGAATCATAATAGGGGAATCACATAATGTGTGGGTATGTACAGATGTTGTTTGTCTGTTGCTACAAAAAATAACAAATGTCAATGTAAGCAAAAAATCCAGTGGGATAATTTTAAATATCTGGGTATTCACATCTCCCGTGAAGAAAAGCGGAACTGAGTATAAACCCATACTAAAGAAAAGAAATAGACCTAACAAATTGCGACAAACTACCAGTCACCACTTTCGACAGTGTGACACTATAGAAAAAGATTATTCTTTCCAAGCTCCTTTATATTCCTCAAAAAAAATTCCCATGACATATCCCCCAGCGATTGTTTAACAGGATACAGACAACAATGGCATTTACTTTCTATGGGTGGTAAGCTTCCAATGTTGGGATTTCGCAAATGCACCAAGGTGGGATACGAAGGTGGGTTAGGGATGTCAGGCTTGCGTCTTTATTACTGAGCAGGTCATTAGTCATTGTAGATAGTTGGCTCTCTGTGAATAGGGATGACCCGGGCTTTCATCTCGAAATGTATCAATCGGGCAAAATCTAAGACTAGTTGTGTAGAGTTCTCCTGTGCCTAAGGATCTTCCACCCATGGCAAGGGTAGTCATCGATTGCTGGAAAAAGGCCCTTCACTGGATAGGCTGCTGGCACAGATTGGTGCGAGAAACTCCACTATGGCATGGTACGTGGCTCCGACCTTTGACCACACAAGAAGTGGAACTGCATAGCAGTGGCGGCTGGTGAGTTTTGAAAGTGGTGAGCGTAAAAAGTTTCTGATGAGTGGCATGTGGCGAGCGAGCGCAGCCTGACAGCTACAAGGAGAGGCGGGGTTTCTCCCCCCAAGAGAATTTGGAAAATACCGTTTTATTTTCTGCTTCTCGCACTGCGAGAAAGTAGTGGGGTGGAGCTCCTACGCCCTAATGGAGCGGCCATCACTGCTGCATAGGAATCTTTAAATTGGGGAGTGTTTTGGAGGTAAACCACATGCAATCAGAAGAAATTTGAGCTTCGGAAGCCCCAATTTCAAAATACTTACTACTGAGGCACACTCTCAGTGTCTGTCAAGCAGAAGCGACTGCCATTCCTGACTATATCCCTCTCGAGGCCAAACTGGCTGTAGATTCATCAGCCAAAGAGGGTTTACTGAGACTTTATCACTTGCTAGTGTCCAATGCTTGCCCAAATGAGATTTAAATGGGAGGATGACCTGGGGTGGCAGACTGGACAGACAAATAAATGGGTGTTTGGGAAATGACCATATCCTCGAAACTGTATCTTAGCCAATTTATTTGTTTACTCTACCCTACATAAATTGTGAGGGACGGGTAGAACTCCTTCACCTGAATGCCTGTGTCGCTCAGAGACAAGGAATGTCTTCCATATGGTTTGGACATCTCCCCAGATTCATACATATTGGCAGAACATACTTCAGCTACTGTCTAGGGTTCTGGCTAAGCCTACTAATCCCTGTGGGGGTGATGGAAGAGCTAGGCAGCACCCGAGAAGAAAGCTCACTGATAGGTGATACTCTTCTTGCTAAGGCGCTGGCGTCAGACAATGCCCTGTCCTTGCAAGAATTGCCATAGGGCATGGACCTCTGCTCGTGCATAGAAAAGCCTATACCCCAGGCCAGAGGACTTTATTCACTGGGGCAACCAAGCATTGTATGAGCGGGAAACTGCTAAATCTTAGTGCGGTAATGGCAGACAGTTATGAAATTAAATTAAGTGGTGCCCTTTATTTACTGTGCACGGGCATGAACACAAAATAGCTCTGCTCTGGATGTATTGTGCATAGCACAAAACAAACCTGCAGGCCATGCCCGTTGCGAAATGTGCAGAGGTGAAAGTCATCGACGTGTATGTTACAAAGTTTAACTTCTGAACTAGCTCAATCTTTTACATTCAAGGCCCTGTCATTCTATGTTTTTTCTCCATTCGTCATTTAGTAGTTAAAAAGAATGGCCCATTGTTCCATAGACTCAAACCTCCGGCTAGTGAAATGCATTTGGCAGGCATGGTCTGCGGTGTTTAGACAAAGAAACCCACTCGGCCTGGAAACACCCCGAGGGTTTCTCATGAAATAGGCTGCCAGCATTCCATGTACAATACGGCCGCAGGGCCTCAGTCTGGGGCGTGGGCTGTGGGCGCTCAATTCAGAAATGCAATGGGGAGAAGCCGGGATTGGATTTATAGGGTTACTTACCCATAAGTTGTTTGCAGTACTTTTCCATCTCTCAAGTGATTCACCAAAGACTCGATTCTGAAATATTGTTTGTGCGACATACTCTTGAGTTTCAACAACTAAATAAGACATTTACTGTAGAATAAAGCTTTGTGAATTGTAGTAATGAATACTGGAAATCTGTGACTTTTTTCTCCACAAATAAACTCATTTTGTCCATGGGAAATGCACTTCTCTGTAACCTAATGAAATTTGCGGGTGATAATTCTCTTTTCGCACGCAGGTACCATATTATGTAATCCTGACCGATAGAAATAGTTTTGCAATGATATGCACAGCGTCAAACTGTCTGCAAAACAATAGTGAACAAATATGATTTTGTGGCTGTTCGCTGCCTTTTCAAGCGCCACCTTCTTGAAATGCACTGAATTGTGAATATAGTTCATCCTTCAGATCTTCTGTAGCAGCATCAGTGATTCTTTCGAAGGCAGGCTCAGAAGACCTGGTTTCGTGAATGTGGATAGTGCTTTTGTATCACTTTGTGGTCCGTGTTCTGAGTTGAATAGCTGAAGTCTATGACATTTTACAAACCCCTTTCACTTTCGCAAACTCAGTTATACAATTATGTAGTCCATTTAATAACCACTGGGTGGAGCCAAATGTCCACAGTTCACCGTTAAATTGTATTCCCATTTATTATTTTCATGTTTTGTGTGCTTAGATCAGAAGCGTCTACAATGAACAAGACAAGTACAGGTAGATTATGTATGTTCTCCCGTGTTGCACATTGATACGATATTTGATGTGAAGTTATCTATTTGATATCTAATCTTACACCACCTTCACAATAAAATTAAGGAATTTTTCCAAAATCCCTGTGATAATGGCTAATGACCTTCCTATTTCTAGTCTTGAAAGCTGAGTAGTGGAAAGGTTCCTTTACAAGAAAGAGCGTAAACTACCTTGCCAGTTCTAGAATTCCATAGCACCTTCTCCGAAGCACAACAGATTAACTTTCTGGATGTGCTAAACTAGTAAGGAGATTTCCTCTATGGGCACAGTAATAGCTAAACAAGCAAATCACACCGCAGAAGTCAACTGAGAACACTTTACCGATTATACACATATATTTGGAATAATCACAAATGGAATTTGGTTCTGGAGCCTGCTTTGTAAGTACACAGTGTGAATATTCGCTGAGATGCCACAGGTCTGACTCTAAATCACACCATTGCAAGTTGGCAAAACAATTAAGACTCTACTCTTTTCAAACAGAAAGTGAGATGTAAATCTATTGGTTGTTCTGGTGACATCAGTGAATCAGAATACACTTTATTCGATTTAAGAAATATTAAACCATAAAGGCACAATACATTAAAAGCAGAAATACATCAAGACAATTTTATATACAAAAGAATCACAAGCAGTTTAAGAGAGAGAGGGGCCATCCATTGTCTTCCTGTATCTGACCACCCCTTTCAAATATTTAGCAATGTAATCAGTAAGAATGTTATCATTTAAAGTTGTATCTTTATAAACGCAGATTGACATTGTCTCAGGCCATACACTTTTAAAATAGGCAAAATCCATCTTTTCCTAAGTAAAATATAGAACTTACAAAAAAACATAACGTGGATTGTGGACTGTGCAGAAATGTTGTCGCAACGACATGGGCATAGGGAACGAGACCAGTCATTTATATTTGGAAAAGTAACCCCAATATGAAAATGTCCAAGGCGCAAACAGGTTAATAGGTTCCTACAGGTTAATAGGTTCCTAAAGTATTTATCAGGTAGGGTTGCGTTCCTGGTTGGGTCAGGAGCAATTGATTTGCTCTTACAGATGGTTTCATAATATTATTAGACAATCTAATAGTCTCCAGATGGTCGATACATAACAAATTTAATTCCTTCCCAGTGACATGATTCAAACTATCAGAACTAACAAAATACTCGGGATGTCCTAGATCATTTCCAATTTTTTTAACATATGTAATCCAGGGAATACGATCTAACCCGTGCAAAGACAGACAGTCATCAATCACAACGCGAAACTCCATGAAGATGCGTCGCTCAGAGGTCCGCAGGCATTCTCCAACGTGCTGCCGACTTTCAGACAGCTGTTCCTTCCTCCAGGAATTATTATAAAAATTTAATAATACTGTGCAAGTTATCAATGTGCATTTTTAGCACCTGGTAATAGGTTTTGGACTCCGCAAAGTCTATCTTGCATCCATTCAGCCTGTATGAGATAGAAGTACATAAGCCACCTTTTTTTCCTTCCATGACTAGAGGAAACCGCCGGAGTAAAAAAAGTTTTGTACCCATTAATATGTTGTATGACGTCTGCCCAGGTTTCTTGGATACATATAGTATCAAAATTATGGATACATTTGAGCCAGGCAGGGTTAGTCAATTTAGTATTAAGATCCGCCACGCACCAAAAAAGAATTCCCATTTGATTGGTCCTAGGCGCACGCTGGATTACACAATTATTGTGGGGAGGGTCAACAATAAAAACATTAAGATGATGACCGTAGCTGTTAGGTAAATATGCATGAGGAGTATTTGTGATTTGTTGGTGTTCTCCAGTCTCAATATTGCAATCTGCAATAATATCTCCCACCTCGTCACCATCTTCCTAGACATCAGCCGGAGGCACCATACTTAATGAAGTTGGGCCAGATGGATTGTTTACGGAAATTCGAGTTTGGGCCACATGGCTACTATCATCGGCAAGTCAGTCAATATCTTCCAGAGAGGAAAGCATATCAAATCTATTTTGCAGGGGTAGACTGAATAGAGAGTGGTTTATGGGATGAAAGCGACTCTTCTGTGTTACGTGGGAAGTATGATTCATTGGGGATAGAAATAGCCCAGGGGCAGTACATTTATTCCACGGTTAGTCACGTGATTAGAGCCTTGTCTGCGCAGAATCTCGTGTGTTAGGCTTGGCGTTCTGAACGTAAGGACAATACAATCTCCGGGAAGCTTTTTTTCTCTTTTCCCCACCCAGCCCACTCTTCTTGCCAATTTGAACTCCCTAAATAAGGCCTCTGTTAGACCGGTTTTAGACCCGAGCCAACAGAGAGCCTTATTTCTTAGGGACTTCCAGGTTTCGGTTGTCTGTGAGGTAATTTGCGGTACATTCATCAGTATTATTGTATAGGGAGTGGCCTTTGGCAGCAAGTTTAAGCGCACCTCTTCCCCATCGTCCCTGACCGTTGAAATTATTCAGGTGTTAAGCGGTTGTGGAGAGCCTCTAGGCTTAACATGTGCTGGTACTTTTCTATGCTTTAAGTTAGAAATGCTCTTACAACCAGTGCTTGTCCCGGGTGGAAATTGTAGGGTGTCGGCCTGAGAGGACTGGGCTGCCTTGCCATCTATCAATAAGCACCTTGGGCAGTTATGCAAAGTATTAGCAGAGCCTGCACCCTGTGCTTTACTCAATAAATCCTCAATAGCAGACGTCCTAGCCAACAATTTCTCTAGGGGAGCTAAGATTGACTTGTGGTGGTTGGGGGGGGTTCAGGTCTCAAACCCTCCCTCAGGGCCATAGGGGCCGCAGAATTATGAGGGGTTTCAATATGTCTAGACAAGTTAGTCAACGCACTGTCCAAATGCTCTAAGCGTCCACGCAATAGGGCAAAGTTATTGTCTATCGATTCTTTGATCCGTTCAAGAGCAGTGTCCATGGCAGATACACCGGCAACAATGGTAGCAATTTTATCCTCACAGATAGAATAAGATGATGAAAGAGAAACGTCCATAGTCTGTGTGCCGATGGAGCAGGTCACCACCACATGATCACACGAGCCCCTTTTGTTATTTTGATTTCTGGGAACCCACGCCCTTCTTGCGATTCACAGATACCTTGGCCTTTGTGCCCTCTGTAGGGAGTTAAGATGTCCGAGTCCTAGAGGCTATGCTAGACCCACTAGTAGTGTCCATAGGTGGGGATATCAGTTCATCATGGACGGGAACCGGGGAAACCGGTAGCGTCCCTTGAATAGCGGGGGGCAAACAGGTTTGGAGTTAAGCAACACTACCAGAAGTAAGGGTACCTAGTGATAAGCGCCTCTACAGAGATAAAGGTTCTAGAGAATGTCGCCTCTCCGTTAGTTCAATCTCATGACAAAGTAATGTTTCCACCCTTATGATGAAGGAGTCCAATGTTCCCGTAACTCCCTTGCATTTACTCAATATAAAATCAGTAATATACGCCTCCACCAGAACTGAAAATCACAAGTCTCAAAACACACAGGCAGAAAGAAACACACTGCTGTACCTGGATGTAGGTCAGCCCGGAGAGGATGATAGGTGGCTTGATGTTAGAGGGAGGACCCAGCCCAGCCTCCTTCGGGCTCAGACAGGCGTGGGCACGCCTGTGCGCGTCCCGCGCTGCAGGAGCCCTGGCCTCCTTTTGTGCACAACCTGGCGCACCTGATGATGTGAGCGGCATGCGCGCCGCTAGGGCTGCTGGGAAGTGTAGTAGTGCCTCCCCCTCGTGGCACCGGAATCACCAGAGAGGCGGTCTGCGGCAGTCCAATGGCAGTTCGATGGGCCACAGCTGTGGCCCATCCAAGCATCGAGGGCCTGGACTCAGCAGTGGCAAGCAACGGGTGACAGCAGGTAAGAATGAGCTCCCCTCATTTAGTGATGAATGTGCTCTTAATAAATTACAATACCTTACCTCATAATTTTTAGGTCTCGCCTAGGCAGCGCATGTGCTGTCTTGTTCGAGACATGCTGTATCTACTTTATAGGCTTTTGGCACACCCGTGCCTTTTGAAATGTCTTTCTTTTGTGTGGTAAATCAGTGCAGTTTGGACAACCTTTTGGTATGTTTGTCACGCCTATGGAGATTGGACCTGTAACATGGATTATTTTGCTTTAGGTCATTTATTTTACTTTCGCTGCACTATTTCTTTAGTTGATTTTGTTTCTGTTTGTGCAGCTATCTCGCTTTGTGCGGCTGCCTTCTCTTTGTGTGGCTGCATCCTCTTTCTTTTTTAGCGATCCATTCAGTCTCTAATAGGTCAGATCAGCAGTGCATAATTTACAGCCATTAAGGGTGCTTGCTCTCACATTATTAAATATGAAAAATAAAACATGAGACGTACGGTACTTTTGCAACCTTTAATTTGCTCGGGTATTTTCATGCGCGCACAATGTGAGCTGTTTTCTTCGTGCCCCTGCTCCAACATATTAGGAGCATAAAAAGATTTTGCTTGCAAATCACGCAATGAACAGACAATACTGTGCAATTTAGAGTGGCATCGGGCCTCGTGCTCATCAAGGCTTGGGTCTGCCAACAGCTTTTCTGTCTCTTCGCATATCGGCTCCCTTACCGCACCATATTCCAGTCTACAAGGGCGGGGTCGCGTGAAGGCCATGTAATGAGTTACACTGCGCGTCCGCTTGCCCGATTTCGCATCATGTGACACTTGCAGAGTCACTGTGACTGACCTGCTTCCTGGTTTGGGAAGGGATCACAGCAGATCTTTTGCTCTGCATCAGTGGACTGGAGAGATGCACTGTCCAAAAGGTGCCCTGTGTCCCTCCTGCTCTTCCTCACACACATGTGCAAGGTTTGCTGTATCCACTACTCCCCTGCAGCAGAAAAGCACACGCACAACGTTCTTCATAGTAAAAACAAAAATGCATCCACTCTGTGCCAGACCACCCCCACCCATCTGTGTTCCTTGGGTGTGATTTAATTAAATATTCAGAACAATATCATGCACTTCAAAGCGCCACTCAAAGGCCCGGCTCATCACCTGGTTTTACACCCGGGTTTACTGTAGAGAATGATAGTGCATCTATTTATAACTGAAATGTTTGCTGTTTGGTTTGGTAAAGCTCATTGCAGAATGGCCATGTTTTCTGACATTTCCATTTTTCGTATGTTGTTTTGTTAAAGCTTTTGCAGGACGTGTTCTCAGCTTTTGTTTTTACAATATGCTATACGTGTTTAGCAAGGCTTTCCTATGTGTATGGTATTTTTGTAATTTATGTTCTTGTTAAATGTACTCGAATGTTGCCATGTCTCAAAGTGCTTGCATGGTCTGTAGAGATACCCTACAAATAAGAATTGAGTTTACAACACAACTGCTGCCCAAAAAATAGGGGTTATCGCTGTGTTTGTTGCCTGTGACCCACAGACACGCACTGTGACACCCCCCCATCCTGAAGGATGTACTGGACATGCATTACTCAACCTCCTGAACTGGGTCAGCTCCTTTTGTAGACTTACTCCCCAGGGCCTCTATGACCCATGAAATGACATTGATAGCCAGCATTCCAACTCTGTAAAATTGTCCCAGCACCACTGCCTGCCTTGTGGAGGCCTATGTGCCTTCAGAGGAGCCCCCACCATGGTGGATCCTCTGAAGGTGCTAGCTACTCATCAAACCTACTTGTTCTTCCTAAAACATATTCCGAAAAGCAGAAGTTTATGTTGGAGAAAAGGAATGACTAATGACCCTGGTGCCTTAAGGCATCCCTCTCAGGGTGTTGGAGGGGGGGGGGGGGATTGGGGGGGTGTCACTTCCAGACTTTTCCCGGTGTTCCAAAACAGGATGAATAGTATTACAGAACATTCACCCGAAATAGGCAGACAGTCTGAGGTCAGTAGACTAATGGCCCAATATCCATAAGGCCATTGGTCTAAAGGTTCCGCCAACAGAGCCAGTGTGTGCAACACCATCAGAAACTAGAGCAGACAGACTGTCACTTTGGTGGGCAGGTTACTCTGTCACATTTGTGGCAAAGTACCCTGTTGCCAAACTATAAGTAATCCCCTTTGTTACCTCTTGATTTCATTACTGCATAAATATGGAATGTGATGGCAGAGAATGTAACTGACTGGATGTAGTGTAGAATTCCTTTGACTAAAATGAAGGAGAAAGACAATGCAAAATATACAGCGCATAATCGGTTTTGTTGACATAATTGTTCATTACAGCTGTAATGCATTTTCGTTTTAAAGTTTCATTAAAAAAACACATTAATATGTGTTTTTTGAGCATCTTCTCAAAATCGTTTTCCTCCACTTTTGTGTAAAAAGGTCATAATGTGCGGGAACATATTTAAAAGATTTTTTCGTGAACTACTGGTTTTTAGATTTATTTGGGATTTAGCTTTGATTTGTTTGAATATTATAAGTAGCTTGAGTTTCTTCTCAGGCACTGTAACTTCTGTACCGGTGGTAAGTTTATGGATTGCATGAAATTTGCTGCAAGACTGTGACTAGTATTCTACATGTGTGTGTATTCCTATATCATATGCACATGTCAGTCTGTTTACTTGTCACAATGTAAAATACGGATCATCACACAGTGAAGTTATTATTCTCTTATAATTGGTTGTGTATCAGTGGTCTTATATAGTTAGCTATTAAAGGGGTCTAGCTTTGGAGCCTCAAAATAATGGAGAAACCCATGGAAGTTATGCAGGATGGCCCTCTTCTATCAATGCATGATCGGTTTGGTGCAGGCCGGGAATTTTGAATCCACAATATTGTCACAAAAGTATTGAGGGGCAAAATATCAGGTAAGTTTCTATAAATTTTCTGTGCCCAACTCCACATAAATGTACCTTTATGATATAAATGTTCAAGGTATGTAGATGTGGAGTTAAGAATAGCGAATCCTTACCTTCCTCTGTGCCCTTACCTGTTCAGAATGTTGTCACTTGACATTGTGGCATCGATATTTGGCCCATTGATATTCGGGCTTCGTTATTACTTGTCCCAGTCAATTGGTCTGTTAGGGAATTGTTGATCTTGATAAGGAATGCATATAAACTTACCTACAATAATAGACTGCAGTCATCACATTTGGTGTATTTTACTTTAAGGACATGTGTTTGGAAGTTGCAACATATCATCTGTGTAGGTCTGTCAAGGTACAGTAAGTCTTCATAGAAATGATGCATGTCAGCACTTGCATGGTTCCCCCTTCATGCATGTGTATTCATTGTCTGTCTGTAACATGTACTCTGGCTAACACATAACAGCTGCTGCTACCTACAAGGCTGTAGTTATTCTGTGCATGTTGATTCAGAAATATTCATGCTATCCACTAATACTGTCCCTGGAAATATTTATGCATTATCTATTGAATGGGATCTCCAAACTCACAAAACTATTCACATGCGTAGAAATGCTCAATCCTTTCGTCTTCACAGTGGTGCCTCCTAATAGTTTTGTAAAATAGCCTGGAGATCTTGATTTAGGAAGCCATTGTTGTTCCCATATAAATAAAGAAAAGCCTTCCATTTTCAATTGAGCCTTGTCTTCCTTCCACTAAAGGAGGAGAAAGTGTTATGTCAGGCCATACGGTCCTTTCCTCGCCGAAGCTGCAGCCTTCAAAGATCAAAGAAGTTCTTTTCTATTTTTCTTGTATAAAAACAAATGGGGTGGCCACCTCCTGGGGCAGCTGGTTTTAATGTATAGCTGCTTTTGTTTAACTATTTTTGAGAATGAACTATTCCCATTGGTCATTCAGCTAGGTGCTTTTGAAACACGTATGCTATTTTGTAAAGGAGGCCATGTTAAGTGTTGTCTACCTCCGTACATAAACTAACCCCAGGTGCATTGTGAATACGTCTAAAAGTAGATCCTACCAGGAGAACTGTGTCTTAATGAGAAGCATAGTTGCTAGCAGTGAGGTTTAACTCTTTAGTATAGAAAAGTTACGGGGTGGCCTGGCTAGTCAGGCTATATACGAATGTCATTGGAGCGTGGTTGGTTTAAAAAATGACATTTGATTGCCCCTTAAATTTGTAAAAATTTATCAGATACTGTTACTTTTCAAATGTGAGTGGGTTACTTCCCTCATCGGTCTACTTTCTAAATAGTGTTACTAAAACTAACCACATATCTAATGAATTTGGATTTGTAGAAGTTGTGATATATTGGGTGCTTTCAGATTCTCATAGCCTATATGGGGAATGTCTCAAACTTCCTGACAAGCCTGTTCTTTTGAATTGCTTATGGAGTTAAATAGTCAATTGCTCACCAGGTACATATGACTATCTCGTCTGCAGGCCTATCAACATTTCAGATAATTTACTTTCACTGTCCTCATATGGGCACAGTTGGTATCTCCAAAAGAGAGTAACATCCACAATAGCTAATGAGCATAGGCATATAATTCCCAAGAAAAGACTAATAGCAAAACGCTGTCTGAGGAGGAAGATCATTTTAAGTTGTCACTTACAATGTAGATAAAACATTGAGATGAGAAACAAGGACAGGGTTAAGTAAAGAAGGAATAGCAGAAAACAACATTAAAGTATACAAAATAAATTGAGAGAAAAAATGTGGGGCAGATAAATTAGAAAAGTTAGGAAAGAAACTTTGTAATCAATCATCCTTTGCCACTAGATGGTTCACTCAGCTTTCAATAGTGCCCTTTTATAGTCTGAAGTTCAATTAATGAAAACATTTAAATTTTAAGTAACCAATTTCAAACCTTTTTAGGGTTACTCTTCCGTCATTGTCATCTTATAAGATGATCAGAATGAAAATTGTGTAGAAAGCCGAAAGACAAGATCATTTGTACCAAAAATGATTGACCATAAGTCAGTGGAAGTATCTTCTTCAACTAGAGATAGCAGGTCACAAAGGCATCCGCATGAACAGTATTGCATTTGTTGAACATAGTACACCACTTAACACTTGGTGCAAATGCTCATCGGACAAAATATGCTTCTTCCTGAGTGTTGCGAGCAAAGAGAACATGTCATGAAAGAAGTTAAAGTGTCCACTTGACCTTTTCCAGGGTATTTAGTTTGGCCTTACTTTAAAAGTAAAGGATTCCATATTCAAAATCAATGAGGTAAGATGTGTTCAGACTCTGTGTTCCTCGTAAAATATCTATTATGCAAAGCTTGAATCAAGTGTCCTTCCCCAAAGCAATAAAAAAGCCAAATTTAGAAAAATACTCTTTACTAACAAAAAAAGTATTGAATAGCTCCGAGTGGTTGGGTTTCTATTTGTGTGTCAGTTCAGAGATTTCCTCCCTGATCAAATAGATCTTCTAGGAAAGCAGATTGAGTATCAGGTTTTCACCTCTTTAGTTTTTAATGTATAAACCTTCAGTAACTTCAAAGCATTTCTTAGTGGGATTTGATGAACAAGTGTTAGTATCCTGAGAGTTTCTCGTTTTATGCCATAATTTAAATAAATGTAAACTTATTATAGAAGCTCACTGCTTGGGGTGCTTATTTCCAGTATATCGTGGAAGGAAACCCTTCTAAAATTGTGAAAATATCACATTTTCAAGCACAGAACAGTTGAAAGGCTTTGCATTGATCTGGGTCAATCAAAAAATTATTATGAGGAAATGCTGCAGGCCGAACTTTAGCCCACACATTTGGTGTCAAAAGTCCTCCAATTTTATGTTAATATTGTATTTTTTTATTCTATCTTCATTCAAACAAAACAAATTACAAACAAAACTCCAGGACATGATGTGAAGGTTGTGCAAAAATAATTCATAAATATGTTCGATGTAGCTCTGTGAGAGGAAGATTTTGCTTTGCATCAAGTAGTTGTTGAATTTCTTTAAGTAGAGGAAAATATTTTTTTATTCCAAGGCCTCAGTAGCTGAAATTTATCAGAATATGGACACTTTCCAGAACCTGCATCTATCTTTTCAGAGGTTCAAGGTATATACACAACACTTACCAACATCTTTAAAGATGTTAATAGATTTCAAAAAAGCAGAACTAGGATAATTTTGAAAAAACCCAAAGTTCTTGTCAATTTTATGGCATGGTTAGATAAGAAATGGCATAACTGATGTTGACTGTCATTATTTATGCATGAAAGGGTTGGTATACAAGGCAAATAATGCTGACCAGAGCAGACACCTTATTGTACCGCTGCCTATTGTGAATGATGCAATGTTTGATTTGTTTAAGATTTTTCCAATCAAAATTAAGTATAATGATTGTACTAACCTATCACAGCTACCATAAAAGTCCATAGAACATTTGAGTGCCTCGAGAAAAACCCAAGTGACACAGACTAAGGCTTTCTTGGAATCAAAATTAATAATGCATAATGACCCCCAGAGAATGATAGTAAAGGGTAGAACTGCTAATACCTTAAACCATTTGGTGTACAGATATCTACCTTAGATAAACCCCTACTGATCCAGGGGTATTAAGTCTGAAACAATTCTGTTCAGAACTAAGATTTGTGCAAATGTTTCTGAATCTGATTTGATCAGTGCAATAGGAAAGAAAGAAAATCATGCCAATGCTTATTTTTTTGTGTGGGTATCTTGAGTAGATCAAAATCATTTTGCTAATATCACCAAAACATCTTGTAGAATGATGAGCTATCATTTGGTGGAAAGTAAGTCGGGACTCAAAGTTTTTGTGTTTGAAAGGGCTTTTTTGAAATATGAAATGTCATCTAACAGAATAGCAGCATTAAGTGCTTTAAAGTACATGGAGGTGACATTACAGGAGAAGTAGATTTTAAGAATGATAGAATTTCTTTCTCATTAGTCATACAAATATGTTTATACAGATTAGAAACAAATCCTCAAAACCACTGCGATTTCTCGCTCATATTAATGTCGCAGAAGTCAGATCTTTTTCATTTTTCAATTGTGGATTTAATCTCTCTAGATTTAGTTTGGGTAAAAAATAGATGCCTACAATTATCTCCATATTCACATGTTGAGGCAAAAGATGCAAAACTGGCTTTATTTGATCTCTATAGAATATCATCTTAAGACAGATCTAAACATCCTGGACATATTCAACCAGTTACATAAAGGCCTACCGACGTATTAATGAAATTGACTTAATTAGGCCACTTTGGCTCAGTGTAAGATATATGAGTATTAATGTGTCAAATTCAGTGGTGCTACATTTGCCACTTTCAAACCACTGCATCTAACAAAATCCTAATAAAGACATGGGTTTGAGGAATTCCTCATGAACACCACTTACCTCCTCAATGTCCAAAGTGCTCGCAAGCTTTCTGACTTGAGCCCTCTCCAGTCCTTTTCCAAGTCACTATACCTTCCCTTGTCATTTCTGTCTCTGTGAACCTGCTTCCCTGCTATTCTCAGAACTCTTCCCTTCTGTCCCACTCCATTTCGATGGTTACTTACCTCTCACTGTTTTAATTTTGCCTTTAATACCCGCTACCCATGTAATTTCCCATCAGCTACATCCCAGCTTGAGTCAATTCCTCCCTGCCCTATCTTATGTGTTTTTCCTGCACCATTCCCTGGCCTTGAGGCAACTGCCGCACATTTCACCTTCCTGTCATGGTGCTAAGTGACAAAAGAGAAATTTGATTCAGTCATTTAAAGGTCATGTTGAACCCGTTATGTACCTACCAGTCTACCTCTGACCACTGATTTAGCACCTTAGATGACCTAGTGCTGAGCTGGCCTAAAGAAAAGCATATTCTTTCTATGTATGTTCTCAGGCTTCCCACTTATTCCCTCCTAGAAATCATACAATTGCTTATGCGATCATTACATGTCTACTAGCAGAGGCAAGCACAAGTTTTTGGTTCTTCCAATATTTTTGCTGTGCCACTCTGATATTTGATCAATTTCACTCAGAAATGGTTATGTACAATTTGAAAACTGTAATCATACTGTCTATTACACTAGAAGGATGTCATATATTTCCACATATCATTTATATGGGAAACGATACATTGCATGCCATTACAACAAGGATATTACAATGACAGCGTTGTTACATCGTGAACCATTACATTGCAAGTCGTTACAATGCCTGGCTGTTCCTAAGTCCAGCGCGTTCCCGAAAGAAAGTCGTTGTAACGACTTGCGATGTAATGGTTCACGATGTAACAACGCGGTTGTTGTAATTACTGTGTTGTAATGGCATGCGATGTATCCCATGCGTAGTAAAGACATATATTCATTTATATAACATTTTGTAAATCTCGATATAAATAAACAAATAAGGGCCGATTATGATGTCGATTGGAGTTGCCTCCGACCACCATCATCACGGAATCAGGTCAGACTGATGAATTGCGATGAAACCGCATATGGTGTGGTCACCTACTCCCATTTCCCTATGGGAGCTTGTGCTGCGTCCGTAAAATGGCCACAGCACGAGCTCCCATAGAGAAATGGGAGATTGTGTTCATTCCTGCACCATGTGGCTGGCACCTCACGGTGCCTGCCACAGCGTGCAGGGATGAACAGGCCCCTCGGGCCCCAACCAGAGTCTGCAAAGAGAAGGGGGCACTGCCAAGGGCCCCATACTCGCTTTCTGACAGGCTTTCCATGTCGGAAAGCACGACATGGAAAGCCTGTGGGAAACTGAGCATCGTAATCCCAAAAGTGGAAACGCCATCCATTGGGATTAAGTGCCAGTCTGCGACTGGCCGACGGGCTCCATTAGCCTGTCAGAATCCAGCCGGAATGACCGGCTGGTTTCAATTCTGACCACCTAAATTGTAATTAGGCAGACGGAATTGAAACCGACGATCCCGGTCGGAAAGCCGTCCAACCGAGATCGTAATAGACCCTTATATGAACTCTACTACTCATAGAAATGAGCAAGAAACGGGAAATACTCTAAGTTATTCAACCTCTCAGTTCTAGGGAACAACACAAATAAATATAGGCACCAAAAGAAAACATCATTGCAAATTCCTTTTGTTCAGCACAATTAAATTCAAAGATACAAAACATTATACAATAAAACATATTTACGATTACACTTCATTAAAGTTTATTATTAAAAGTCCAAAACTAAGGGTTGGCCATCAGTTGAAGAATGAAACGTATATAGTACCAAATGTGCAATCCTGATGACGTTGAAAGTCAACTCTGTAAACGTTTGATATCAGTGGATGACCATAATAATACTAACTATACCAACTTAATTGTAAATAAAGGACTCATGATGTTTGTTTTAACGCACACCTAGAAAATGAGTTTACTTACTATACCGAGTGGTAAAAGCCAGTTGCATTCGGACTTAAATTGAGATTTTAGTGTGTCGAAAATTAATCTCAAGATCTTTCTTTATAGAAAAGGAGATTAGCAAGGTCTAGATTAGAAGAAAACAATCCAATGGGGAGTTGTTTAATGTCATGCATAAAAAGCAGCAAAAAATGAAACTGAAAGTTATTGCATTTATTATAGTACACATTACAGTGATTTGGTTTGCACGGGTTGCTTAAAGAAAGATTTTTTTTATCTTTGAAAGAATTCAAGATTCACTTTATAGTGAACATCACACCTTTGAATGTCCTCCTGAAAACACCTAATAATAACATATTTGTCTTCATCTTCATCTTTTTATTAGTAGTATTACATAGTCATAACAATCTTCATCATAACAATTATCATAATTACAACTGCCAGTTTGTTTTCCTTGCCGTGATACCAGCTTTTCTTTTTCAGATGTTGTGTGGCCACCTCCAGTCCCTATAAAACCACTAGAAATGAGGTCTTAGCAACATGATGGAATCAAAGCAAACTGTTATCAGATGGCAGCAGTGTTGTCACAGGAGTGGAGAATTATATATAGACCTCTAATCATCTCATCATGTACATTTCTTGGATTCTCAAATTAAATTTTTCTTGGCAGACCTTCCATGAAGTAACCAGTGGGCATTAGGGAAAACATACCAGTTATGTTTTAAATGCAGTGTTAGATTCTTTCGACATACAAAGAAAAATTGTGGTGAAATATTACAGAAACCTGAATCAAAATACTTCCTATCAAGAAAGAAATTTTAAAACTCTTTTGGACAAAGTCCATGGGACTCCGTACATGTAGTATGTCCGCCTTATGTGTATATGAGTCAGTTGTGACATCTGAGCTATGCTTTATATGCAATGTTCTTGTGTTTAGTGTGATTTTCAAAACAGTAAAAGGTATAGGCACATTGAAGAATGCATTTCAAGTGGTCAGTGTTTTGTTTGTAAATTAATAACTCCCACGGTCCAAACATGAGAGAAGCTGATGTTGGTGCTGCTCACTGCAACTACTGGGGAAGTGGTGTAGCACCCCTTCACTGAAGGTAGTCAAGATGGCATTTGTTGATATATCCCATGTTTAAATTGATCGGTTTTATAGCACACAAGGAGATGTTCATATTCAGCATTCATCCAATGTTCCAGTCATTTCATTTTGCTATTTTGTGTATGGAAATGCACTCACTGTTCAATAATTTTCAGTGTGATTAATATGTATAGAAATGTACTATAAGTATGACAATAAACATATTTATATTTGCCCATGTGTACTTTATAAATGACACCATTAAAAATTGGACAAATATACATTAAAGTGTACATGCTGTGATAAGTCACTTTTTTATTTTGACACCTAGGGGCATATGTATCAAGCTAATTTTGAATCGCAAACGCTGCGATTCGCAAAATACAGCGTTTGCGATAAAAAAATCGCAAAACGGGATGTATTAGGCAAAATCCCATCGCAAAATTAAGGAATTGCTAATTTAGCGATTTTTTAATTTTGCGTAAGCATTTAAGAAATCGCAAATTGCGATTTCTTAAATGATATGTAAAAAGCACCCAAGTTGTGCGAATTATCCTTAAGAAATCGCAAATTACCACCAACTTCCAGTTGGTGGTAATTTGCGATTTCCTTTCAAAATGCACTTTTTTGAATTTTGCAAAGTGCCACGTGACGCTCATACATGCCCTTAGGACATGTATGTGCGCCATATGCACACACATGCTCATTTCAGGGGTGCTTCAGGGTGTCATCATGACACCCTTGCACCTTCGAAATTATTCTCAAATAGCGATTAGCAAATTGCGAATTCGCTATTTGAGAATTACTTCTCATTCATTCCTATGGGTCTCCTGGCCCATAGAAATGAATGGGCAGGTATTCCTTAATTGCGATTTCGCAATTTGCTAATCGCAATTAAGGAATTTTAAGAAATCGCAAAAAGTTTGCGATTTTTTAATTACATCCCGTTTTGCAATTCTCAAATAGCGATTCTTTAAAAATCGCTATTTGAGAATCGCAAATGGTGATGTTGATACATATGCCCCCTAGATCCTAGATGTGTGGGCCACAGTCAAAAAGAAAATAAACATAGATTTTGAGCCTTAAATGGAGTTGTTTGTACTTAACTGTATAGCGTTGAGTAAATGTGCAACTGCATGTATATGAAAAATAAATACTTCACAATAATGCTTACTTTGGCTCATACAAACAAACATTATTTCTAGCTAGATAACATTGTCAATTAATCTGCCCAGCTGCATTCCAGATTCCGTTGATTTACTAATGTTTTAACAATTTTGAAAACAAATGTTTGTGACAGATCCCAACGAGTTGTGTCTCTGGTTTTTGATTCCGTCTACTATTCCAATTTGTGCAGTAAGTGTGCACTGATACACACAAAAGTGATCCAAGAATGTGAAGCCAAGATATAGGTTGTAGAGCACCGCCTGGAAATCACTTAAGGCCCACTCCCACTCAAAGTCGAGGACATGGACCCGCTCCTGCTCTTGGGGCTGTTACCGTATCAGGTTGTTGTCGCAGTTCAAGTCATCGGGTAAGTACACATTTTAATAAATAGAAGCACAACAAATCCAATCAGGCTCCTTCTGGGACTCACCACTCTGCATCTTAGAAGTCACAAGGACATCAAGGTGTCACTCAGTCTTGCTCCCAGCCCCCTAGCAAGGAGCTGATTCTACAACTTCTCCCCATACATTCTGACTCCCACGTAATGCAACAAGAAATTGAAGCTTTTAAGGATGCCATGCTCTACCTCTTTGACACCCTTCTGGCTCCATGTGGCGTAGCATTGGGCCACATGGATCTCTTCAGTTGTTTCTCCTCCATGGTCTGCCCTCAGCGCTGTCTGTGCCTCTTGAACCCGGATTGTATTCAGTTTCGACTTCAGAGCCAACTCCACACTGGTTCCAGCCATGCTGAGACTGGCCTTGAGCCTGCCAGCACTGGAGAATGATGTTAATCTTATTTTTCTGTCCAAATCTGAGCCAAATCTGTCTCACTTTTATATAGAGCCATGATCTGGGAAAGTTCTGACATGCGCTGCCCCAATATACACTGACTCTGATAAGACAGTGCTTGTACCTAAGAGCCACCATTCAGTGATTCAACAACATTTCAGATTGGGTTCCTACAGAAACCAACCAGTTTTTGGTGATGATGGAGATGATGGGGATTGTGGGGTCGTATTCTCCCTAAAATATGACGACAATTATTATTGGGATCTACAATAGGCCAGTGGGCTGGACAATTAACCTGAAATGAGGCAGGGCTCTCCCTCTGGCCCGTCCATGGAAGAGTTAGCTTAATTTTCCATGGTCAGTGGATGAATGGCTCAAGTCCTGGATTTGCAAATGCCTTCCTTCGAGATAAAAACAAACATCCTCACAGACGTGTTACAATTCCTGACCTCATATGAACCTCTACTGTTGTTTCAATGAAGCCCTGATCAGCAACCTCATGGGCACTTGGGCTCAACCCGTCTCCAACCTACCTGTGAACAGACAGGTAGCAGGTCATCACAGACCCGCACCAGGTGGACCTGCTTTCCTGACGCTGCATCCTACTCCTGAGAGCATAGGTAGTACAATACCTCCACTAGCAGGGTTAAACCCCAATTATTTTCCTACTACCCGCCAAACAGAGAGTCAAAAAGAAATGAGGCATTTGGGAAGAGGTCAGTCAATGTCAGCTATTTGCTGGGAAGGTACTCATGTTTTATGAGACATGGTCGCTGAGATCTTGCCAGTAGTCCCAGAATAATTTTGCGCCAACTTGGTTACAGACCATTCAAGATGGCCCTGGTGTAGCCAAGTATGCCATATGTTGTCATGTCCTTTAGGATAGCCCTGTCATGTATACTCCATTTCACATGCATCATTCCATCCACCTGCCTATAACGATTCTTAACAGGTGACCTTTTACCTAATAGCTTGCCCCTGTCTCTTCGACACCAGACTCTTAGTTTTCTATCTGCATCCCTGTACCTGACATACATAAACATGTCCCCAGGCACGGAAGATTTATTCTGTATTAGGGTCACCACTTTTTTTCATCCTTGGCCAACAGCCAGCTGTGCATGATCGCACTTATTTAGAAAAGCATTGGTGATTGTTTTCAAAACATTTATGATTGTTTTCAAAACATCCATGATTGTTTTAAAAACATAACGATTCTAGAAAAAGCCCTGGAGTGACCACTTTAGTATAAAAGACCCTCACTCCCCCTACAAATTAGAGGAGAATTCCTTGCAAGCTGAGACAGGGGTCCTGCATGAGGAATCTCTGACAAGCAGCAGACTGACATCCCTTGCGTGCTCGACGCAGAGATGGGGGTCCTTTGTTCTAAACCATCAGGTGAGGGGCTGGTTCTTCCCTCGGGGTTTCTTGACTACAGATACACATATCTATACGCATATACACCTACACATCCAGGTTAGGCTAGGTACATTTTAGCCAATTACTTAGGGCGCGCGTCTTAGGAATATGCAAGTGCTACTGTTTTTATCTGAACGGTTTCTGCTCATCCTATTATCACTATGGTAGAAATGTATCTACTGTTCACTTTATTGGTACTAACAATCTCTTTTGTATGCTTCAGTCTCCTGATTGTTGCAGCCCATATTTTTTACACAAGGCTTTCGCTGGACCAGAACATTATTTTTGAAACGTCCTAATCGCCATCCTGTGTATTTTCTGAGATAAAGCAAGCATGAGTGTCCAAGCGAAACGTACTGTACTGTGTTTTCCACAATCTCTGAGGAATCAGGGTTGTCCTGTTCAGTGGTTGCCAGCCAGAGACTACCTACACCACTGTAGAATAAATGGGGTGGTAGTGGCACTGTAGAGCTAGCTGTTCTAATGGCTGACCTATACTGTAGGGGTGTCCGGAAGCGGTTGGGACACCAAGCCCTCAGTTCAGGTCATCCAAAACTTGCAGGTCCTGGGGGACTACTAGGAACTACACGACAACGGTCAGGCCTAGACACAACAGTTTGGACAGAGAGCGCCACATAATGACCAGAATTACATGTATTTTGGGTGACATTCGAGATTTGCTCATGGGCATGCCTTTTGACAAGTCTCCATTTTGGTGATAAGTCACTTGGGAGTTCACTTATAGGCAGCATTAGGAGCCAGTTCCCTCAACTACAGCCACCCCAGCCGTTGGTGATCAGGGTAGGTGACCCACTAGACTGCATTCATGCTCACAGGGACAGCAAACATCCCTGGCTCCAGTTCTTCTTGCAACAACTCCCACGCTGCTTCAGTTTACCCTTAGCAGCACACAACCACCCAGTGGAAGGCAGGATCAGCCATTTTATCCATGGGTGGCAGCCATACAATGCAACAGGTGGGTCCTGCAGATAGGCCAATGGGGCTGCAGCCTGTCATTCTTTTCCATCCCACCCCATCTTCCTCCTACACCAGATAGGCTTTTTGGAGCACAGTGTGTCCAATTTGCTTCAAAAGGTTGGGCTCTTTAGGAGAAAAGAGGGGCTGTAACTCCTGTGGCTGTAACTCCTCTTATTTCCTAGCGCTCAAAAAGGGCAGAGGCCCTCATCCTATTTTAGATCTTTGACCTCTCAATTTCTTTCTGTGAAAGGGACAAACTGAAGATGCTCATGCTGTCACAGGTTCTATCTGCCCTGGAGTGAGGAGACTCGGTGGTGCCGCTGGATCTACAAGATGCCAATTTCCATATCACTGCCCTGCAAGCCCACAGGTGCTGCCAGCAGTTTAGGGAGGGCAGTGAGCATTTTCAGTTTGCTGTGCCGTGCCTTTTCAGCCTCACCAGTGCCTCTTGGGGGTTACACAAATGTGATGGCGGTGATCGCAGCATGTCTTCGGAGCTCCGCTATACCAGTATTCCTCTACCTTGACAACTGGCAGGCTCACCACAGTCAGTTACGGACCACCTCCAGATTGCAGTGACCCTCCAGTCCTTACATCTCTGTGGTTGATAATCAGCATATTCAAGTCACACCTGACTCTGCAGATGCTCTTTCATTGGAGCCTTCTTGGATACCATGAATTTTCGGGCCTTTCCTCTGGATTACCGAGTCCAGGTCATTTGGTCTAGGATCCCGATTTTCTAGCTCCACTTATGGGGCTCAATGTAGAAGGCTCTAAGGCTTCTTGGTCCTTTGATCTCCTGCATCCAGGTCACACACGTCTTAGTGGACCAGCACCAAGGAAAACCTGTCGGACTCCATTCAGGTTTCTGAGGAGACTACAAAAGATCTGCAGTGTTGGCTGCTCAAACACAATTGGACCAGTGACAGACCCCTCTCCCAGAGATCATGGTGGTGAAAGACATGTAAATGATCATTGGGGGAGGTCATGTGGGAGAGGTGGAGATGCTGTAGTTGCGGGCCATTGGCTTGGGGTTGTAAGCTCTCTTGCTATTCATCAAGGGGAGGCTGGTTCAGGTCCTCAGGGACAACACCACTGTTATGTGATGTTGCAGCAAGCAGGGTGATGTGGAGTCTGTGCTTGACTGACTCATTAGGACACTTCTCTGATTATACATCACCTGGCAGGATCTTTAAATGCCAGGATGGTTGAACTCCGCCGGTGACGCCTAGCGGACAAATGGCAGCTACGACCCAAGGTGGCACAGGATGTCTTTCAAAACAAAGGGGATCATTATGATGGCGGAAGGACCCTTCGACATCTGATTCCCATTTCCCCCCGCCATATTAAGGATGGCGGGGGAATCGCATTGTGACTGTGGCGGTAACAAAGACCGCCCTCCAAACTTCCGCCACAGGCAATCGTCACGATTGCCAGGTGGAGCAGTCAGCATGAGTAAAATGGCGGCGGTGCCTAGCAGGCACCGCCTACCAGATTACAATGCTAGCGTCAGCCAGCTTTTCCGTGGCGGTGGAACCACCAGGGAAAGGCTGGCGGAGGCTGGGTACGGGGACCCATTGTGGGGGGAGGGTGTATGTGCACTACGGGGGTACCCATGGTACCTCCTACATTTCCATGCAGAAGGTGGCTGGCACCGCATGGTGCCTGCCACATTGTGTAGGGAAATGCACAACATGCGACTTCCAACACTGCAGCAGTGCTGCAGCCAGCAGCATCGTCTGCAATGTGAAATCGCTGGATGCGACTGCCATGGTGGTGGTTGCATCGTGATTTGGAGTGCGAGACCGACGCCTTACAGATGGGTGGTCCATACCGGCTATGATGGCCGGCAGACTCAAGTCCGCCTGCCATCGTAATCGGACCCTCTTTGAGGAACTCTGGGTAGTTCCCAAGTTTAGGTGGAGAGCTGCTTTTGTTGGAGCACATTTACAACACCAGCAACACTCTAAATCTACTCACCTCAAATGTCTGGTTTTCTGGCAGAGTTTTTAAGCATAGAATTAGCATAGTGCTACCCATATCGAGCTAGAAGAGCAACAAGAGCCCTTGCCATTTTTGCAGCAAAGTCTTTACTCATAGGACTAGATGGTGCTGACCACACCAAGCTGTAAAATGACAAAAGTATTTTGGTCCAGGCACAGTATTACTGCTTTGGATTAGTAAAATACAATCCAAGCCAACCTGGAATGAATAAAAGCAACTCTTTATCCATGTTTTTTTCATTCTCATTAGAGCTTGTTAGACAAGTATAGCTTTATCTTGACACAAGGGGCTAACCAGTATAAGTCAAAACCAAACACTCCTATGATAATCGTTTGCTAAATAGTAACTAGTAACTATATATCTTGTGGCCTAGTCATACACAGTGTTGTCATCAATGATGTATTTTCAGATGTCATCAGTGATGTTATCAATGATGTCATAGAGCTTCAAGACTGATGAATATGTAAGGTCCTCCTAACTAGCGCATGTCAAGGTCTTGAGTTACAGTTGCTTCAGTCAACTCTGACTGATGAATTTCAGTGTACTTTTAGTTTAAAATGTTACATTTAAAATGACATTTTCACCTAACTATAAGAGCATTTTAACCTTTCTTTTTCAGTGAATTTCTGAGTCTTTTTTAAGGTAAAGTAAGATATTTTTTCCATATGTAACAAGAATGTCACTTTAATTGTTGTTTTTTTCAGTGAATTTCCAGGTTTAAAAAAAATATGTTAAAGATTTATTACTGCACCCAACTTTGCCAAACCCCCGCCATGCACAGTGGGGTATTGACCACACAGCCAACGTGGAAAATGTACAACAAAAGCCCAGCAATGTTGACTCCAACACACGTAATCAAGGAATTGGAAAAAGCATATATCCTTAAATCAAAAAAATAGTGTCAAATGAGATCATTAACTAAATTCATTAAATGTTCAAGGGTGCCCAGAGAGTTCAGTATCATGGTGTATTCAGTATCTACTGGAAGAATAGAGGGAACATATCAAACAGTGCTCTATAAAACTCATGGCAACCTTGGTGAAACATGCCAAATGTAAAATGGTGATAGAAACATCTAATATTGAGGCTCTAGCAAAAGAACTAGTGGATTTGAAGGGAGAGGATGAAGTGAAGAATTTCCCAGAGAAAATGGAGAATAATCTGGATACAAATAAGGAAGCGATAAAGGACAGAAAAGTACAAAGGTTTAACCATGATAGGTTTGCTTACTAGTTTGGCTTCCACCACAAAATATGAGCAATTACATATAAAAAATAAGGATACACTTGATAAAACTTGTTTTGAAAATGCTAGCGTGAGTGAAATTGAAGTAAGCTCTGACCATGGCTCATCAGCTGATGAAGGCCACCAATGAGAAGACTATTTTTTGTTGTTGTTGATGAAATTAGACTTTTACACTTATCACCGAGTCAAAGAGGAAGGGAAGGGGTAATCAAGGAAGCAGTGAAAGAGAAAACACACTATGTGGAAGGGGAAACGCAAAAGAAGTCAATAAACAAGATAGAAAATATGGATCACTTAAGAGAAGCAATGGCGGATAGACTCCATGTTATTAACATTTCTTCCATGACATTGAATTCAG
The DNA here is from genome assembly GCF_964204655.1 of Triturus cristatus. Lineage (NCBI taxonomy): Eukaryota > Metazoa > Chordata > Amphibia > Caudata > Salamandridae > Triturus > Triturus cristatus. The sequence goes on along the minus strand of NC_140590.1, from coordinate 482,935,025 downwards.
TCTGGAAAATAATATTATATCGAAGTTTACGTTTTTGCCCCTCTCATCAATGAATTCTGTTGTCTTGGGAATAGAACTCAACAAATGTACATGCACCTTAAAGTGTTACATCAATGCTTTGCAATGAGATCCCCAAAAGAGACAAAGAGAAAGAATCCAACAAGATCTCAACTTTTATGAGGCTTGGACATCCTGAGCTATTGGCATTACAAACCGTACCAGAGAAAGTAGAGTGCCCAGACACCAATATGAGTACTATATACCAATTAATACAGATGAAAGTTTGTGAGAGATTGGGATTTTAAACGACTATGTCTAATTAAAGTGGCCTCAAATTAAAATCCACATTCTGCCTGAAACTACCAGCTGGTAAAAAGGTTTACACCTTCTATGAGTTAATGGTGGAGGACATCACCGGATTACAAGGCACGCAGAGGAAGAAACTTAAATCCAAAATGTCTTGGAAAGAATGGCAATAAATCAATAAATTGAGAGATAAAAAAACAGTAATTATAAAGACATTGGACAAGGATGGCAATATTGTCGTGGTGCGACAGAAAGCTAAATAAAAAAGAAAGCCAATAAAAAACTTGGCCTGGAAGGAAGAGAGCTTTTGGACTGGGAAGAATTTCAGTATTTAAAAACATCACATGCTTTAAGTTTTATGATACCTGTATGGTTTTTAGAGTCTGTTGTATTGCACATATTATCCCAGACATTGAATCAGGATAAATCTGATGACCTTTTTATTTTAGTGATAAGCTCATGCATTTGTCATTTTAGATATCAACTACAGCACTATGACCACATGAGACTCTGAACATTTAAAAATAATATACATATGTTATCTGAAGAAAAATATTCACTATATACAATGTTTTAATTTTTTAAATCTCTTACTTGCGTATTTGCACATTTCTTGGGCCTATTTGCATCTTTCAGCGTTTCCGGTCCGTCATGGCATTTCTGTGCCGCTTGTACGGAGAAACGCTGTAGGCCACACCTCCCACAAACTTATTCCACCCCCACTTCCGGCTGGCTGTCGGGCTGGTGGCAGGAGCCGAGACAGGATTTAAACAAGATGCACACCAGGACGCGCAGCGGACGCACCGCTGGTGCGCCGAAAGGCGCACCAAAGGCAAGCCTGCCTGCGCCCGTCTGTGCCCGAACAGGACCGGGGGCTCTACCTTATGCCCATTTTTATTGATACTCGGCCAGGAAGCTGATATCACACCAGGGTAATCATTATATCAACGACACTACCTGCTCTAATTTAGAGAAAGCGGATATTTTAGCTCACAGAAACATTTTACTTCTATCATGCCCCCACGACCTGTTTCAGAAAATAACAAGACTCAGGAGTCAAAGGGCCTCACAGTCTATTATTTGAATACTCGTTCTATGGTGAGACACCAGTTGGAAATCTTTCAGCTCTTAGACTCTGATAAACCAGATATTCTCCTCCTTATGGAAACGTGACTGACTGAGGAATCTGCTCCCGATATTCTGGTCGCAGTACCGGACACTTACTATATCCTGCAGGCTAATCGCCCCTCAGGAAAAGCTGGTGGTTGGGTGGCAGCCATTATTCATCAGGACCACCAGTTCACTTCCTTAGTAGTTACGGGCCTACCTTCAGTTGACAGTCTAGTTTTAAAATTTGAATCCTCCAGTCACCTTTTATTTGTGCCCTCTTTTATAGACCTCGCCATCATATGCCTATATTTCCTCAGGCAGTGGGCGAAATGATATCCCATTTTGTTATTAACCACGCCAGAATACTGATAATTGGTGACTTCAATTACTGGTCTCACGATGAAAGGGAGTGCCCCAGCTCGGTTGAATTGACAGATCTTTTAACTGGAATGAATTGCACCCAGCATGTAAGGGCTGCTACACACATAAAAGGGGATACCCTAGACCAAATATGAACATCTAACTTGGAGATTTCCACTCCACTGATTTCTCCCTGTATTTGGTCAGATCATCATCTTATAACATTCAACCTTATTGACGTTTTCCCTCCCAAACCCCAACATTTAAGGAATGTAATGTCAAGAAACTGGCGACGTATGAACACTGATCAATTCAGATTACTGTTAACTGATATGGCCCCCTCTGCACAGGAGGCGTTTCAGACTCAGGCAGAGAGCATTAAAACATGGCTTGAGCTGGTCAGTGACCGTGTCGCTCCCCTCAAGAAAATCAAGATTCTGAGACCCCATGATGCCCAACGATGGTTCTCAGAAGACTTAAAAAACAAGAAACGTGCCTTAAGACAGGCCGAACGCAGTTGGAGACGTCACTATCTTTCTGATAAGAGGGCTTTTTATGTAACCCTCCTGAAAGAATACAAAAAGGAGATTCTTTGTATCAAGGAAGATTATTTCTCTAACAAAATTCTTAATTCATCTAATAAACCCAAAGAAATTTTCTCCATAGTGAACGAGCTTTCTAAACCAGACAGGATCATGTCGAAGCCAATTCCTACACAGTCCTTCTGCGACTCCCTCAACTCTTTCTTTCTCAAGAAAATTGCCTCTATGAAAGCTAGTATTCCCTCTTCTACCCTTCCTATATCCGATCCGAATACTTGTCAGAATGCATCTCGGATGGATCAAATTCCCTTGATCTCTAGGGAGACCTTTCTTGATCTACTTAAATAGGTTGACTCTGGTTCCCCCACTGATTGTTGCCCTCCTCATATATTTCGGGAAGCTTTCACTATCTGCCCTGACCTTCCTTTCTCATTCCTTAACAACTCACTTAAACATGGTATTGTCCCTGACATATTTAAAAGTGCGGAAATCGGCCCTATTCTAAAGAAACCGGGCGCCGATCCGTCAGTTCTTAGTATTTATCTCCTTACTACCCTATTTGGGTAAAGTCCTAGAGGCTTATGCGTCAAATTGCTTCAGTACATTTGTTAAACATTACCAGATCTTGGACTTCCATCAGGCAGGTTTCAGACCTGCCCATTCTACAGAATCTGTTATACTTACAATCGTGGACGAATTAAGAAGGGGGGCTGATAGTGGCATCCTGCAGGCCCTGGTTCTCCTGGATTTGTCAGCAGCATTTGACACGGTCGATCACAACATCCTGGTTGACCGTGTCAGAAATGCCGGGATCCAGGGTCTGGCGTTGAGATCGCTTTCCTCCTTCCTTAGCAACCGCTTCCAAGCAGTACGGCTTGCAAATTTTTCGTCCAACAAGAGGGAACTGACCTGTGGGGTCCCCCAGGGCTCCTCTCTTTCTCCACTCCTCTTTAATCTGTATATTCTCCCTCTAATTCGATCTCTGAGAGAAAGGATTGGGACTTCCAACTATGCTGATGATCTCCAATTGGTGTTTGACATCAACTCATCAGCATCCTCAGTTTTCCACTTTCAATCTACCCTGATCTTTATAAGTGACAGGATGAATAACAACCAACTTAAGTTGAACCCTGACAAAACTGAGCTGATTCTTACAGGTGGCTCTACCAATCCTTGGCATTCCAACTTCTGGCCATCCTCTCTGGGCAACTCTCCGGTGCCGGCAAGCTCTGCCAAAAGCTTAGGCATTGTGATCTCTAACGATTTGTCAATGACTGCCCAAATTGGTTCAGTGGTTTCCGCAAGCTATTTCCAACTGCGGAGAATAAGGAAGATTAGTAGATTTCTGTCTAGAGAAGCTTTAACCTTGGTTATCTTAGCCTTGGTTATCTCCCGATTGGACTATGCTAACTCGTTGTACTATGGCATCCCCGCCTATCAACTGAGACATCTTTAGTTGGTTTAGAACCAAGCTGCCAGACTCAGCTTTTACCAACCGAAGTGGCAGCATGTGACACCTATTATGAAAAATCTACACTGGCTCCCTGTGGCCAAGAGGTGTGTTTTCAAGCTGGGTTGCACTATCTTTAAAGCCCATCATGGCAATAGTCCTGCTTTCATCTCTTCTAGGATTAAACAATATATCTGCCCACCTGGGATTTGCGCTCCTCTCATTTAAAACTGCTAGTCACTCCCTCTTTCAAACGTAAGAAGCACGGAGGCTCTAGATTTACTGTTTTGGCCCCACAATTCTGGAACTCTCTCCCTGTGGAGATGAGACTGGTTACATCCTACGCACAGTTCAGAAAATTGCTTAAGACTCCATTGTTTGCCCAATCATATGACACTTAACCTCAGTTTCCTGCAAGCACCGTTCTGCCTCATCATCGCCATGAAACCGTCTGGTGTGTGTGCGCTATATAAAAGGTTTTAACATAACATAATACATAGCATCAGGAATAGGACAACATATTAACACAGGCATATAAATGTCACATTTTCGAAAGTATAATAATCTTGAATAATGATTTAAAGCATGTGATATTTTAACATAGAGACATCATATGCTGGAAATGAGATCCTAATAATGATGCAATAGGGGTTGACTGACCTTTAGACCATTAAGGACTGAATTCAATCTTATGACTATATTCAGCATTTGTCAAGGTGCATGTTTTTCATGTACACACACATTATCAGGATCTTTGGATCAAGTGTAATGGGTGCTTGTACATCCATTATGACTGCACAGGTCACTTTATTAAGATCTATGGGGCATATTATCAAGCCAGGAGATAAAATTATCGCCGCTTTAGCGGCAGAAAACTGCTGCTAAAACGGCGATAATGGGCTTGATAATATGCTCTATGGAATTCCAATTGAAGCCCATGTTAAATGTGAAGGACGTCTAACATGGGCTTCAATTGGAATTCCATAGAGCATATTATCAAGCCCATTATCGCCCTTTTAGCGGTAGTTTTCTGCCGCTAAAGCGGCGATAATTTTATCGCCTGGCTTGATAATATGCCCCTATGGTTTTTCTTTCTTTACAACAAAATGTTATTGTCAACAGCCAAAAGACGCCTGACTGGGCGTTGCACCAAAACGGCGATGAGTACATAATACAAACACTGATGTTGACATTTTGTATCAAGCTATAAAAGGGAGGATCATGTGCATAACAACTTGTTTCAATAACAATTAACAGAAGTGTCATATATCCACAATAAAGTATAAAGCATATAAGGTCCATCCATAACTGCAGAGTCCACCCTATCCCAATCTGTAAATCCCACCACATAGCAACTATAATCAAATCAATTTGTTGTTGGATCAGGAATAGTCTCTAAGTAAATCCCCCGGAAGTCTGCCCATCGCTTCCATATCTTTCGATATTTCCAACGGCAGGCCCGAGCAGCAAAAATAGGTATCTCCAGCCCCATACAGAAATCCAGGCCCTTTTTTCTGACCTCAATGAGAGGACGGGGAGGTGTCCTTCCATTTTTTCGCTGTGTCTCGCTTTGCGAGTGTGAGGCTGTGTAACAGTAGGTGGCGTTTGTAGATGTTCCCCCCCCATGTCATCAGTGATATCTGGGCGGGTCAGTCTGGGTGAGTGGGGGACGCACCAACCCAAAACCTGCGACAGACATGTAATGACGCCATGCCAGAACTTTGTAAGTGATATACATGACCATACTGTGATGGTGTAAAGTACCGTCCACCGCACGCCACCTCAAGCAAAGCGGAGAGGCAATGTGTCCCGCCCGCCAGAGTCCGTGTCTTGTGTAATACACCCTGTGTAGGTATTTAAACAGTATGTATCGGAGTTGTGTTGCCATGGCTGGTCAGCTTGCCAGGCCTCCCGTGTGTTGGATAGTGTTGTATGGCTATTCATGACTAGCGTACGGTAGATTTTGGCAGTCTTGTGTTCCCATAAGTCTCCCATGAACACCTTAGCCTCAAGAGGGCTACACTCGGGTATAGACTCCTGGAGTGCCAAATATGGCAAGAAGGCGTGACGGAATTGCAGATATTTGTAAAATTGCGAACGAGGCATCGCATACTCTTGCTGCAGCTCCTGAAAGGACTTCCGTGTTTGTCCATGAAAGACATCCCCAACCGTAGAGATTCCTATTTCATCCCATCCCAAAAAACAGGGAAGACCAGCCAGCTGCGGCAAGAGGCCATTACCCCAAAGGGGAGCTTTTTTGTTATTCCGCACCTCCACCCCAGCTGCTGGAGAGTGCGCTTCCAGAGTCTAAAGAACGTGGTGGTCGCCGGGGGCAATGCCTTCAGGGTTGCTCCCTCATACAAACCAGAATGCAAAGGTTGGGTACCCATTAGCCACTGCTCGACCATGTAGGAGGGATCTGACCTATCTCCGTATCACCAGTCATAGGTGTGAAGCCGCATAATATGCCTTGATGTCAGGTGTTGCCAATCCACCGCAATAGGTTGATCGGAAACAGGTCCTCAAAGCAACCTGGGCGGACCCACTTTTCCAGAGAAAGTGTTGAAGTGTAGCATTGAGTTGTATAAAGCAACTATGTGGTATGAGATATGGATGATTTTGAAGTTGGTAAAATAATAGGGGTAGGGAGACCATCTTAAAAATGGCGGATCTACCAAATAGAGAAAGGGGTAGATGCGACCAGACTCGAGTCTGCTCTTTGATCTGTACCCAAAGCGGAGCTAGATTTCTTTCACCGGACAAGGACTGCGAGGCGGCCCAAAAAAAAACAAGATATTTGAAACCGTCAGGTACCACCGTGACCCCCTCGGACCAGGAACTGAGACGTCCTGTATTGCGTAAGGGCCATAGGTAGAATTTACGTGGCTTCTTTAAAGTCCTGATGTCTTGACAGAGATCTGCATGATCCTGAGTAGTCGAGGCCCAGAATGATCCGGACTCGTAAGGAAAAATAACACGTCGTCCGCATACAATGCTATGTGATCCGACATTGCCCCAGGCCACTCAAATCCCCATTACTGAGCGTCAATCCGCACCCATGTCGCAAGAGGCTCCATAGCGAGTGCGAAGAGATAAGGGGAGAGGGGGTAACACTGGCGGGTGCTGCGTCCGATAGAAAAGGTTTGTGAGTCGGAGTCAGCCATACGGACTGACGTGGTGACACAGGTATATAAAAGTTTGATATATCTCAAGAGATGAGGACCAAGATTGAGGCAGTTCAACAGCCCAAACAGATACGTCCAACTTAGAGAGTCAAAGGCCCTATCTATGTCCGCCAGCAAAAGAGAAGCAGGGTCACCCAATCTATCCACAGAAGCAATGGCGTTGTGGGCACGTCGGATGTTATGCCGCGTAGAGCGACCCGGCATAAAACCTGCCTGATCCGAATGGACTAAATCTGAAATGTGTGGAACTATACGGTTGGCTATAATTTTGGCAAGAGGTTTTGCCTCGAAATTGAGGAGTGTGGAGTTCAGGGGGTCTGCCCGGCTTCTGAAAAATCACTATCTCTGCATGTCACCAATCCCCTGGAAGACACCTATCATCAAAAGCTGCCTGAAGAGCAATGAGATAAAAAGCAATGAGGATTGTTATTTTTTATAAAATTTGCACGGGAAACCATTGGGGCCAGGGGCTTTGCCCGAGCACATCCCAGAAAGCACCTCTTGGACCTCCTTAGTCATGATCGGGGCATCTAAGGCGTCTCTTGTCTGGTCCGTGAGGGCGCGGGGGCAAGTCTGCAATAAACTGATGGACTAACTGTGGCGAGATAGTCTCACAAGGGGCGTACAGCTCTGCATAGTAAGTCGCAAAACTGGCAGCCACCCGAGAAGGGTCTGTGAGAACATTTTCGTGGGGATCGTGCAAACATGAGATAGAGATAGGGCGGAGCACTCTCTGACACAGACACATGGAGCAAGGCGCTCGACTTGTCGCCCCAGGTAGCCAACCAGGCAGCCCGAGCCTCATCCATCAATTTCTAAGCATAAACCTGTTGGGTATAAAGTAGTTGTCGGTGTGAATCGTGTCCATTCACTTCACGGCACGCATGCTCCGCATCCACCAGCTGGGCCTCCAATAGTGTCAACCGCTCCAGGACGCAGCCTACGCTGCGCCGTGCAGAAGGCAACGTCTACCCCTCGTAGCAAGGGTTTCATCACCTCCCATACAATCACAGGCGAGTCAACCGATCCTACATTGTGTAGGAAATATTCTGTAAGGGAAGTGTGCATATGTATCCTATACATGTCATCAAGCAGGAGCCACGGCGAGAGGCGCCAGTGAAAGGGAGGATGCATAGTATCAAGTCTCAGGTCCAACTGAACTCGGTTATATGTTTCTTTCCGGACTTTACTTTGAAGGTGCAACAGGAGTGGTGCACTTTTGATGGTGTGAAACGCGTTCTCAGAGAGAAAGGATTAAAATGTATGATGCTATTTTCAGCCAAGCTTAAGGTTATAGACAACGACCAATCCTTGTTCTTTACCACACAAGCAGAGGTGCAACAATGTTTGGGGGGGAGCCCCCGAACACATAATCGCAGTAGAGAAGTGGACTGGCGCGGTAGTAGATACCGCAACCTTGAGTCCCAACTCGGAATGCATAGGATGAGAAGTCAGAGTCACGATCCAGAAGCTCCCACTCTGGGAGCCCTACGGGCAGAGAGGTGAATCCTGGAAAGTAAGGGACACGGTCGTTCTTATGAGGCTGATCGTACAGCCTACGATGGACTTCAGGTACAGATCGAAATCTACTGAAGGGGAGATGCGACCACATACAACGAACAATTGAGCTTGGGATGCTGTTAGATGGGACACGGTCTTGAGTGTTCCAGCTGTATTATATGATGTGGGGTGGGGTGGGATTGTGGGCCCGGAGAAGGCACTTCTGAGTGGTGGTACCAGTCAGCCCTACACTAGTTACATGTTTCTTCGGGCGACAGGCGTTCTGCTATTCGGGATGTGGGTAGTTTTAGAACTACAAGGCAGGGTTGCAGGGAGGGGGGTAGTTACTGTGGGTATTTGCATTTACTATGTTTTTTGCTTGATTGTTTAGGCTTCAGGTCATGCGCTCCAACAAATGCGGGTTGTGATTTGTGACTATGGGTCGGGTATTGTTGCGTGTTATGGGGGGGCCCTGGTTGCTGGGTAGGGGGGGATACTATATGCTCACTAAATGGCTGCACGACACAGTAGAAACTTGACGATTCTCTCTTGGAATGTGAATGGTCTGGGGGACAAAATTAAACATACGATGGTACTACAGTATCTACATAGACACTCTCCTACAAGAGACACACCTTAAAGGCAATAACTACTTAGCTCTGAATTGCTATGGCTATACGCTCCAGGTACACGCTGGCTTTCCGTCGGGTTCGAGGGGCACGGCCATTCTCATTAAAAATATGATACCTCTGGTTGTACAGTGCACATGGTGCGACCACATGGGAAGATACACGGCTCTGTCTGGAACTTGGGATGGAAAACTGTGAATTTTTGCTCTGTGTATATTCCCCCGAGACTGCACAAGCTTACACTCTCGGACCTTAGCAAACTAATATTGGAATTCCCACTGGGAACTTTGATTGTAGGGGGAGACATGAATGGCACGATGGCTCCGGACATAGATAGGGAAGTACTCCCTCCCACGGCACAGGGACTCTGACCACTGTACACATTTGCGAGGGCACTGGGACTGGTGGACCTGTGGAGGTACCACAACCCCAGAACGAGACACTATACTCACATATCAGCAGCTCATGGAAGTGGCTCATGATTGGATTATATTTTTACACACACTACCTCGGCGGGTCTCTTCTGGGGAGGGTGCCACAAGGCACGAGGGATATCAGACCACTCACCGATGGAAGTACAGATGCACAGGCACGCTAGGGACTGGTCTCTACCGCCAAGACTGGATCCTTTCCTATTCCGTGACCAGGAGTTCCGAGAGCGCTTTGAGTAGCGCACTGAACAGTACATCACTGAAAACGTTGGTTCGGTAAGATCTACCCGCACTCTCTGGGAAGCGCATATAAGGTGGTGGTCAGGGGTTTTGTACAGGCAGCAAGCGGTGCTCAATGTAAGGAAAAGCGCGCACAGAGCGAAGATCTCGAGCACAAGATACTAAATCTGGAGGGAACACTGAGTGACAACCCTGAGGGGGTCTCCGGACTCAAACACCCTCTCAAACTCAAGCAAAAAACTCTCCGGGATATAGAAGAAAACACTGCCCGGGCCCACGCTATTGCCACACATAGGTCTATGATGTGGGTGACAGACCAACAAACTGATTGACTGGCTGGAGAAGAGGGACAAGAGCCGTAATTGGGTCTCTGAGATTAGGACCGTGGAGGGATTACAGGGCGGCACAGGCACGGAGTTGACGGAAGTCTTTGCAAATATTATGAGAACATTTATCGGAGTCCACGGGGGGAGTCAGATTGTGTTGAGTTCCTAAGGGACATTTCCCTGCCAATGCTTAGAACGGAGGATAGAGAGGCGTTGGACTCTGACCTTCATGTAGAAGAAGTAGAAAATGCCATGCAGGACTTTCAATCAGTAATGGGCTTCCCACAGAGATGTTTAAATGTGTGGCAGGTAAGCTTGCCCTACACATACTCAATATGTTCCTAAAGGCAATCAAAGAGGGGCAACTCCCTGTGGACACGAGAATGGTGACCATAGTGGTCCTCCTCAAGAAAGGAAAACCTCATGACCTCTGTAGCTCCTGCAGACCTATTTCCCTTCTGAATTTTGAAGCCAAAGTTCTGGCCAAGATCATTGCGAATCGGTTGAACCCTGTCATACAATCCTTGATCCATCCAAATCAATCTGGCTTTAAGCCACATAGGAGCACTAGGCTCAACTTGCGACGCCTCTATGGAGTCATGCATATGAACCAAGCACTGCCAGACGTACCGGCAGCCCTCCTCTCACTGGACACGAGGATGGCATTCAACAGCATCGAATGGACCTATCTTTTTGCTGTCTTGGAGAAGGTAGGCCTTGGCCCAAATTTGCTAAAGTGGGCTTGGCTACTATACACCACTCCACTGGCACGTGTCAGGGTCAACGGGGTGGTATCCAGAGCCTTTTCCCTCCACAGGGGCACACGTCAAGGATGCCCATTGTCACTGATGTTATTCGTGTTAGCGTTGTAACCACTGGCAGCCTGGCTAAGAGGGAGCATGTTGGTGAGGGGCATTGACATAGGGGAGGGGGGGCTGGGAAGAATGCATATCCCTGTATGCAGACGATATCCTTCTTTATGCTCACAGACCCTGACAAACATTCCACAGGCTAATTCACATAATACAGTCCTTTGGCTCCTACTCGGGATACTGCATTAATTGGGACAAATCCCTAGTAAACTCTCTGGTGGGCGATCCTCCTGCATTAACGTCGCCATGCTCGGAGCTGGTGCAGCAGGATAAGTTTAAGTACCTGGGTATTTGGGTGACAAAGTCTGTGAAGGAGTTCACACAATTAAATCTGCTGGCGCAACTTAACAGACTACGGGATGACGCGGTTCACTGGAGGGAGCTCCGGGTCTACCTTATGGGAAGAGCTGTCCTCTTTAAAATGATTGCCCTTCCATCCTTACTCTATGCAGTTCAGAATACCCCACATCGTTCTTCTGCGTGATCGTATCCGAACAGCGTAAGCTGTTATGGGGGCAGTCCTAGAATTGCGCTTAAGAAGCTCCAGAATGGAGTGTACGAGGTCAGTCTGGAACTTCCAGGTATTAGGAAATATTACTGGGCCTCTCAACTCATTAAAATCAACGGATGGGTCTTTTCTCCCATGGAGGAACCAGCATACAGGGTGGATCGATTGGCGATGACCAACTGCAGTTATCTAGCGGAACTGTACCGTGTGGGTCGGGGCAAGGCACATCTCCCGACACATACAAGGACGGTTATTGACATCTGGCATAAGGCAACTAAAATGACAGGCTGGGAGAATAAACTCACGGATCAGACACCTTTGTGGGAGGGAGATTTTCTGAAAGAATTAAAACGTCTGCAGGGCTTCTGAAAAGGGAGCATCATTGAGATTGACGTACTTGGGGATGTCTGGAAGGGAGGCAAAATGCGCTTGCATTTGATACCTTAAGGGAGAACTTCCAATTGGGGGGAGGTGAGTTCCTCAGATACCGACAATTGCATCTTGCGCTCCACTGTCATTTGAAAGAAGGTACTGTGATACTGGAGTATTCTCCTTTGGAGGACAGGCTCCTCATGGAACCCATGATTGATAAAGCAGGGTCCCTTACTTACAAAAACCTCATGACCAACTCCCCAGACTGCATGGTCATGGAGGCCTGGGAATCTGATGTGGGGCTTCTCGAGGATGACGATTGGGCGGAGGCCTTACAGAGTCCCTGAGATATAGCCATTAGAGCGCGCTTTAGGCTTGTTCAACTCCGCATTCTTCACAGATCGTACGCCTCACGAATAGTACAGTTTCGTATTGGGGGTTGTGTGTCCGAGCTGTGTGCGAGGGGGTGTGGGGAGAATGGGTCCCTCTTTCATATTCTATGGTCCTGCCCCAGGATTCAGAGGTACTGGTGGGGTCTGACCCGCATTATGGAGGCAGTGGTGGGAGTGAGGATCCCGCTGGAGTCTAGATGGCACATCCTGGGCGTCATGGATGAGATCACATGGCCACAATGGGCCAAGACTTGGCTAGCCTTAGCAGGGGGGTTGCCAAGAGGAATATTGCCCAGGCATGGGGGGCAGCAGAACCCTCGACACTGGAAGCATGGAAGTGCCTTATGGACTGGTGCCATAGGGCGGAACAAGTGGTCTATCAAAGTCTATCTTTATGCCCCTGCAAATGGGGGAAAATATAGGGGGCATGGGCTCAGTATAGGGGTCTGTGTAGGGGGCCCTGAGGTGTGTCTTAAATGTTTTCCTATAAGAGATCAGTGGAGGGATCCGTTCAATACCGTAGTGAAGTGCGCAGCATGTATCTGATTTCGATATTTGGGGGGGCTATGGGGCAAACGTGCAAATGTCCTAACCCGCAATTGTATGTCTATGTATGCTATGTCTCTGAAGCGTGTTCTTTTGTTTCTTTTTGATCATCTGGGGTTGTGGGGTTAAGAGGAGTCTGGTCTCTGGTGAAGGGCCTACTTCACATAAATATGCTAGACCTTGGGGCAATTCAGTTGGCTCTGAAGGCCTTCCTGCCATCTGTCAAAAGAAGGCTGGTGCAGTCTCTCAAGGGCATCACCACCACTGTGGGGTACTGTAACAAACATAGCGGATTGGAGTCCGGTGTCTCATGCCAGGAGATTTTGCATCTCCGAAGGTATTTGGACCACCAGACTATCATCCTGGTCGAGAATCTCCTAACTAGGTCCCTGAATGCCAGAGATGATGAACTAAGCAGACATTGTCTGACAGATCACAAAGGGTGCTGGCTCCAAGGCGGTGCAGGGCATCTTCTGACAGTGAGAGAAGCCTGACTAGATCTTTTTGCCACCATCAAGAATGCACAGTGTCAACAATTTTGCACATTGCAGTTTCCGCAGGTACACACGTTAGGAGACATATTCCAGCTAGAATGGAACATGGGACTCCTGTAAGCCTTCTGCTTCTACTTCTTCCGCCTTGAGTTCTGAAGATGGTCAAAAATGACTGGGCCCAAGTCATCCTGGTTGCCTCAGATCGGGCAGAATAGTGTGATATCTGGAGCACCTGGGCATGAGCATCTATCTTCTGATCAAACTGCTGCTTTCACAAAGACCTTCTGTCTCAGCAACAGGGCACGGTCCTCCACCTGAATCCACGCAATGTACACCTACCTATATGCATGTAGACTGAGCAGCTGCAATGCGTTCATTTGCTACCTCAATTCTATCATCCTTTAGAGCATTTCATTTGCTACCTCAAGTAATGTATGTCTTTCTTGCTGATTGTGCCCTCTCACAAATTCGATTTATTCAAGGCATTGTAACAAAGGTGTAACCTGCTGTATTGTTCGCAAATCTGACCCCGTACAAGAAAAGCTGTTGGAAGTCCTTTTGTTTGTGTTGTCTTTAGCCCAGAAAGGCCTTGCAGTGGCGCTACTAAAGGTTTCATGCTGTTGGTTGGCCCCGTCAGCCTTTTTACATTTTCAGAGCAACCTTCCTTGTTCAAATCACCGTTGTGATGAGGTTTAAAAAAGGTTTGACACATTTCCCGCCAAACCGTTTGTGATGCTGCACTGGAACATCATGTGCTGGTGCAGAGATGCTCGCTGCATCTCCTCACCATGAACAGTCTTCCTCATTGCTATTACGCCAGCTCTTTGGGTGAGTGAACTTGAGGCACTTTCAGTGCAACCAGCTTGTGAGTGAGTGAGTGAACTTGAGGCACTTTCAGTGCAACCAGCTTGTGAGTGAGTGAGTGAACTTGAGGCACTTTCAGTGCAACCAGCTTGTGAGTGAGTGAGTGAACTTGAGGCACTTTCAGTGCAACCAGCTTGTGAGTGAGTGAGTGAACTTGAGGCACTTTCCGTACAACCACCCCACGCCACCTTGTTCCTTGACAAATGGTACTGAGGACTCAGGCAGCCTTCTTACCAAAAGTCGTGACTTCTTTCCATGTTGGGCAATTCATCGCTCTACCAGTGTGCTTTGCTGCCCCTCACTCCCCAAACGACTAAGAAACTGACCTCAGCACGTAGAGGTGGCATTTATACGCGGCTCCCCTCCATCACTTCCGGAGCGGTATGGAGTGATTTAAATGGTTGATGCAAAGGAAAAGGTATAGGCTTTAACATGATTATTTAAGTAAATTCTCATTCGTTTCCTCCCCCTGGCGATGTGAATCACTGGGCTGGGTAACAGAGAGAGCATGTCCGTGATTCCGCAATAAGTCATAAGCAGTGCATTAATCCATATAACTGCACCAAGGCCATTGTCTCATTACATTTGGCTGTGCAGATATAATTCTGATATGTCTGCAGGCTGGACATAGGATGAAGGTCAGGTGTGCATGGAAACCTGAAAGGAATGGCAAACGTTTGGTACTAAAATTAGATATGTAGGGATCCTTAAAATGCATCCTGTGCCACATGGTCTGTTTTTATAATGTTCACATTCTACGCACTCATGCACTTGCTTTGATAGCTGCAATAATCTTAGAAACGAGAGTGTGGATTTCCTGCGTGTATGCACTTGAGAAGAAAGGTAGCCAGAATCCTCAAGCAAAAATAACAATGTCTAACATTCTCAGGTTCGGTTGCATTCCTATCACTTGTTCTTCCTAGGTAAACTGAAAGGGCTGTATGGGCTAAAGATGTCTGTTTTCCCTGTTAAAGCTGAAAGGTTGGCCCATACCTATGTTTACCCTGGGGCCAAGGAAATTCTAACCCGGTCACAATCATGAGATGGCGCAAATAACTTAACATGTCACTCAACTCATGGAATCTGAAAACCCTCAAGGGCCACCAATAAATGCTTGGCAATTATTACTGGAGCCGTCCTTTGTAATATTGGTTACATGTCCCTTTTTTTTTTAGAGAATAATAAACTGAAGTTTGTTATGCACTTAACTATTAAAAGGATTCCCATATTTTCATTAAGTTTTGAATATGACTCAATCTAATTATGGGGGATCCTTTTAATAGAATAAAATCTGAGTGAAAAAAGCGGATGTGACTACAAACATTAAAGGTCGAGTAAATAATTTAATGGTGTCTCCTTTTTGGCGGGAGAATAATACTGGTTGTCACTGCGCGACCAGCTTATTAATTTGAAATATTTTACTCATAAGTAAAGTTTGCAGCAATTGCGGCAGCTATTGGCCACATTGGCACATTTAAGCCTCATCCTACACAATACATACCACAAGAATGTAAAGTGATTCCCATAAACCATCAAGAACATGCCTCATGTTTCGATGGAGAATTACCACTCTTTGTGGAGCCAGTTTGACTGGGTCACATGGCCAGTGTTAGTGGAATATACGCTACATCCCAATACACAACATTTGACAGCAAATCATTAAAGATAGTTATTGCCAAAATTATTGACAGTATATAGATGACTTAGTGCATATAACAGATGTTAGGACCAATTTGGGCATCCAGGAGTCACTACGGACTTCCAACGCAGACAGTATGTTTGTAGACCATACATGTAGGAATGGGCACAGTGAGATAAAATACCATTGTATATTGCTCGCAGAACTAATCAATTATAGGTGATCTGTTCTCATGAACTGCCCCTAGACAAGCATAGATTATTGATTATATGTCTTCACCTGTGACTGGCACCACCTTAGAAGAAAGTGATACATGGGGAAGTATATTTGCTGCTTATATACCATTAGGAATGGTGAACCCTCGGTAGTGATATCACAGACCACAGTTCCTTGGGGCAACTTGCTGGTGTGACGAGCAGAGTGCGACCAACTTTTGATTCATTTATTACGGCTCCCTTGAGCCAACGGGCTGACGAGCCTTGGACCTGCACCTGCGCGCCATGAGAGGTACTCTACCTGTTTTAATTACATTTTGGCAGTCCACGCGGCACCCTTTTACACTGACCTGCTCCCTGCTGACGAGAGGCAACTACCTCGAAACACGTGTCCAGGGATGGCTAATGCGACACATACTTTTCTACATACACCGTGGCATAGGCGTACTCGCCGTCGCCACTACATTGACCACAGTTCCTTGGGGCAACTTGCTGGTGTGACGAGCAGAGTGCGACCAACTTTTGATTCAGTGATATCACAGATGTTCAGAAACGAGTACAGAGTGAACATGGGGCATCTCCAATGATTGAATTGAGCATGAAATTGATGGGTACCTTTGATGTGGTTTCCTTAATAATTATTGCTGCTACATGTGTGGGAACTGGAATTGCCTCCAATTGTTTTGGAAACATGTACCTTCGTAGGTCGAGAAACCTCATGTTCAAAACTGCAACTCAAGGTTGAGGTACAGGAACACAGAGATAATGCTCCTATTGCAAGAAAAAATGCAAAAAACACAAGCCTAAGCAGAAAACATGGTCTGAATCTCTGCAACATTGGTAGATGGGGGGGGGGGGGTGCTGATATAGTTTGAGGGGCTGGGATAAAATACACGGATTGGTATCAGTATTCTGATTTACAGAACTCTGGGGACAGTAGGTGCTCAGAGAAATACTCTGCAGATGGAAGGAACATCCAAATTAAGGATTGAAGAAGAGATGGGCATGCAAGTCAGGATGCTAAAATGTGCAGTCTGAGGATACCGAGCATTTTTATGAAGTAGAAAAAGAAAGGTTCAAATCCAGAAACTCAGTATAAAAAGAAGAAAGGGGCATATTATCAAGCGGCAGCGATAATTATTGCTGGCCGCTTGTAGCGTGAGGATTTTTATTGCCGGCTATCGCTGGAAATTATCGCCATGCTAGCGCTGTATTAACAACGCACAGCACAATGGCGATAATTATTCCAGCAATAGCGGTGTTTTCCATGGAACATCGCTGGTTTTCCAGCGATGTTCCATGGAAAATGGCAATATACTTGATGTTAGGGCCTGTGGTCTTAGCCTCACAATCCACCCCCCATGTTAGGTAGGCCTTAGTCAGGAATTAAGCAAACGTTAAATTCCTGCGTTAAGGCATACTTAACGCGATTTCAAATATCGCTACCCCTCGTTGATAATATCGCGAAGGTGCCTTCGCGGTATTATCCCATGTTGTTTTTACAGCCACGCCTCCTTTGCATCTCATTATCGATGTGAGGCGAGGCGTGTGAAAAACAGGCGCTAAGTCAAGTAATCATGCTCTAGCGTGTCCTTGATTATAATGCGATAAAATTATCACCGCTTTTCGCCCGAAAACGGACGCTAAAGCAGCGATAATTTTCTCACGGCCCCTTGATAATATGCCCCAAAGTGACAAGTTTTACCACTTAAAGGAAACAACCATGCCTCGGAGTAGTAGTCCTTTTGCAAGCAGAAATGTGGGCAGTAGCACTTCTGGATAGTGCAGTGGACATAACAATAGTTTATCAAACTCCCAAGAAGCATATAGATACGACTCCTACTGATGATTACATTCAGATAGAATTACTGGATGGACATGTAAATTCCTGTATTGGATTGTGCGATTTAGAAATAGAGAGGGGGTGCATTATAAAAGTATTTTTCTGATTCCACTTATTGGAAGCCTGTACTTTCATCCTGGGTGAGGATAACTGGCTGTCATCCTATTCAAAGGGGCACACCTCATGGGGAGGAAATACTATTGGTCTTCCCTATTACTTGAGGATCTCATTGACACATATGCACATGCCATGTCTTTGAAACAAGCTCCAGCACCGTACAGTGTCAAATGGGTGGGATAAAGACTCTGCCACATATGATTCCTCGTCACGAGCCACAGGTGCAAGCAGACTATACATTAATGCCAGATTCAAGGAGCATCAAAATCTGATGTCTCTTTTAATGCTCAGTTTCACAATTAGCAAAATACCATAGTAAGAGAAAATATTAAACAAGAGCATTTAGTCTCTCCTGGAACACAACGTCTTTTAGTGCAGATTCCCAGAGGGATAAGTAGCTTTTTCCTTATTTCTCTTACACTGTATGTTTATGATCAGATTTCATGATTCTTGTATGTTTTGTAAATGGATAAAGATTGAGTGAATGACGTTTGTAATTAATTTCAATACATTTTCTGTGATAAGGAAAATATTGCTCTAAGTAGCACATATTTTATTCTTGTTCTTTAGTTTTTGTGAATGAATATGTAAATGAGTGGATCCACAACACTGTGACTGTTAGGTTGGATGTGTGCAATGTGGTGTGGTCACTGAAGTGCACAAGTGGAGGCGCATCCCAGAGCATATTGCTGGCTCGGTTCATGCTGAGTTGCAGCCTGATCTGCTGCAACCTCTGCATGAGCTAAAAAAGGGGCATGTGGTTCTCGGTGGCCAACTCTAAGCTTTGCCTATCCGTGGGAGGGCTGCAGAGAGCTTGTGCCAACAAGAGGGAGATGTGATGGTAACAGACATAGAAATAGGACTTATGTCGAAGGTTGCTGCGGTCATTATGATTTGGGAAAGTTGTTTATTGTAGAATGGAATAGTTTAAAAAAAGGTGGAGATTGTAGTTTGGGTTGCAGACCCAATTGGCTCTGTATTTTGTTCTTCAGGTGAGATGACAGCTCTGGCTCAGACTGCTGGGGTTTCCTTTTGTAAAAGGAATAAATAGTGGACGAAATGCTGAACAAGGCAAACATTCACCCCCAGTCACAAAGATCTGGGTTTAATCCATCATTCTTTTGCTCACCACGCCATCCCAGGTTTGACCCAGCCATATACAAATCAGTCTTGACCCTGTTCCTCATGGGAACAGTCCAGCCCGAACTGCCAAGCCAGGTCCTCCCTGGACTGGAAACAAGCATCCTGGGACTGGTTTCATGGTAACACCCCTCATCAGCCAGGCTAGATTTAATCCAGTAGTGCAGTGAGCACGGGACCCACGTCTGGGCAATCCCTTCCCACTTGGGGCGACAAGTTTTGCAGTGTCATAGAGCCTGTTCCCTCATCCAGTGTTTAATCAGGGAAGAGATTAGAAGTTTGATAGATAATGATGTGAGGGCGATTATAAATGAGGTGGTTAAAGTAGCATTTACATAAAAGGCACACAAGAAAAGGACTGGAAGAAGAAAGATTAATGTAAGTAATCAGGATGATGAACAGTTTTTCTTATCATCGGATTCTGATGGTGAAGGTGAGATCAGGAGTAGTAGGATGAGTAGGTTTACTACTTAGTGGCCCATTACGATCACACTAGGGTTCCGGAACAAGCAAATCCGATTCGGAGCCTATGTTTCAGATCGAATCTCCCCCCATTCCGAACGACCAAGTACGATGCGAAGATCTCGTCCGCGTCGACCGAATCGTTTCCGAACCCGACCCTGTCAATCATAATCGTTCGCAGCCCAATCGTGCCTGCTTCCGAACGAGCGAGTACGAAGCAGGATTCAGCAGGCCCTCCTTCACCCGGGGCCAACTGAATCGGTACAGTGGGGGTACCCATGGGTCCCCCCTTTCCATGCATGCACAGTGTGGCGGGCACCATGTGGTACCTGCCACAGGGTGTACGCTTTTCCCCAATCACCCCTTTTTGCTATGGGAGCCTGTGTACACGTTCGGTATACAAGCTCACATAGAGTTCAATGGGAGTTCGAACGAACCGCGCCCGTCACGATACGGGTGCATCGGAATCGGTCACTAGGACTCTGGGAACGCAATTCGCTAGGAAAGCCCTCTGGATCCGAGTCGTATGGAGGGCTTTCCTAGTGAGATTGTAATCGGCCCCTAAGTGTCCTTCTGGATTAAGAAGCCAGTTATCCATGCACTTTCAAGAAAATATTTCTTCTTTTTTAGAAAGACGAAAATGTTTCCTGCAAAGATTATCCTTCCACCTAATGATAAATCCACTCAAGGGGAGAGGAAAGATAAGAATAAACTACCTTTGGAAATAAGAAAGATACATTAACCTTATATGCAGACGATCAATTCTTATGTAATGTTTTAGTAGTGCAAGATACTCAGGTTATGGACTCTGATTAATTTGGAGATGATAAGGGTGATTACGAGAAGAAAATGATAAGGGACCCCCAAGGCTGGAAAGATGTTTGAGCCAGAGTGCTAAACCAGATTCAGAGATCAGTGGCCAATAAATCCTGTAGCTAAGTTTATACATTCCTGACCAAGAAAGCCTCTGGAGGCAGAGGAAAGCAAAGGTTTTATGATCGGAATGTTCTAGGCCAATTATTGAAGACAGCATTTACCATACTCCAAAACCAGAAGCAAAAAAGGGCAAAGTATATGGTGACATTGGGTAAGAAAGGACTACAAAAGTCTTTAAGGCTTTGTCAAGATAAACTGATGGACATTGTTGGCCTGGTGGCATGCATCTTTGACATGAAAAAGAAAGCGATCTCCAAAGGTGGAAATATTGATATACATAGTGCTTAAGGGGATGGATCCAAAATACATGTGTTTAGTTGGCAATGCAAGTTAGACTATTGTGGCCAAAAGAAGAAGGCTGTTATTTTGTGGTCTGAGCATGTCTAAAGTGTTTTTTAATCATGCGTCGAAGACCCTTTTAATTAAAAACCTCTGAGGGTACTTCAGACTCATTTTTAACAGTTTGTCACTTTGTTTCATAGAAAGTGAACATAGAACTCTCTTTTCACTTTAAGACCTTTTGTGGATGCAGGCACTAATGTATTGGTGTATCCACAGTTAGTAGTTTTAGGATGATTGGTCTTGTTTACTCTTGCATCTGCAGGATGGTGTGGATGATGAGATATTAGCCAGTTTGTAGAACTCTTCGACAGGCTCATAATGGTTATCTGCGTGAGGCACCACCTGTATATTTTCCACCTTCGTTCCATATTTTTGTCACATTGTTTTGGCTGTCACCACTCAATACCACACCTTTTTGGGATTTTAATAAAAAGTTTTTGAATTTAGCTGCACCCCATTTTTTTAAATGATCCCCCAGTTAGTGTGGGCGGACCTTTGTTCTAATGATAAACATGGTACCCACTACACATGGAAGGTTTCTGTGGAGTTCAATGAAAGTGAGGTTATGTTGTTGTTGTTCTGAAAGAAGAAAATCAATTGTTATGAGAATTGATTCCAGATTGCTGGACATGGTTATAATGGAGGATGGACCCAATGCACAGGGTTGATTGTTAGGAGATAATTTCATTAACGATTTGGGAAAGTGTGTAATTATGGTTTCAAATCTGGATAAGGTCCTGGGTGCAATGATGAAAGGGTTTTCTGAATGCAATTAAGACCTCAATATTTATTTGAAGGACACCAGTTTTATTGTAGAGGGAGAGGAAGGTAGCTTTCAGGAGGTTTCACCATCTGCGTGGGAAAGGTGAGAGGACAAAAGAAGAAGACACAATTCCAACCAATCTTCAGGTGAGTCTCACTTCCCCTTCCGATTATTTCCTTCCAAATGAAGGAGGCAGGTTGAGACTTAATTTAGATGCATTGAAGAGTTTGACCATAGATTCCAGGTCTTAGAGACTGTAACGGGTTATAAGATAGAATTTCTGGGGACACCTGTTCAGGAGAGATTCTCTCATCAGATGCATTTTCATAGAAGGAAAAAGTATTGGCGGAAAGGACTCCTTGGAAGAGGCAGCTTTTTGAGCAATTTGTCCATTTTGCAGAAGAAAAACAAAGGATTTTAAGATCCAGGAATAAAATCTCTTATATATTTCAGGGAGTTAAATTCAATCCAACACTTCAAGCTGAAGGGACTACATCTATTAAGGAATATCGTCAATCAATCAATCAGGGGTTTGTAAAGCACCGCTACTTACCTGTGAGGGTCTCAAGGCATAGGGGGGAGGGCTGCAGATCCGTCGTGACGCTGGGTTCATTTGAAGAACCAGGTCTTGAGGTCCATCCTGAATTGGGACAGCAATGGGGATTGCTTGAGGCTCAAGGGCATGGTGTTCCAGATCTTGGCGGTGAGGTAGGAGAAGGATCTTCCTCTGGATCTGGTCCTGCGGATCCATGGGATGGTGGCCAGTAACAGTTGTGGGAGTGGAGGGGTCTGATGGGTGTGTGGAATGAGAGGCAGTGGTTCTGGTATGCTGATCCGGCATTATGGAGGGCCTTGTACGTGCGGGTGAGGAGCTTGAAGGTTATTATTTTGTTGACTGGGAGCCAGTGGAGTTCACACAGGTGTTGTGTGATGTGGCTGCAGCGGGGGATGTTTAGGACCAGTCTGGCTGCGGGATTTTGAATGTTCTGGAGCTTCCAAAGGGGTTTCTGGCTGACACAGGCATAGAGTGCGTTGCTGTAGTCGAGTCTGCTGCTGAGGAGTGCGAGGGTGACCGTCTTCCTGGATTCAGTAGGGATTCATCTGAAGGTCTCTTGGAGCAGGCAGGGCGCGTTGAAACATGACAAGGAGACAGCATTGATCTGGCACTTCATAGTGAGCGTGGAGTCCAGTATGATGCTGAGGTTGCGTGTGTGATGCGTGGGTGTGAGGGTGTTCCGAGGGCCACCAGGAGTCATTCCAAGTGGAGGGGGTGGATCCCAGGATGAGGACTTCTGTCTTGTCTGAGTTGAGCTTGAGGTAGCGATCTCTCATCCAAGTTGCAATGGTTTTCATACCTTTGTGGAAGTTGTTCTTGGCAACTGTGAGTTTGTTGGTGAGGGAGAGAATAAGCTGGGTGTCGTAGGCGTAGGAGATGATGTTGAGTCCCTGGTTTCTGATGATGGTTGTGAGTGGGGCCATATAAATATTGAAGAGGGTCGGGTCAGGGAGGAGCCCTGGGGCACACTACAGCTGATCTCTTTATAGGTTCTGAGAGGTATAGTGGTAGTCTGACCTGCTGTGTTCAGCGGGTGAAGAGAAAGCAGATCCAGTCCAGGGCTTTGTCACGGATTGCCAGCTTCATGGAGTCTTGTGCTTAGGGAGATGGTGTCGAAGGCTGCTGAGAGGTCCAGGAGGATGAGGGCCACAGTTTTGCCCTGGTCGGTCGAAGAGGGGGCGGATGTCGGTGGTGGCGAGGAGGGCAGTCTCAGTGCTGTGGTTGCTTCAGAAACCGGATTAAGAGATGTCCAGGATGTGGTTGGCTTTGATGAACTCGGCAAGCTGGCCCTTGATGACTTTTTCGGTGACCTCGGCTGGGAGGGGCAGCAGTAAAATGGGCCTGAAATTTTTGAGGTCCGTAGGTTCCACGGAAGGCTTCTTCAGCAGGGGGTTGACCTCATTGGGAAAGGTTGCGATTTTGATGGAGTAGTCCAAGGCACGGGATAGCTCGGGTGCGATGGAAGCTCTGTGGAAGATGCGGTGCGGACAGGGATCTGATGGGGCTCATCAGAGTTCAAGATTGGATGGTAAGACTAGATCTCAAGAATATTTTTTTGCACTTACAATTCGCACGGAACATTGGACATTTTTAGGTTTTAGATGAGAAAACTGATTGCAACAGTTTTCAAGTTTACTGTTTGGTCTTCCATCTGCCCCATAGGGTTTTTTTTATTGTTATTGCAGCATGTTGTAGGTTACTTGAGACAGAGAGGAGCCAGACTGATCATCTATTTGGATAATGTGTTAATAGCTCGGGATCACGTTATGTTTTTAGAACATTTGATAATGACAGTCACTCTTCAGGAGCACCTGGGACATGTTGTGAAAAGGGAAAAGTCAATCATAGATCCATTGAGGAAAGAATAATTCTTGGGGTTTGTGGTGGGTTCAGATCATTCGATGTTAAGTCTTCCTGCAGAGAAGATGCGTCGGGTGAGAATTTTTTCCATCTATAGATTTGACCAGGATCATAAAACTATTAATCTTGCCAAACCAAGCTATTTTTATCGGTCCTTTGCAGATTGCCTTCGAAAGGATTGTCAATCAATCAAACATTTGTGGAGCGCACTACATACCCGTGAGGTCTTGAGTAGCCTCCTGAAGGTCAGCAGGTCTTCGGTCTGTCATAGGCTCTGTGGGAGGGTGTTCTAGGTCTTGGCAGCGAGGTGGGAGAAGGATCTCCCGCCGGTGGTTGTTCTTCAGATGCGCGGGACGGTGGCGAATGCGAGGTCGGTGGAGCGGAGCTGGCGGTTGGGGCTGTAGAAGGAAAGTCGTCTGTTGAGGTAGGCTGGGCCGGTCTTGTGGAGTGCCTTGTGTGCGTGGATGAGGAGCTTGAAGGATATCCTCTTGTTGACGGGCAGCCAGTGCAGGTGGGGTGATGTGGCCGTGGCATGGTACGTCGAGGATCAGTCGTGCCAAGGTGTTTTGGATGTGTTGCAGTCGTTTGATGAGCTTGGTTGGGGCTCCCGCGTAGAGGGCGTTTCCGTAGTCTGCTGCTGACGAGGGCCTGAGTGACTGTTCTTCTTGTATCTGTCGGGATCCACCTGTAGATCTTATGGAGCATGCGGAGGGTGTTGAAGCAGGAGGAGGAGACGGCGTTGACTTGCTTGGTCATGGAGAGCATTGAGTCGAGGATGATTCCCAGGTTGCGTGCATGGTCGGTAGGTGTCGGGGCTGCCCCCAGTGTCGTCGGCCACCAGGAGTCGTCCCAGGCTGAAGGGTTGGAGCCAAGGATGAGGACCTCCGTTTTGTCCATGTTCAGCTTCAGTTGGCTAATCTTCATCCAGTCGGCGACGGCCTTCATTCCTTCGTGGAGGTTGGCTTTGGCGGTGATGGGGTCCTTGGTGAGGGAGAGGATCAGTTGAGTGTCGTCGGCGTAGGAGATTATGTTGAGGTCGTGCTGTCGGGCGACGTGTGCGAGCGGGGCCATGTAAATGTTGAACAGTATCGGGCTGAGGGAGGATCCAATGTTGCAATGTTCAACACTCCGTCCATCATCCCCTTTGGTTTTGCTCTGTTTGCCCTAAGTTGACAGGGTATGCCCAGATGTGGGTCCCTTGCTCATTTTGCCACTGGATTTAAGCTAGACTGGCTGATGATGGCTGATTAGCCAGAAACTGGTCCCAGGATGCTTCTTTCCGGTCTTGGGAAGACATGGCTTGGCAGTTCGGGCTGGAATGTTCCTATGAGGCACAGGGTCAGACTGATTTGCATATGGCCATGTCTGAACTGGGGTGGCGGAGTGAGCTAAAGAATGATGATGGATTAAACCCAGATCAGTTGACTGGGTGTGAGTGCTTGCAATGTTCAACACTCCGTCCATCGTCCCCTTTGGTTTTGCTCTGTTCGCCCTAAGCTGGCAGGGTATGCCCAGACGTTGTTCTCTTGCTCACTTTGCCACTGGATTCAGGCTAGCCTGGCTGATGATGGCTGATTAGCCAGAAACCGGTCCCAGGATGCTTGTTTCTGGTCCAGGGAAGAGATGGCTTGGCAGTTCTGGCTGGACTGTTCCTGTGAGGCACAGGGTCAGACTGATTTGCATATGGCCATGTCTGAACTGGGGTGGCGGAGTGAGCCAAAGAATGATGATGGATTAAACCCAGATCAGTTGACTGGGGGTGAGTGCTTGCAATGTTCAACACTCCGTCCATCACCCCCTTTGGTTTTGCTAAAAAGTCTGGCAGCCAGGATTGGCAGGCCATTTTTGGAGACAAAGTGGAAATTAATTAGATGCAAGTTGCAGCGAATGGGGTGCTAGGGTTCAACTGATGGAAAAAGGGAGAAAGGAGAAACAAAGTTTGCACTTCAATTATCTGAAACTTGTGGCAGTCTCTTTTGCAGTGAGGAGTTTGTTATATGGCACTCCCAAATGTATCCTTTTGAGAATGGATAGTGTGCCAGCTGTTTAATGTGTAGGTCAAATGGGGGGGACTGAGGTCAGGAAGGTTGTCAGAACTAGCAAAATAATTATGTCATTGTTTTCTGGATCATCAGATATCTCAGAAATCAGAGCATTTACCAGGGAATCTGAATAAAGGCCAAATTGAAATTCAAGGTATTTGATAGACTTGAGCGAGTAGATGCTGGACAAACAGGTATTCAAGATGATCAAAGTAAGGAGGATCCCAATGGTGATAGATATTTTTGTATTTAGTGTGTCCAGGAAGCTTATTGGTTTTTTTATAGTTCTTTTCTGGACCCGAGGCAGAGGCAGTCTATGTATGGTCAGACATGCTTTCCACCTTTTACATTGATTCCCAGGGTTTTATTACAGACTGAAAGAGACCCAGGGGGAGATTTACTAAGATTTGGCGCAGTGTTTGCATCACAAAAGTGATCCTAATCGGCACAAAATAATTGTTTCCGATTTACTTTCCAGCGCTAAACTTGTTTAGTACTGGAAATAATATGAAGGAAACAATGTGAAAGAAACACAAAGCAGCGCAAAGCACAGCTTTGCATTACTTAGCGCCAAGGGGGATACCATGGATGGAGCATGGGCGTTCCCATGCAACCACCCAAGGTTTCTCATGCTAAACCCTATTTACAAAATAAGTAGAGCAGGGTTTAGCATCAGAAAACTGTGCCCTTTTGAAGTGGGCACAAAGAAGAGAAATGCTTCCATTTCTCTTTCGTTTTCCGACTGTATGTGTGTTCTCCAGTTTAGAATACAAAGAGGGAGAAGGGTTAGAGTCAGTCTATACATAGTATTTTATATTGGAAGGTTTTCCTTCCAGTTCAAAAAATAGGCTAGACTCACTGAGACACCCTTGCACTATGGCACAAAGGTGTCTCCATGGCGCACGGCAGCTGATTTCAGCACTGGCACTAGGGAAAGGGGAGGAGAGTGCTTTATTTCTGCAAATATGGCGCTCTCCTGTTCTCTTCTCTTCACATAAAGCAGCATTTGCGGCTGCTGCCCTGTGTGAGTAAGGGGTAAATCTGGCCCAAAGTGCATAAACTTGTAACTTTAATTACTCTTTTGTGGCCAGCACAGGCTCCTGGAGGTAATGTCGATAACTGTGGGGATGCCTTTAGTTCTTCTAGTGTTTCCATCGTTGCAGAGGAACACCCAAGGTGAGAGTCACAACATGATTCAGATAGGTCAATTACAGTTGGTAGCATGGGTAATTTTAGGGATCTCTGGGGAATCAGGGTCCTTTTAGAGATGCTTCAGAACTGGTCAAAGTTGCATGGGCAGCAGAAACCAAAAATGTACCATTTGGCTTCCAAGACATGGAATAATTGGTATTTTGAATGGAGTTTGGTTCCTGTTGTTGAGATGGCTAATCAAAAGTGAGAGATATGAGGCCACATCATGCAAACCCAATTTTGATTTCTTATGTCAAATCATTCAAACTTGTAGCTACTCTTTCAAAGTGGGTCAAATAATTCTCTAGGACTTCAAAAGCATTTTTTGTGGGAGGTGGATTAAGAGATGCATTATACTCTTCAGATTATATAAAACCTATTAAACATGTTTGTGAGTGTGTGGTATAAGGGTTTTAAACTTGCACATTCTCAAAGCATAGATCTTGCTTCCAATTGAACTTTTCCAAGCTGGTAGTAGAAAGAAAATTGAGATTTTATTAATGACAGATTATCCCTCCATGAAATTGTATCCACTTAAGGGAGTGACAGACGGAAGGGATTGATTTTGCATAATTAAAATTGGACACAGTTCTCAATACTATTTTGGCAGTTTGACTGTTTACTGTGCTAAATGGAGTACAGCTAATGCTTTATTTATTTTTAGGAAGAAAAATAAGCATTTCCATTAGGTGGCCATTGGTTAGAAGAAGATAGTGTGTCTTGAAGCTATTTGGAGATGAAGGAAAAAATGAAAGAATTCTATGTCTTTTTAATGAACTGAAGGGACTCTAGTTTTATTTTTAGCATTAAAGATGCTGTATTTCAGAAGACATGGAATGTTGTTTAAAATGTTTGTTGCTATGGTTTTTTCCTGCTTGTGGAGGTGAACACTAAAGGGGACTTAACATAACCTGAGCCTCTGTGTCTTTAATAAAAAAATTCTATTTTCTTTCCACTACCAGCTTCTAAAATTGCAATTCTTAAACACACACTTGCTTAATGCTGACAGTACTGAATGAAGGAATCTAGTACAGAAATAAAGACAACTTGATATCGCTAATGTTTTTTTTAGTCAGAGCATAAGACCTGAGTCAGAATGCATGATGATGTACATATTTAGCTGTGTTATACACATACACAATATTACCACAAGGGTATAAAAATAGACCAGAATTATTTTCAGTAAAACTAATGGTAATCCTATTAAATAATCTTGATGCGTCATCATACACCGATGAAATAAATTTCACTGACAATGACATAGGAGAATGTTTAGAAAAGGCATAAAGAATGGTGACTATTTTTCCCACAGCCAATATAAACGACATTTCCATAAATCAAATATTAGCTTCCCTAGAGTAATATTTTTGGGATAATAATTTTCGAGGAATGCAAAAGATTGACACAAGAGTTCTTATAAAATCTGCTTATGTGCAAACCGCATATAAATTAAGAAAATGTCAAGAACTAACGCGACTTCGTAGAGGCCTTGGGGATGGTAGATGTCTGGAGGTGGGCGCACATTAGGGACACGCACTTTACATTTCAGTCTGGGGTCCACGGGAGTCAATTCCGAATAGACTATCTGTTCACGCATGCGCAGCATATACAAGACTTTTCGGACTCACGATGTCTGGCGTGAGGAGTGTCAGACCATTCTCCTGTATTGACGGTTCTGGGTGTGCAGCGCCCGCCACAACCGGGCCCAATACGAATTCCACCCTGGGCACTCAAGATCCCTCACATTAGATATACTTTGAGGAAAGATACGGATTACTACTTTGCAGAAAACACTGGTCCGGTCACGTCAGCTGTTACACTGTGGGGGGCATACGGATTAGTGATCAAGGGGAGGGCGTTGTCTGTGATGGCTGGCCAAAGGGCTGAACGCCGTAGAAGAGTGCTGGAGTTGGAAACAGAGATTCTACGTCTTGAAGTTGTTAACTCTTGAGACCCACAACCAGGCACTTAACACCTACTAAACATAAAAAGGCAAGACTATAAGCAATTGCTCCTAGAGGATGTTAATAGGTGAGTATTGGCCACCCGCCACCACATCTATGAACAAGGGGAACGCACCGGAAAGTTATTAGCCTGGCTGGAGCGTAAAGAGCAGGCAGCAAGATGGGTGCGTGCACTCAAGGAAGCTGATGATATTCTGATCGCAGACCCACGTGAGATCGCGGCAACTTTCGCTCATCATTATAAAACAGTGTATGGGGCTCCGTAAGCTTCCCAGGCCGCATGGGCGGCGGAAATTCTTGCCACTATCAAAGTGAGGGGTCTCTCTGAGCAAGACGGGATGGCATTAGATGCTGATCTATCCACTGAAGAAGTCCATAAGGCCATACAAGATATCCGCACCGGCAAGGCGGCGGGCCCGAACGGACTCCCAATTGAACTAATCAAGCCAATGGCCTCCATCCTAGCTCCTCATTTACTTAAACTTTATAAAGAAAGCTACGAACACGCCCTCCTCCCAGAAGACATCCGAGAGGCCGCTATTGTGGTTATCCATAAACCCGGCAAGCCGGTGGATGAATGTCATTCGTATAGGCCTATCGCCTTAATTGCAATAGAGGCAAAAATATTGGCCATGCTACTGGCAAATTGTCTGCTCCCCTGCTTAACAGATTTGATCCATCTGGATCAATCTGGATTCATGCCGGGACGGAACACGGCGCACAATCTGCGAAGAGTGAATGGGGTCATTGGGCGTATACATACCCGGGAGGAGGAGTCTATACTATTAGCACTTGACGCGCAAATGGCGTTCGATACCATAGCATAGGAGTACCTGTTTGCGGTTCTCGACCGAATGGGATTCGGCCCCAAATTCAAGGGATGGGTTCAATTGTTATATTCAGTACCCAGGGCTCACGTCTCAGTGAGTAATCACCACTCCACCTCCTTCCCCCTTTGCCGGGGCACTGGGCAGGGATG
Organism: Triturus cristatus; assembly: GCF_964204655.1. Taxonomy (NCBI): domain Eukaryota; kingdom Metazoa; phylum Chordata; class Amphibia; order Caudata; family Salamandridae; genus Triturus; species Triturus cristatus. Next base: position 482,904,849 of record NC_140590.1, on the reverse strand, counting down.
TCCACTGTCGCCACTCCTTTTCGCCCTGGTTCTCGAGCCATTGGCTGTTTGGATACGGGGAGACCTGGGTATTAGAGGCATGAGATGGACAGAAGATCACGAAGACCGCATATCATTATATGCAGATGATATTTTACTCTACCTTGCCTCCCCAGCACGCTCACTATGCCGGGTACTTCAAATCTTTCATATCTTTGGGGCTCACTCTGGTTATCAAATAAACTGGCCTAAATCCCAGATGTATTCCCTTTGGGGTGAACCACCTCGAAGTCCTCGAGGATACACTATCCCGGTGGCTTGCCAGGGTTTTCTTTACTTGGCGATTTTTATCACTACCAATGCCACATTGTTTTTTGAAAGGAATCTACAGGGGCTGTTACGGCGGTTTCGCTCAGATGTTGCATACTGGAAAACTCTCCCACTAACATTGTTGGGTGGTGCGTCCTTATACAAGATGCTTGCTCTGCCACGTTTTCTTTATACGTTACACAATACGCCCAGCCCGGTCCCTAGTTCCTATTTTTCACAGATTGAGGCCGCACTACGAGATGTATTGTGGGACAATAAACCGCCCCGGATAGCTATGACCAAGTTAACAATGGGTTGGTATGATGAGGGTATAGGATTGCCGGACCTGCGCCTTTACTACCAGGCTTCACAACTGACGGCCATTAACCAATGGGTGTTCGGGAGACATGATTATTATTATTATTATTATTTATGTAGTTTATAAAGCGCACAGCTACCCCCAAGGGGGTGTCCCGGCGCTAGAACCTGAACCTCCGAGTGAGAAGAAAGGAGCAGAGAGGGAATCAGCAGGATAAAAATCAGAGTCCAGAAAAGAGCCAAGTTTTGAGTCTGGCCCGGAAGATGGATTCAGAAGGGCAGAATCTAAGATCGATTGGCAGAGCGTTCCACAATTTTGCCGCGATAGCACTGAACCCTCTGCCGCCCATTCTAGTGAGTCTAAAACGGGGAGAGATCAGAAGGCGGAGGTCGTTGGATCTAAGGGATCTGATGGAATGAGATATTGCGACTCGCTTTTTCAAGTAATTGGGTCCGAGGTCATTGATGGCTCGGTAGGCGAGGGTAAGGATCTTGAACTGGATACGGCTGGCCACCGGTAGCCAGTGAAGTTCCTTACGATAGGCGGAGACTGACTGACGGTAGGGGATATTACCAATTAATCTGGCCGCCGCGTTCTGGACAATCTGAAGCCGGTCTATCAGATATTGAGGGGCACCAGCATAAAGGCTGTTGGCATAGTCCAGGTGAGACGTAATGAGGGCATGGGTAATTGTACGACGGGAGTCCAGAGGGAGATAGGGGAGTATCTTTTTGATCATGCGCAACTTCAGGAAGCAGGCAGAGGTCACTTTATTAACCTGAGTTTTGCATGAGAGGGAGTCGTCAAACTGAAATCCCAGGTTACGAGCAGAGTGAACGGGAGAAGGAGCAGGATCAAGTGCCGTGGGCCACCACCAAGAGGAAGGGATGGAATTTTTCTGGTTAAAAAACAGCACCTCTGTCTTGTCTGCATTGAGTCTAAGGTGGTTATCAGTCATCCAGACACTGATGTTGTTGAGGCACTGGCGGAAGTTGGTGAACGCGGAGTCTGAGTGGTCACTGAAGGAAAACATCAGCTGGGTATCGTCAGCATAAGAGACCACCCTGACTCCGTAGGACTCCACAACGTCGGCCAGTGGGGCAAGATAGATGTTAAAAAATAGAGGGCTGAGGGCAGAGCCCTGTGGCACACCGCATGACAAGGGTTTATCCTCAGATTTGAACGGCCGCAGCAACACCCTCTGACTTCTTCCTGAAAGGAAGGACTCGATCCAGCTAAAGGCAGTGCCGCCAATGCCTATCTGTTTGAGTCGGTCAAGAAGGATGGGGTGGGAGACCGTATCAAATGCAGCGGACAGGTCGAGGAGGACCAGCATAGCCTCCTCGCCCCTGTCCACGCATTCCCGGATCGTTTCCGATACTTCCAGCAGAGCCGTCTCTGTGCTGAATCCCGCCCGGAATCCGGATTGTGAGTCGTGCAGCAAAGAGTTGCTTTCCAAATACTCCGTGAGTTGCAGCTGCACGGCTTTTTCCAGGACCTTTGCGGGTTGGGGAGAAGGGAAATGGGGCGGTAGTTGGCGAAGATAGTGGGATCAGCATCAGCCTTTTTTAGGATGGGAATCACCAAAGCCTCCTTCCAAGTAGTAGGGAAAAAGCCATGGTGGAGGGAGGCGTTCCAGATGGAAAGGAAAGAGCTGGCTAATGAAGGAGCCAGCTCTCCCATAAGTTTAGCAGGGACAGGGTCCGAGGGGGCGCCAGATTTGCAGTGGATGAGTAACCTAATAGCATCGTCCAGGGTGAGTTTATTGAAGGAAAGGAAGGACGGAGAAGCTGGGGGGCTTGTGGAGGGAGGCAGGGAGGCTAGCCCTTTAGGGAAGGAGATACAGAATTTGTTTATTTTTTCAAGAAAGTAGTCAGAGAGTCCCTCGCATAGGGCCTGACTCGCAGAGTTCTGAGTGGCCCTAGCAGGAGGATTAATGAAGTCTTTGACAATGGTGAAAAGAGTTTTTGACGAGTTTTTGGCATTAGCAATTTGAAGAGAGAAATGGTCTTTCATAGTGATTTTTTTTTGTTTGAGGAATTTTTTCAAAGCAGATTTGTAAGTGAGTTTAGCTTCAAGGTCATAGTTTTGTCTCCACTTACGTTCGAGTGCCTTGCATCTGCTTTTTTCCTCACGGAGGGGGGTGGAGAACCAAGGGGCAGAGGGACGAGATCTAGTGGAGGCAATGATTTTCTGGGGAACAATGGCATCAATAGCTTTGATTAGGGCGGTATTCAACCTAGAGACATTTCCGTCAATATCAGTGGAGAGGTATTCCGCCTGGAAGTGGAATACTGGGTCCAAGGTGGCACATGTGACCTTATGCCACTTTCTTCCCAACTCTTTCCTAGGGGCCAGGGGGGCAGGTTTCCGGCCTAGGGCGAGAGAGAAGGGGATAAGATAGTGGTCAGACCAAGTAAGGGGGAGGGGGGGGGAGGACAGTGATAGTCGAGAAGTTGGCGAAGATAAGGTCCAAGGTGTGCCCAGCCACATGAGTGGGACCAGTGACTAATTGTGTGAGGTTCAGACTATCCATGGTTTCCAACAGATTGTTAGCCTTCACGCAGAGAGGGTTGTCAACGTGGAGGTTAAAGTCACCTAAGACTAGAAAATATTGGTGTTTAAGGGATAGGTCAGCCAGCTGGTGGGTAAGTGCAGTAAGAGAAGGGGAGGCGGCAGTTGGGGGGTTGTAGACTAAGGTACCAGCCAGTATAGCTGCTGCGGAGTCAGATACAGAGAAGTACATGGCTTCAATTATACCGATGTTGGTGAGTTTGGTAGTGGTCAGCTGAAGATGGGATTTAAGGATGACGGCTAGTCCGCCTCCAGATTTTCCTCCAGCCCGATTGATACACTTTATATCGTAGCCTGGGGGGATGGCAAGATAGATATCCGGAGAGGAGGAATCAGTGATCCAGGACTCAGTGAGAAATAGAATATCCCACTTGTCAGAGGAAATTGACATCCAGATATCGTTGGCATGACGGGGGTAGTGACCGGCAGTTAACCAGGCCTGCTTTCAGCGTTCGGGATGGCAGTCACAGCGTAATAACACAGGTAAAAGTGCTCATAAAATCGGCATTTTAGCAAATATGTGACACAACAAGATTAAAACAGAGTAGCAAGCGGCTCCCGGCTTTTCGCCTCAGGAGTATCAAGGGTTCTGACGAGCTTTCGCACGGACCATTGGTTGTTGGGGAAAGGGGGCTATAATAGAGCTTTGTACACAAATCATAAGAAATTGGGCCTGACCGGCCCGACTGCACGCACAGTGAAGGTATGGCATGGAGCGCAGAGACAGATGGGATGGCAGGGACGACTAACGAAGGCTACCCCACTATGGGAACCGGATATTCTAGGGAGGCTTAGTGCCTATGCGGGGTTCGATGAGTGGGAGATGATCGGAATTTCCAAGGTGGGCGATCTATGGGTCAAGGGCAAAAAGGCATCATTCTCGGAACTTCAGACAAATATCAATTAGCTCCGTCGGAACGGTTTCGTTACCTACAGATCAGCCATGCTATTGAATCGGCCCTCCCTAAAAATACACCCCTTCCGGACTCCTCTCCCCTTGAGGATAGGCTCTTGTTGGACCCTATGAACCGTAAGGCTATATCATTCACATACAAGAAACTGATCAACAATCGGGTTGACTCGATGTTGAAACTCAGGGCGTCCTGGGAAAACGAACCAGGAGATTTGGCCGATGAGGACTGGCAGGAGGCATTGTTCTCACCCAGAGAGGTGGCTATCCCGATGCGTCGATGCAGCTTAAAATCCTGCATCGAGTATACTTTGATGCCACCCTGCTGCACAGGCTTGATAGGCGACCTGACGCACTCTGCTTCCGGCATTGCAATCAGACGGGAACATTCTTGCATATTTTATGGGGCTGCCCTCACATACAAAGATATTGGACTGATGTTACCAGGCAATTGACTAGGACGTGTGGTAAGACAATTCACCCGACACCCACGCTATGTCTCCTCAATATCTGGGAGGCTACTGACCTCACGCAGGCTGAGAAGGCATGGGCCACATTGGGGTGGTGTGTAGCTAAGCGGACCATTGCTCAGAAGTGGGGAGTGGACACCATACCTTTGATGACAGATTGGGCAAAGGACATGCCATGATCGCTGAAAAAGCAGTGTTTAAAGGGAGGGGGTGCCCGTGCAAATGGGACCACAAGTGGGGGAAATGGAATAAATATAGAGGAGAGATATGTGTTTCTCCGACGATAGAACTCAGGAGGGAGAGGCTGCTGGGAAGCGAGAGGTGAGCGAAGGACTGGATGGCACATGTGGTGGACAATCATGAATAGGCAGAGAGGTATGCAGTTTCCTGACCCGGGGACACGCAAGTGCTTTTCATGTGGAGCGAATGGCTACTATTGGATTTGATACCCTGGACTCCTGCGAGATTGATGACCGCTGATATTGATTTGTAACCTTATGTACTGGCTTACCTACATTGTCAATGCTATTGTCTCTGCTGCTGCCTTTGTTTCTAATAAAAATTGTTTAAAAAAAAAAAAGAAAATGTCAAGAAATTATGGGATACTTAAATTTTGGAAGGACTCTGCTAAGCAGGAAACGTCTTTATATGATTTAATGTTGCCCTCCTTTTCTGTGAAGAATTGGATGGATGCCCATACAGCATTTTTACATGGACTATAGCAGGCATGCTAGAGAGGAAATATTTGCAAATGACACAAAAAGGAACATCTAGCCATTAGGGTTGTTGCCAGCAGATCAATCTTCTGTATTTTGTCACTGAAGAAGAGGCTGATGGCATTGCACTTCTCTGTGGAGTGTGAAATAGATGGTTCTAGTAGAGGGTTGATGCAGTGCTTGGTCATCTTGAAAGTGATTCTTCTTACATTGGTGGGGTCGCTGATGTTTATGTTTTAGCTACCAATGTAATTATATTTTGGAAGAGTTATCTGAGAGGATAAGATTTTGAGTGTTTGTAGTTAGTATGATCAATTCCTACAGACCTAGGGGGATATTCACAAGGAAGTGGCGGAGAAAGGCGTTAGCCTTCTTGGCTTAACGCCTCTCTCTGCCACTTCGAAAAAGCAAGGCTGCACCATGTTCACAAGGACATCGTGCAGTCTTGCTTTTCCCCCTGCAATGGCACTAATTTTCACAACTTAGCACCAACGCAGGCACCCTTGCACCAGAGTGCAAGGGTGTCTGCAAGCAGGGAGGTTTGTTTATGTACAGGAAGGTGTCCCTTCCTGCACATAAACAAACCATAAATGCCAGTTTGTAACTTACGTGTTCTGCTTCATGCAGCACATATGTAAATTACAAAATGGCATTTTAAAAAAAAGTTTTGTTTATGTACAGGAAGAGACACCTTCCTGTACATAAACAAACTATGGCATTTTGCATTTTCCATGGAACTCCGGCGTTGGCGGGCGAAAACCAATGAAAGGCCCATTAGCTGCAAAAAAACGCACGTTAGTCAGCCCAACGTGAGTTTTTTTGCCTCTATTGGAAAAAATAGCCTATCAGTCAACCTCCAATAGAAAATAGGCATACAAAACAATGAAATACAGAATGGAGCAGCCAGGGCCAAGTGCAGCACACATCAACAACCCCCTCAAGCCACCCAACATCCAGGAACACCAGGATGTGAACCTGGATGCCTCGCAGGACCTGTGTCTGGAGCCTGGATGCCTTGCTGGACCTGCGTCTGGAGCCTGCATGCCTCGCTGGACCTGCGTCTGGAGCCTGGATCCGTTGCTGGACCTGCATATGGAGCCTGGATGCGTTGCTGGACCTGCGTCTGGAGCCTGAATGCCTCACTGGACCTGCATCTGGATGCCTCGCTGGACATGCATCTGGAGCCTGGATGCATCGCTGGACCTGTGTCTGGATCCTGGATGCCTTGCTGGACCTGCGTCTGGAGCGGGATGCGGAGGAGCTGTGGAGTTGATGAGCCGTGACGGAAGACATTAAGGCACGGCGATCGCCCGTACTTGGGGGTGAAGTCTGGCCGGTCGCATGGAGAAGACTGCCTTGTGCCCCTTGGAGCTGTGAATGGTAGAAGCGCTCCTGAGCACCAATGTAGGGAAGTCTGCATCACATACTACGATCCACCACTACACCGGGGTGCACAGAGAGGATTACCAATGGTGGGCGGCACCTCTCTGCATCACAGGCCGGATGAGGTTGCGCTGACTGGGCGCTGTGGAAGGTGAGGCCCCTGAGCAGCGCCAAACTTGTGTTGTGGGAGCGCTGCAAGTTCACACCTAAGGGGGCCCCACTGTATCAACTGCATCTGGAGGTTTACCAGTGGACTTGGCAGCGACTGCTGTACTCACTCTGGTGAAATCCCACCTGGCTGAGGCTCCTGCTGGCTGAGTCACAAATTTGGAGAGAGTTTAGCGGATTGTGCCACGGTGTCAATGTCCAGGTAAGGAGAAGGTGGGACACGTAGCGGAGGAGGCCCGGGGGTCGAGTTGCCCAGGATTAGCACCTGTAGATGACGCACCCCCAGTGTCGGCTCATCCGCTATGGCGGAAGAGCATCACCCCACAGCTTCCAAGCAGTGCAAGAAGAGGAACAATCATCACATGATGATAACTTCCTGAGATTATCGTGCCATGTTTCCATTGCAGGCGGGAGGTGGGTAGGGCTGCTCCACTCACGGAGCAGGGCAGGGGCTGAGTGGCATGCCCACTTAAGTGCACAGTGACTGTTTAGTCGGCCCGCTCAGGCCGCACAAAGCAGTCATGCGCACTGTCCTGTTTGCAATGCAGGCTGCATTACAGCCTGCATGGAGAACATGCCCACACCTCCAGCTCCTGGCTGAAAGCCTTGTCCCGTGCGCCAATGACCAATCCCAACACCGCATTACAGCATTGTGATTTGTTTAGAGGAGGAAGCCTGGCTGCCTACTTCCTATTCCTGGAAGCAGACTCAGGAGAGCAGGAGCAATGAAGACACCGGACCCGGCCTTGAGGTAAAATTTCTCTCATTTAAATATTTACAACACCCGCTCACACCCCACCCGGTCCATGCCCCATCCAGTGTTCTTTCCGGCATTTCCCACCTCCCAGCTGTCCACTCCCCCCGCAGCACTTCTCACTGGTGTGTCAAAGGTATATATGGAGTTACGACACATACCATTATATCGCCTTCCATTACAATGCATACTAAAACTAGGCATATTGCAACAGTAGGGAAGGTGTTGGCTTGCTTAGATGTTAACATTACTATTCCCACTTCAGTGAGTGCAACCCTAAAACTAACCCTTGCACCCCAAAGCAAACTCTGAACCCTAAAATTCATGTTTGAGCCCCCAAAGCACACCCTAAAAATCATATTTGACCCAAATGCACACCCCAATTTTCATATTTGACCCAAATGCACACCCCAATGTTCATGATTGACACCAAAACATAACCCAAATTTCAAATTTTACCCCATAATACACCCCACATTTAATCTCCGACACCCGAAACCCATAACCACCCTAAAAATTAAAAATACCCCATTACTGACCTCACAATGCGTTGTAATGGAATGCTATGTAAAGGCACCTGGGTTGGTGGATTCGTAATCTAAAGGCATTAGGATGTGATGCCTGCATTGTAATGGACGTCTCCTGTACCTAAGGCAAGCCATAGGCAGGTCCGTCTGTGTCCGTCTGCCCCTGGACCGTGCTCAGCACCAAGGACCCTTCCTCCCAGACACTCCATGCCTACGGTGCCAGCACCCTCCTCACCATCAACCCTGGATCTGCCAGGACCAACATCTGCTCCAGACCGGACATCGCCATCACCATCACTGACGGCTACTAAATCACCTGCAAGGACCACCCCGACCGTCCAGGAGGAGGCATTGCCATCACCTACAGAAGCACACTCCGACTGACCACCTTAATTTCCAGATCTGGATCAACGCCAACCCCAACCCCATCCTCTGCGGCACCCTCATCTGCAGGACCCCCATGCCATGGACACCCATTCTCTGATACCATTGTAGACCTCATTGCACACCAGGCTCTCCTATCCACCGACGACATCCTACTCGGTGTACTCAAGTGCCACCTGGACAAACCCAGTGACCAGAACAGTACCCGCTCCTGGAGTAGCTCCCCAACATCAGACTTAAGCAGCTAGTCACCGCAGCAAGCCACATAGCAGAACACACAGTCGAGCACGTCTCCTCCACCATCGGGACCTTCAACTACAGCCACACCACCGGACTCTCCTGGACCGACCATCATTGTATGCATCATGTCTTCACCATGCCCACGGTACACAACCGCCATCATTGCCCCTCTTGCATCTGGATCAAGGCCACTGATCTACGTCTCGTCAACTCCCTCAGCACCACCACTCCGCCAATGCTTACAGATGATGACACTGAAACGCTCAACTTCCACAGATGGATCCCCAAGTGCGCCGACACCCGGGCACCCCTCATGAACGGCACTGCGTCAGTACCATACGCCTGCATGATGGCAGGCGTAAGGCTGACACAGTGCCACAGGAATAGGCTGGCCCCATGCATTTCTGAAGTTGCGTCATGGTTGTGACATGACTGCAGCAATAGGTGACTTTAGCGCAGACAGATACGTCAGGATTCCAGACAGATCTGTCATTACTTGCTGTCCAGTAAATACAGCGCATCCGTCGTGTCGCAAGAAGGGGGTATTGAAGAGTGTTGCAACGCTGTCTTGTTGCAAGCGCTGCAACACTTTTTATGAGTGAGGCCCAGGAATGCTCACTATCTTATTGATGGTGCGTAGTCCTGCCCTGTAGTTTTGTTGCAGGGCAGCTCAGCAACATTGCTTGCAGCGCGATCCAGCAACAAAACCTGCTGACATGAGGCCCCAAGGGTTATCTCCATTTTTAAAACCAGCTATTTTCTGGTCTCAAAAAACGGCCTCTAACTGCAGTTAGAGGCAGTTTTTTTGGTCTTGCAAATGTAAGGAATCCCCTTGTAAATAGCGCGAGGTGGGGTCAGCAACCGTGTTTGCACGGGAACGCCTGCTTTGCATGTCATTATCGCTAACAGAAGTGGCGCTCTTTATAATGGACGTATTTGCCGTAAAACTGCTGCTAACAGAGGTTAGAGGCAGCTTTTACATAAGGCGATAAAAATCTTGCCGCAAAACCGTCGGAAAAGTGCTTCTAATGCGGCGTTAACTCCTTGTACATATGCCCCCTAGACTCCTACTGGGACCCAGAGCCGAGCAGCTATTGTTGAGCGTTATCTGTACATGTGCAACAGAGATTTCATGTAGAAGGGATGCGTTGTCATCTATCACGTAGGCCACAAGTTGCAATCCAGGTGTGCACAGGCTACAAACAGCTGCATGTAACCTGTGAGGTGTGAGAGGGAATTCGTAAAGGATCCTAAAAATGGGTCCAGTTGGATAGTCAAAAATACTCACTATTTAGTGCCAAAAAAATCAGAGTATTATGAGTTATAGACAGGGATATAGAGTAGCAAAACAAAACCCCTTTCAAATCTCACTTTATCTCTTGCTAATATGTAGAGTGACAGAGAAAGTGTAACTCTGTTTGCTCCGACCAGCTGGCGGTTTGAACTTCTTCCAGCTTAACTTGCCTCAAAGGGATTACTGATTATACATTAAGTGAGGCATTTGCAATCTATTTCGATTGCTGCCCTACACAATGAATATTTCAATAATTATTGTTGAGATCTTTGGACATTACAGCGTGAGGTAAGGGCCCCTGAAAGGCCCATTTCGGCCTTCCAGGACGATAGACATGGCATTTCGACCTTCACTGACCTCGAAGCTCTGCATGCATGGCTTCCTTGGGAATAGCGTGCTGAGAGACATTGGGCCTGGTCTCAAATACAACTTTTGGCCTGCCAGCATTCCAAGCAGACCAGGCATGGCCTCCGCGGGATGAGAGCCATTACCATCAGGCATAACTGCTGCGATCCAGATGGTCTTTATGGGAGATTTCGGGGCAGATTTACAAGCCCCTTGCGCCGCCGGTGCATCACGTTGCGTGACGCACTGGTGGCGCAGCCTGCTAAGTGATATTTACAAGAACAGGTAAAGTCACCCTGCGTGACTTTACCTGTGCTTGTAAATATTGCCCCTGTTCAAGCAACACTTTGCGTGTTAAGGGCGTGACATGGGTGTTGCTGTGGGTGTTCCCTGCAACACCCATGTCCATTGATGCATTTCCAAATTTACCAGAAATCGTAAATCTGGAAATGCGTCCGAATGCTACACCACCCTAGCGGTGGCGTAGCGAGGTGCAACGAGGAGAAATTAAAACATTTCTCCTCGTTTGTTTTCTCTTTCAATGCGTTCTGCATTCTACAGCACACATAGGAAGAGGAAATCACCTCAATTTATTGTTTTTGTACAGGAAGGTGCCCCTTCCTGCACAAAAACATGCTCCCCACGATGCAGGCATCCTTGCACCATGGTGCAAGGGTGCCTGCGCCGGTGCATGGCAGCAGTTTGTGCGCCAGCGCAGGGGGAAGCACAGAGATGCAACATATTGTTGTAAATATGTCGCATCCCTGTGCTTCGAAGCTAACACGGCGCAGCAAAATGACTTGCGGCACCGCGCTGCATTAGTTTCTTGTAGATCTGCCCCTCAGTTTTTAAACAAACTAACCTTTTTTTTTCTAGCGGGCTTATTTCTGGCGGTATTAGCTTGAAACCGAAAACCATTCCTGTACCTGTCTCTAGTGCATGACTACATTATCAGCCTGATTGTGTACTTCATGTTAGGAACTCCAATATGATTGTCAGAACATTGTTGGAGCATGAATGGATAGAGATGGGAAAGTCTTAAAAAGAAGGATCTTTTAGAACCTCTATTGAAAAGCCTTATATGGGAGGAGAATGTCATATAGCTGCAGGAAGCCTTTGGAGGGTGGGAAAATATGCTATTATGACATCTTGAGTCCAAACCATTAGTGTACAAAACAAAACTGTATTTGTTGGGGTACCTGTGGTTCATGCACCTGGACACGGAAACATAAACCAATACTGCGGCTTGATATATGCCAGTTACATCCTTCCAGCGACTACAATATCCATTTCTTCTACCGAGATGACAGCAAGCTAATGATCTCCCTATGTTGAACATGTGCTAAAACTTAGCAGATATTGAGGGGCACATTTACTTAGGTTTTGCATCGGGGATGAGTCATGTTTATGGTGCAGGCTGATTGCAAAATCCTTTTTGGCATTTACTAAGCCACACCATCCCATCTTATGCGGCTTTGCATGGTTTGTTAAATACAAAGAAACTCAAGGCAGCGCTGCCTTCTATTACTTTGCATTGAGGAGGTATTACGAGGGTAGAACAAAGGGGTTCCCATGCATCCAACCATGTATTTTGGCACATTCTTGGACTTACCAAGACTTTTAAACCTGTGAATGTGTCAACATGCAGCTCCTCGCTGAACTAGGTGTAACCCGGGAAGAATATCTTTGTTTCTCCTCGTTACTGCCTCTTTCCACGCACGCTGCATTCTGTGGCACACATAGAAAGAGAAAAAGGCCCTGAAGGATTGTTTTTGTGAAGGAAGGTGTCCCTTCCTGCACAAAAACAATCATGCCTTTAAAGCATCGTGCAACCACAAGTGCGCCAGCGAAGAGAGCTGAAGAACGCCATATCTTAGTGGATACGGCGTTCTTCCGCTATCTCCCATTCATGCAGTACAGTAAATATGCCTTTCTGCGTTGCATGAATTGTAAGGGAGTATCCCCCTGAGTGTATGCTTGGTAATGCAAAATGTTTAATCACTGGTACTTCATGTAGCATAAGGATGCATGTTGCCATAGACAAAAAGTTAAAGGAAGGGAACAATCTATGAGCTATGACATATTGAAAAGACTTCTCTAAAATAACTTTTTAAATATATAAAATTTTTGGGGAAAGTTAAACAGACAGGCCCAGATTTGATATGATTTTGCCTTGGGGTTGAGCCACTTTTGCGACACAGCCCTGAGGCTAACTCATTTTTTTCATTTAATAAGCCAAGCAAATCCACTTTGCGTGGGTTTACATGGTTTAGTAAATATAAAGTAACACATAGCATAGATCTGTCTTGCGTTACTTTGTGTCGGGTAGGCATTACATGGACTTTACCATGCATCCACCCATGTATTTTTAGGCAAACACAGATTTACAAAGACATTTAAACCTGGGTCTACACCAAAATGGTACTCCTTCCCGATATAGGCATAACAAGGAAAAATACCTTTATTTCTTCTTGTTGGTTCCTCTTTCCATGTGTGCTACAATGTGCAGCGCACATGGAAAGAGGAATATGCACCTAAGGATTGTTTTTCTGCAGGAACATGTCCATTCCTGCACAAAAGAATCCTGTCCAAAACAATCCTGCCTGTAATGCTGGCACTCCTTAAGGGTAGAAACTTCGATGTTATTATCACACTATTCCATACGGTCTCCTTGACCGAATTTAAAATCAGGCTGGGGTCTTGTATTCATGTGTAAATCAATAGACAGAAATGGAATAAGCTTGTAAATCCACTACACTTGTGTCACTCATGTTTGTCATACCTATATAGCCCTATTGACTACACGTATCACTACATATCACTTGCCCTGCACTACAGTCACTAATGTATCGCCGAAAAAACCTTTTGACAGCCATATTTATCATTTCTTATAAATTAACAATTTAGTAAATAATTCAATTTCTGACAATTTTCTTTGCCTTTGTGGTGTGTTCTATTTTCTCTCCTTGTGTGAAAAAATATTTGTCAACCGCACGGGATTGAAATCCAAATTGTATTAGATGCATTGATCAAAGTAATTGTATTCTCCCAACAAAACCACTTGTTTTATGTGTTTTGGAGTCCCTCCTTCTTGGACATTTTTATTTAAGTCTTATTTTTCCAAGTTACTGTGACTTCCATCTGCCTGTTCAAGACTTTTGGCCATATGTACGAATAATTGGTCGCAAAATACCGGTTGCAAATTGAGACCATTATTTAAATGGAGACTAGAATTTTTGCAACCAGTAAAGAATTTTATGAACTACCCTAGTTACTAATAAGTTAGTTAATAAAATTCTGTATCTTCGCAGATTTCAAGCCAAACCACCTCATGAATATTGAGGCCATCACAAGGATGTTGGCCTGCTGGGGTAAACAGAACATCAGGTCTGTGGTTGCTTTTAAATACATTTAACCTTTTTTAGATGCAGCCCCTTCTCTTAAAGGAAACTGTGATGTATTTAAAAAGAAAAGTTTTTTTTTAGAAAGAGTTGGCAGTGGTCATATTGATCACTGCCTATTCCACAACAAGCTTTTTTAATTCATAAAGACGAAAGAGTCTTAAGGGGACCTCTTCCCTTTTACAATGGGTTACTACATCCTTTGAGGTCTCACCTTATTTTCAAAGTTTTGCGACCAGATTTCAGTTGCATATATGAATACATAGTATGCAATTCAGCAATTGGAAAGAATGCGTACTACAGGCCCTAGGATCATGACTTTCCTGCACCTTCAGAGCAATGTTGGATTTCCAATGCTGCTATTAGGTCATGCCGAGTGTGCATCTTCAGGACAATGATGGGTTTCTAATGTTGCGGTCAAGTCATGACAAGCGTGCATAACCGTCAGGATAATGATGGATGTCCAGTGCTGATACCAGAGGCCTTAGGTGCATTGCCTGTTTTCCATCTCTGTTTTCTGGTTGTCTAGAATCATAGTCAAAACAATGACTTGAGAACTGATATGAGGCACGGAATAAGGCAAGAAATTATATTACCGATGTAAATGGGAAAGAAATATAACAGGTCACGTCAATGGCGAACTGTCTGAACAATGTTTTTTTAACAGGACATAACTTAAGGCCTCATTTAGGGCCTGATTTAGATCGTGGCGGAGGGGTTACTCCATCACAACGGTAACGTATATCCCATCCACCAAAGGATTTACATATAGGCAGACGGGATATTGGTCACCATTGTGACGAAGTAACCCGCCTGCCAAAATCTAAATCAGGCCCTTAGATTTCGGCGGACAAGTTACTCTATCCACTTTATTACAAGTGCATTATATCCAATGGCACTTGTAATAACTGCTGGCGGCCTAGACTACTCCAAATCTGGGTTCAGGCCGAAACACAGCACTGAGTCCACCCTTTTGTCTGTCACGGACGACTTGCATATGTTCCAAGACAAAGGCTACTCTGTGATCCTAGTGTTACTAGATCTGTCGGCAGCGTTCGACACCGCGTCACACAACATCCTTATTAACCGGTTGTCGAACGTAGGAATTAAGAACAAAGCCCTTGCCTGGCTGAGGAGCTTCCTTTCTGATCGTACCCAGACTGTCACCATGGGCACATACCGCTCGGCGGAGGTAGAAATTACGAAAGGGGTGCCACAGGGCTCCTGTTTGAGCCCAACACTCTTTAACATCTATGTGGCACCCCTGGCAAGAGTGATGCGCAAATTTGGTTTCATCCCCGTGTCATATGCTGATGACACGCAGCTCCTCTTCCCTTTTAAAACCCTCACCACGGAATTAAGGAGTTCCTTCTCTGCAGGCATGAAGGCTGTAGCACAATGGATGTCCACCAACTACTTACAGTGCAATGTCCGCAAAACTGAGGTTATGCTGTTCGGAGAAGCTAAAATACTGTGGACACCTGATTGGTGGCCACCTGATTTTGGCACAGTCCCAGAGCCCAAACAGTTCGTTAAAAACCTGGGGATCCGCCTTGACCAGGATCTGTCGCTAAAACAACACACAAACTATGTTGCAGGCGTATGTTTCTATACCATCAGCCTGCTACGCAAGGTCTTTCCCTTGCTGCCAGACCCCTTCAGAAAAACCCTAGTGCAGGCCCTTGTCTTGAGTCGGATCGACTATTGCAATGGCCTGCTTCTCTCTGCCAATGAGGGAGTGTTGGCCAGACCCCAGGTAATACAAAACACGGCGGCTCGCCTGGTCCTTAATGCCTCTCCAAGAACAGCATCAAAGCCACTCCTAGAAAAACTACATTGGTTCTCAATCCGTCAAAGGACAAAATTTAAAATATGTTGTCTGATCCACAAGAGCATAAATGGACAAGGTCCCTCTTACCTGGAAAAGAAATTCACTCCTTACATTCCTTCCAGGTCGCTCAGATCCAGTAATGGGCATCTGCTGGTAGTGCCACGCGCCACGCGCCAAGAAGGCTAGGCACGGAGGCAAAGCTCTATCAGTGGTGGGACCCACATTGTGGAATAGTCTCCCTTTAACTCTTCGATTATGTTCTGAACACCTGAAATTCAGAAAACAACTCAAAACCCTGCTGTTTAAAAATGAGATCTAGTCTCAGCCCTCTTTCTTTCCGCAATGAATGAAGGACAAACCGGCCCAAAAGCGCAGAGATACTCCAGTTGGAGTCGATTCCAGCGCTATAAAAACCCATAAATAAAATAAAATAAATAAATAATATGGTGGACAGGATATCCGCCAGGTTTGCGACGGAGTAACCCATCCTCTGAACTCCAGCCCTGAGGTGCATCTCCAGAACAATAATGACTATAGAAATTTAATTTTAGAAACAGCCCAACCCTATGTTTCCATGTCAGAAGAATAATCAGTATACAGTAATGATTGAACAGACCATGTTCAGGGCAACTCAGTCAAACATTATTGTGTGCCTGATGATGATATAAGATGTCATGTGCACAGTTTAATTCCCAGCGTTCACAGTGTAAAAAAAAGTCAAGCCAACACAACATTATTTATTTTTCTTTAATATAAAAACAAAAAAAACATTTTGAGGAATTGCGGCTGGAAGTGCTGTTTATTTTAAATAAGCCCCCCCCCAGGGCTGCATAATCTCTGAATATTGATAAACACACCGAGTACGATACAAGGACTTGCAGCATGTCTGTTGAGTCAGGTACAAGAGATACACAGGGAGTGAAAGAACCCATTTTAAAACAAGATAATATTCACAGAGAATTGTACATCTATTTAGGGTTACTTTCTTCTCCTGATGCCCTGCCCCTCTACCCTCCCTCAAACCCCAAACCTCCAATTAGACAATCCGTGATGAGATGCACTTGTCACAGTTTGTGCAAAAGCCATAACACCTTAAACTTGCAAATACTGCTATAATAAGTAAAAAGAGTCTGTATCATTTGTACATTTACATCGGAGCTGGTAAGATTCCAATATTGACACCTCAATTAAATATTTCTTCTATACATTGTACATTTGTACACCAGTTTTGATGGAATGGCTCAATTATAGAACAAATATATATTATATTTATTTATATATATATATCTTTTTCCTTTTAATAATAAAAATCAGTTTTGTTTTTGCGCACACACACACGCGCACATTCAAGCACATCACCATCTCTACCTTTTATTGAATCTGCCCTATATAAAGTGGTTATAATAAATACCCTCCTTTCCCTCTTGAAAATGTACCCATTGTACATCACCCTTGAAGTGAACCCCTTGCCACCGACAGTATGAAGTATGATTTGGGTATACTGTAACCACACAGGCAACCAGCAGCTGTCCTCTAGCTTTTCTAAATCACACTGATTGCTTTCTGTATACAACGGGAATGTCCTGCATTCTTTATATAGTTTTACACCATTTGTCAACAACACTGATGTCCATAATGGTGCATAATATTCAGTGCTCTTTAATCTTAACATTGAAGACTACCAAGGCTGGCTTGCCAGGCACTTCTGAACTCAAACACCTGACTCTAGAACTGTAGACCACAGCTATAGGGAGCTATGTGCATCAAAATGAAAAGATAACAATGTAGTCCATTTAGAAAGAACTGGATACCCACGGATATCACTGTTGAATTTCAGGGTCTATGTCACTGGGAAGTGAGTCTGTGAAAGTATATCTGAATTCTAATAGGGGATTTAGCCAAGAAAAGATGGAGGAAAATGGCCTATATAGTATCTGGACATTGGTTAGTGCAACATGATTTTAGAATGACTCCAGGATGTCGAATCCAGTGGATGAAGACAGAATAGCATCTACCTTTAATAGAGTTGCCTTTCATAATATCCAAAAACGTTAATTATGCCAGTAGGAAATAATGCCCAAAGAAAAGATGTTGTTGTTTTGGTAAATCTGATTTGGATGTTTTATACTAGTGCATAGGCATGATTATGAAATTGCAGGGTTGCTGCTAGGCACCAGTTGCTACCCGGCTTAGCCTGCTAGTAGTTGACCACTTTACATTGCTCATTGTCCCCTGACATACACATTTATGGTTGTATGTGGGCACAACACACAATAAAATTCAGTAAAAGGGACCACTGTACCACAAAGGGGTCATTTAGATTTATTACCAGGTACTGGGTATTTAATGTTACCCGCTGCTCACTACAGTGGATGCGTTAGTCCACTGAGCCACAAAACCCAGTTCAGTCGGACATTGCTGTACTAGACACAGGCACAGTTGAGGCCCCAGTTCGACTTCAATTATCATCAATTACAAAATAAATTAGACAGGAGTGTGGTGCAGAGTGTTGAGTTCTCTTGATGAATAGGAAACTGCATTTTATTCTCTTATTTCCGCAGTACAATTATAATCAGTGCGCTATCCAAAAACTCATGAAGAGGATTTCTAAACCTATGCTCACGCCGGAAAGTTTAAAAGCATTCCAGCAAGTGATCATACATGTTAAATTATGGCCTTTTTGTTCCTTTTTTGAGGGGGGGCTTACTAGTTTGCACTGGAATAGATTATTCATTACAGTTTCGATTTCCTACAACAAACCAATTCTGTTTAATCAGAGGTAAAATGGGAGTTGTGTGAATAAATGGAGAATCTAATAAAATGGGACAAGAAACATATTTTATGCAACAAAAACCCATTCTGAGCAGTGCTTCTGGTTTCTTCTTGATTTACTGAAACCTGAGAAGAAATCTTGTCTACAGGTGTTTCAACAATATCTGCAATTGATTCTTTTGAGCAATGCAGAATCTTATGGGATTAATAGATGTTCTCAGCAGGTTTTATACATGGGCTCCTCTACCTCAATGTAAGAAATAAAATTAAAAGGCCAGTTGTCTACCTTCCTTTCTTTCCCCTCATCACCACAGGGAAAATATGCGTACACTATGGAGTCTGGTTACTCCTTTTTTCCTCCAGTCTTTACTAAAGTCAATAAGTTCAATAAAGAGCTAGATAACAACAGAAGTAAAAACAAAGAGAGATATGCTGGTGTGCCCAAAGGCATAGAGGGTTCCCTTCAACTGTGAAACTCAACATTCCACTTGTAGGCATACCTTGAGACATAAGCACATTATTGCTATTCACTCCCACTGAATAAACATTGGAAACATCTATATCTTGGAACACATCCAAACCCAACATCTCCCGTCCCACCCCTCTCACCTTTACAACATTTGCTTGGAACCTGTTGGGAGGCTGAGCATTGTTTTAAAGTTACCAGTCAGAAATCATTTTTGTTGTCAATACTGTGTTGCAATAAAGGCAAATAGTGCTGTGGTATGGGGTGCCTTTTGCTGACACGGCAACAGAGTTATCTCTGTTTATCCATATTGATTTCTTTCTCAAAGGAGGTAGGCATATCATTTCACATATGCAGTAAAAATGTATTAATATCAATAAAAACATCTTTTAGAGACTACTGCGCAGACAATCTGGCAGCTCAACATTTGTTTTTCAATCAGGATCGATATTTAGATAACATTATAGTTTAACAGGATAGAAGTGTTCTGTTGGCAAATTGTTTTAGCAGAATTTGCAGAAATCTGGACAAGAAACCAAAAGCCTACAAAACCCCTTTCTTGAAAATAGGAATATGAAAACTATAAGACAGAAACATCAAATAAAAAAATAAGAATGATATTGAAAAAAAGATTTTTGTCAGGGGATGCAAAGGGAAATCAATGGGATCTTCATATTCCTAGAAATTGGTTAAATTTGGTGTCACACATGAATTGTTAAGTGTTTACTCAATTAAATGTTTCACATAATTTTTTCATCATCAAAGAAATGTATCTATGAATTTAAAACAAAAAGCCGGCCTAGAGTACACTACTGAGTCTCTGGTAACCAAGCTAAATCAGATGACCTTTTCTAAGATCTTGTTTGTTATCGGAAGGTTAAGGGAATATTTGTATGTGGTTGATATCTTTTAGAAACAATACAAAAAACTTCCATCAACCATTCCTGCCATATATTAAGAGATAATGTCCATATTTTTATGGCAGCTTTTCCTCCATTTGCTGTTTCACTGTGTTTTAATAATTATGTTATTCTAAACTTTAATGACATTGGTGGGCCATAACACAGTAAAGCCATGTTTGAGCACATTAAAGTATGTGCTCAAACATATCGACTTGGTTACTCTCAGAAAAAGTTATTTTTACTGCCTACATTGGAACCCTGCAAAAATCTGTTATTGTGATCTAATGGGTGGTCCACAGGAACTATTTTCTAGTGAGCTCTATAGAGCATATAACATGACAATCTCCGACTGAGATTTAGTGGACCTGAACACAAACTGTTATCATTAAGGTAGCTTCAGGTTATATAGACACTCTTACTATTGGGGTTGATGAAGCCTCTACATGAAATTTCCATATGTGATAAAGTGTGTGGACCTCAGGAAATGTGCCCATGCAGAATCAACCAAATACTCACATAAACTATTTAGATTGAGAGAAGGTAGCTGGGCCAAAAATAAGTATGCTGTTGAAATGTACTGTCCAGACCATCTGAGTCCACTGAAACTCATTGATTAGGTCCTAATTATTATTTTCATTGTTACCTACTCTACATGATTTTTTTTTCCAAATTAAGATGTATTAGACAGACCACTGGACATATTCTCAATGATATACGTTTTAGAAAAGGCTACAATGAAGATGTCAATGTATATCAATTGGATAAATAACAAGATGTCTTTTCACCTAGGTCCACTGGGAAGAGTTCCTAAATTGTTCCCATTGTAATCACTTGGGCCAGTCACATTAATTCTTTCTTATAGAAATGCATTGGGTAACTCAGGAGAAAATTTAGGAATTTTCCAGAAATATAACCTTTGGTTGTATTACAGTAATTGCCCTATGAAGCATTCAGTCTTACCACATGTATTTAGCCTACAGCCATTGACAGAGTAGAATAGAGGAAAAGTGTTCCATAAGCGCCTTTGGACAGACCTTATACAATATATTAACTTATATCCATTAAGTAAACTACAAACATTTGGCAACTGGAATCAAATGAGCACTGTAAGTGTTTCGGCAATTTTGTTTTTACTATCAGAATACTGTGCTGTATTTTATAGGCTTATCTGTATGTCTCCAGTTTTAATTACAATATTTAATTTCTTTGCGAAAATAGGCTGCGGCCATATATATGACCTGGTTTAAACAAAAGCTTCAAGTAGGAGCACTACCTGGAAATGCTTCATAATAAAAGTGTTCACTGGTCAGATCGAACTAACACACAGCTATATAACCTTTTGTGTCCAACAATAGGACAGCAAATATTTCTTAACCAGAATGAAAAGAGACTAAATAGATGCCCAACCAGCATTCGATTATGCTGCTTAGAAGGCTATGCACCGGTAGATTCCCGTCAGCTGTCACTGTCACTAATTTCACTTCAATGTATATCAGCTTTTCATAATGGAGTAATCTGCTGTAACTCAATATTCTAAAATGAGTCATTGAAAGATGAAGATCCTGTATTCAAAATTAAAAACATACGTTCTTTGAAACAGACTTCTTTTTGTAGTTGACAGACTTCTAAAGAAAGCAAAGAATGGTTGATGGGAATCCTTGAACTGATCTTAACTTCTACTGGTTCTTACTCTGGACATTATCATATTTGCAATTATGTTTTTCAGTGTCCGCAGTTGGGTCTTAGGTGCTTATTTTATATTGCACTATTGACATTGCAACAATTTAGAATGACAATATGTTGTAAGTCTATGCTATCAGTATTTAAGTATGTTTTACCCTTGTAAAGATTGTGATTATGCATATATGCACTCTTTGATGTGTTCACATTATATTTTTTACATTTAGTTTTTGGGGGGGAAGTTTTAAGATAGCAAACATTGCAAGTTGATGCAAATTCTACTGACTGTTCACTACTCTTGTTGTGACCAATGTTTGTTTCTACTGACTTTGATATTAAATGCACTCGTACACAGTGGTGGTTACTTTTGAACAAGGCCGCGATGCAGCCGACACGTGCTGGGTAACCGCTGGGCACAGCAATTATACAGTGCGAGTTTGCTTCAATTATTGGTGGATGCGTTTTGGTGTACATATATATGTCTATCCCCTCCCTTTGTAACAGTAATAAATAGCATATTGCACTCAATGGATCTGTGTGTACAATTTATGTAATGTTGCTTTGTTTAATATGCAGGAATTATAAACAAAGGAGGTAAATCAAAACCATAAAGAAGGAGTTTAAATCTATGCAAAAGATTATGGTCCTAATTGTATTCTTCCGTAAAGTGTTTCTAAAATGGAATATGTGAGTCTATAAGAAGTGTTTTTTCAAGTTATTTAAACCCTGCTGTGGCAAAAACACCTTTGCACTATAGAAATAAATGTGCTGCTCTGTGTTAATAGTATAGAATGATATAATGGGCCTCATTTGATTTTATATATATATTTATACATATCTATAGACATATATATATATA
Organism: Triturus cristatus; assembly: GCF_964204655.1. Lineage (NCBI taxonomy): Eukaryota > Metazoa > Chordata > Amphibia > Caudata > Salamandridae > Triturus > Triturus cristatus. The sequence continues at coordinate 482,882,566 of NC_140590.1, read as the reverse complement.
TCAACAATGGAGATAAACAGCAACGTCTATATATCTGTTTATCCCCATGGGTGATATATATATATATATATATATACATATAATCTTCACCTATCCTTCTCAGAGAGGGGGATAAACAGGTACATGTATCTTGCTGTTTTTCACCATTGTCGACGAGGCTGGACGAAGACTTACAAGGGACAAAGCCTCGAGTAGATCATAATGGCCATCTCCACCAATGGTAATTGCAATCTACACAATAGTAACAAATTAAATGTGCGTTTATGTCTGTACTTAACGTTCATATTTTTTTTAATCAGCAATACCATTGAAAATTTCGTTTAGGCGTTCATGAATTAATGACGGATATGTATGAACTGGTGAGTGAAGAAAGATGAAAAATACAGAGCAATTACATGCTATTGCTAATTGTAAATCTGGGGTGGTTGTTATTTTTTAATTTTTTTATTTCAAGTCCAATATTGCACATATCTCCATTCACGCTATATATATGTGTGTGTGTATATATATATATAATATATATAAATATACACATATATAAAAATAAATATATATATATTTATATATATATATATTTATTTATTTATAAATACATATGAATTACGTGGGAGTTACAACAAAAAATGATAATAATACAGTTAGGCACCAAGTAAAAAAATAAATAAACATGAAAGGCAAAAAATAGATAAGGCAAAATAAAATTGCACCAATATGAATGTGCCAAAGGGATAGGCGATTTTGTGGTTTCCTTAGGTCCATTTTGTTGTTGTTGGCATCCAATGGGCAAAGCGCCTCTCTTGGCAATTTCACAAAACATAAGTCTTGCAGTAATGGTTGTGCCAGAACATTGTCCCATTTTCAATATACAACCCCTCAGACCCCTACCCGCTCCCCCTACACAAAGGAAGTCCTAATGTCATAGGGCTGTGCTCTCAGACTCTTCATCCGACTGGGTCTTCTCTCCTGCTGCTTCCGAGTCCCTCCGCTTCTTCTCCTCCAAAGCATCCCGCTGCAAGGCGGCATCAATCTCTATGAGTATGGAGGGGATGTCAAAGTGAACGAGATCTGCAAACGGGCACGAGAAAAGACAGGGTTAATTCCTGTTCAACATCAACTGCATGGCTGAAAAGGCATTAGTACTCCAGGCAACATAGCACCTGACCTCAAAATATGGAACCATTTGAACATAATAGTGATGGTGTCTGATATGCAAAGCTTGAAAGTATTATCCGATCATTCAAATGGTCTTATATGTCTTTTAAAGGTGCTTCCTCTCATTATTCCAAGAGGAAACATAGCATTTTCTCATATACTGTGGTGTTTTATTTAAAACAAACCTTGCAGTGATTTTTCTTTTGGCACAAACTTTGAAGCAATAATAGCCACGACACTGGAGGCCATATTATTGAATGCAATGTTAGGTTGCCCTTTCCAGAATCCGAATCATTGATCCGAATCATTGACTTGCACATTACATGCTGATGTATGCAACGGGTGAGCCCACTGAGCTATCTAAGACTAACTGCAGTGTCAAGAATAGTCAATCAACACACTTTTGTGGCCGGACCGGCATTCAGAGAGGTTGATTAGGCGTGGTCTAGAACAAGCAATGACGTCTTATGGTAGCAGCTTTTGGTGCAGTCTGGCTCAGCTTTTGGTGCAGTGTGGGTCATAGCCACTTGTTAAAGGTGGGGCCAGGAGTGGGAAGGGGCTGAAAAGGAGATAGTGAAGGTGAAGACATATATAAAAGTTGTTTATTGTGAGACCCATAGATGCGAGAAAAGCTGAAGTAAGATTGTGAAAAATGAGCATTACTAAATCTATGCCGTATGGGGTCCTAGTAGGGTAAGTCTCCTTCCACCACAATGCAATGTCATTTTTTTACTAATAAACAAAATTGGAAATGTATGTGAAAATGACCGAAGGGTCCTTCCTCAATACTGGGTTCACTTAGACTGGTCAGGACGTGAGGATGGCGTAAAGGAAGCCTATTCACCCTTGTTCTGTCAGAGCAGCAATCTACCAAGCACTTCTTGTCTTACCTACACATGTGCAAAGTATCTCTCTGGTTAGGGTTGGAGCCATGATCTAACTAAGGTTCACCAAACCAGCAGTGCTCCACATCTGGGCTCCTTCTGGATAATCAGAGGGGGTTGGGGTGTAAACCCATTCTCAAAATGTTATCATTCTTCAGACTTGGAGGAGTAAGTGAGATCTGTACTTTGAACGGCTGTGTAGTTTCTGCTCAGGGTGCTAACTCTGATTGCACTTCCACTTCTTCCCTCGCTCTTGGAGTGCATATGTAGAGAGGTAGGCACAATCCCTGCCTTTATAAAGCTGCATGGCTCCTGCTCATATCACCAACATTTGTTGGTGCTTCACAGCTGGTGCTTGCTCATTTAGTGAGATTTAAGTCATTCAGCGTAACCATGCTTGCACATGTTACCATTGACACCACTGGGCTATCTGTGATTGCTCCCTTTTTTAGAATACTCATACAGAGTGCCGCTTCCCATTTTATTAGGCAGCAACAATGTACACGCCTGCATGTTTAAACCTCAACCTCACTGTAGGATTTACATATATCCTGCAGATCTTAGTAGGCAGAACACCTAAACATCTAGTTCTCACTCACACCCAACAGGAAAGAGCAGAGAGAACACTTCTCATGCATTCAATACACTTGCAGTTACATCATATAGTTCCTAGGCGGCAGTGCTGGCTTGAACTTCAACTTTAAAATGCCAATATAAAACGCATTTTGGGTGATACCTGTATAATACCAAAGGTGAGCAGGATGGGGCCACGTGCCAAGGAAATATGGAGGCTAATCTGAGGCCAAGTCAACACCCTTGAATGAGTAGGAGTCTAGATTTGTCACAATAGGTTTGTCCAAGGCTGCTGCAAGATTTGAGTTCTTGAATGAAGAGTGCTCCAGCTTACATGTGCACCTTTTCTGGGGTTTTACATCCCCTAGCTGTAAAACTGTGTCTCCAGGATTTTGCCTCTTTCGCTTTTAGATGGGCTGTAGGTGGTTTATACCATGGCTAATTAACGGTGTCTGTGTTTGCTTCTGGATGTACTCCATGGTGCACTTCAATTATCCACTGGTGATGCAGACTTCGCGATGCTGGCCAATCCCAAAATAGTAGGTATGCATGCTTGCATCTATCCTCTCACTCTTCAAAACACCTCAAGCTTGCATGCAGTGACATTCTACACACCATGTTTGATGCATGTCTTAGAACTTCAAACACCTTGGCCGACACTTCCCATTTTTACCAAACTACAACAAAACACTGTCAACCTCGACCTCCGAAAGGGCACCAAGAACCTGATGCAAATCATGGTTTTTCCTGGCCTTGTCGTAGAAATGTAACTCTAGTACTTTATACAATATAAAAATACACCTCCAGTCCCTTATAGAGGATGTACTTATGCTGTACAATTTCACTTCTGAAGAATAGAACCCTTACAAATACTTAATTAATGTACTTTCATTATTTAAATTAGAACTGTAATCCCTACAAACTGCACTAAAAGTGATTCTGATAGAGTCCAACATACATGTGCCTATTCTCCCACATTTCTGTATCTATATAGAACAATATATTTCTTAATGGTACATCCATAATACATTTCACCTGTGGGGTGTGAAGCCATCCTTCCATAAAAGTGACTAAATACTACACAGGATAGAACTATGCCTTACTGTGATGTTTCAGTTATTCTTTTCATTTCTGTTCTGGGCTAAAGGCAGTAGATGTAGGAATTCCATTTCCTTAAGGTTCCATGTTCTTTGCAACCCAATTGCCTAATCTATGTTGTTGATTGATTGCTGTGCTTTTGAAACTCAGGGGCATATATTTACAAGGAGCTAGCACCATTTAAAATTCTTTTTTTTTACACATTAGAGGCCAGATCAGTGCTCCACACTGCTCCATATTTACAAACTGACGCATTGGGCCCAGTTAGTTTGTAGAGGTCTGCATCACTTTATTCCAGCACCAGGTATAATGTATGCAGGGTAGGCATACCCACGTTAAAAGCCACGTAGAACTGACACAGTGGAATGTACAACTTTTCACTGTGTCACTCTATGACTTGACTGTGTCAAAATACTTACGCCTTCTCATACCAGGTGCAAGGATTGACGCAGGGCTTTTAACATGGGACTCTTCTCTGTGTTCTGACGCATTGCTGAAGATGTGTCAGCCTTACGACCAACTCCAGCAATGTGTCACTTCAGCGCCAAAAGATGCGTCAGAATTTCTGACAAATCCCCGAATCCATGCACTATAGAGACTGTATTGTAAATACAGCGCATCCATGGTGCTGCTAGGGCATTTGACGCAGGTGCAAGAAATCTGATGCATTGATGCATCATTTGTTGTAAATACGCCCCTAAGAAACGATGGTCTGAATTTTTTGTTTTATTATTCTTTCAAATATTTGTGCTTCTTATTTAACATGACCTACTGGTCGATTTGAGATCCTGGAGTTTTGGTCATCTTAAGGATGGCGGATGGACTTCCATCCTTCCGCCATCCCTTCACAATGGGGGCTGCCCGCCCACATGCCGAATTATGATGCAACCGCCACCACGGTCTATTCGTTGCATTGCAGCGGGTGCTGCGGTCTGCAGCAACCACCGCAGTACAATGAAATGACAAATTATATATCCCTGCACTACACTGCAGGTACCATGCGGTGCCTGCCACATGGTGCAGGGATATGTAGGGGGGGGCCTGCCTGGTCACGGCGGGTTAACCACCGCTGACAGACAGGTGAAAAAGAATATCATTATGCCTATGGCGGTGCCTGGCAGGCACCACCGCCATTCTGTATAATGCCGGAGGTCCGATGGGCAGTCAGAATCATTCCGACTGACGGACTCGTGGCGGTCGGTCTTTCAGACCACTACGCATCCGCCTGTCATCCAAATGTGGTGGGCGGAAAACATGATTGCTATGGCGGTGGGACAGCCACCGTAATCAGGCCAAAAGTCTTTTCTGGCAATAAAACTTGTGTCTAAATAATCTAAATGCCACCTGTGTCTTTTTTTTCCAAAGGATTCATTTTTTCCACCAATGAGTAATCTATTCTAATATATACATTTAAGATAATGACCTGGGGTGCATGTATGCATGAATATGTTGGTATGTATATGGTGTAAACCCAGCTAACTAATAATGTTGATTTTTATGTGCGCGGTGAGGGTAGGAAATATGAGACTGAGCACATCAAGAGGGTGGGGGGAGCGACTAAAAATATAATAGGAATATTAAAACTGGTGAATTTAAGGATCAGGCCATAAGTATCCTGCTTTGAAATTGGCCATTTCTATAGAATTGGATTTTGGATTTCTCTAAAAAAGATTCATAACTAGAAGGATGGCAAACAAGACAGATGTGCAATAACAAAAATAACAAGAATGCAGGGAAATGCAACTGGAATGACCTCTCCTGACTTAAGCATGGCAACCTTGGGGCCTTGTAAGACGCTGCTGGTACAGGCCAACCTTATCTCCACTTTACAAAGGGTCTAGATACCTGTTCAGTGCATGAAAACGTGTCCTCAATCTGAAGGGATTGCACCTGGTACTCAAGCGACAATCTCGAAACCGTCAACTAGTACAGAATGGTGACTATCTACGAGCAGCTCATTAGTGTGTAATTTGGAGTTTTGTGTTAAACTTAGTAGTACGAAGTAGTTTCAAAGCAACATGCATGAACAATATAAAACCCCCAACTAAAATATAATTAAATAACTTAATGTAAGCTAAACCTCACATTTCGCTACAACACTATTAAGACCATTACTATTCTGTTACATAACATTTGATATTCAATGATAACATTTTTATTTTCAAGACAGTCTAAGGAATGAAAGGGTTATATGATTAACTTGTATTTTTAGAATCTTTTGAGCCATTCTGCTCTCAAAACCACTCAAAAAAGTTTGTTCATCTACGACCAAGATCCTGGAGAAGGCAGGAACCTTCCCAACATGCATTCTCGGCAAATCCCTGCAAATGAAACAATAAGCATTTCTGTGCCTATAGAACGACACCGTTCTTTGATAATCCTGTAATGTGTTGGTTCAAGTTGTTAAAATAAGCAATGATATGACACCCCAGCGTAGCCACGCGTGTAATGGAACGGGTGAAGGCTGATATCAACAGGGCGTTATAAAGCCAGAGGAAAGCAGGGAGGGAATTGATCCTTGTATGATTAGATTTGCCTTTTGAACAATGCCAAAAATACATAAAGATCAGGCAGCATGGCACAGGACAAGTTTACCGATGAAGGAATTGTGAACTTGCATTGGGCGTGATAACAGTCTCAAGCCATGCACCTTTCTTTACAGCCCCATGCACAAGGCCGGAGAAGGTATGAGTTAGTGGTGATGACTGACATTCAGGCAGTAGCTGGAGGCCAGCCCAAAGGGATTGGGATAGGTGGATTTAAGCTTGAAGGGCCAGAGAGGGGAGGTCGTAGCTCCTTGCTTACCCGGAAAATCCCCCTCACACTTATCCAATATTGTGTCACTCGCGTCAAACAGCTGCAAGCCCACAATGAGGGGGTATATGGGAGAAAAAAAAGGAAAGAGAAAGAAAAACACAACAGAAAAATGTTCAGAGGGTTTTTATGTTGTTGGAGGTTGCATTTCTTACTGGTAAAGGCAAAAGAGAACACTGAACACTAGTACATTACATAGCAGATTTGCTACACAGAACATAGAGCACAGGGTATAAAGACAATTAGAAATGGGAGAGGGAACCTCTAGGAGACAAATACCAGTCAACCAACCCATTTTCAGACAGTGCTTAGATCCATCCCCAATGTTGTGCTGCAACAACTGTTTCAACTCTACACCAACAGCATTAAAATGGTATTATAAGTGGTTCTTTCGACATTACAATCTTCCCATGGAGCTAAATAAATCCCCTCTCTCCCTTAGCAGAGATGTCAGGTGGTAAACAGCAGCATTCTTGGGAGCACAGCCAATTAGCCCTTACTGCCTTCTACAGGGTCTGTTCTTGTCTGAACCTTTCCTACTACAACTGCAAAGGCTGGTGCATGCAGCACACTTGACCTGATGGATTATGGCTGATGGACGATACTGGCACAGATGCTTTTGCATGGGAATGGATGCAATTCATCAACAATTATATATCCCCATGCGAAGCCTCTAAAATCCCCAAGGAGCCTACCCCAGGGCCGAACCACACAGCCCCCTCCCTGAGCCATTAATCCGGGGACCCCATCCCTGGGGCTGGCTCACTAGCTATGGGGGAGCCCACCCCCGGGACATAATGGTTTCCACGCTTTGCTCTCACTTGGTGGGAGCATTTTTGAATCTCCTGCCAAGCAGGATCAAACACTAAGTCTGCACCCAGTGGATGGGACCTTCAAAAAATGCTTCCACCTTCAGGAAAAGTGACTTTTGATCTGTTTCCCTGTCTTCAGTGATGCAGGAAGGGAAACAGATCAAAATATTGCTTCCGCCTGGAGGGAGCAGCATTAGTAGCTGCTTCCATGGGCGGGAGAAATGCTGGCTTCTGCTGCATGTGGGGAGCCGGCTGAGGCCTTGGTGGCCTTGGGGCTTCCCCTGGAGCCCCCAACAAGTGTATAGTGGGGGCACTAGGGCACCTACCTAATAGAAAGGCAAGCCCTGGCTCCCCTGGGCCGATAATGACTTGGAAGCCCCCTCCCCTATTAACATAGGCCCTTGGGGATGGAGTCCCCATTGCCTTAAGAGGCTGGGGCACAGGGGTCATGCAGCCCCCTCCCGTTTTTGATATATATGTAAGAGTGGTATCCTTAGGGCCTAAGAGGGACCCGGGAGAGGAGGCTGCATGGCCCTCACTTCCCTTCAGTTTTAGAAATGGCCCTAGGTGTTGGGGTCACTAAGGGCCTGACAAAATCAGAGAGGGGGGCCCCACAGCCACCCTTGCCTTTATTTAAATGAGTAAAGGGAATGGGGGTCCCCAGGGCCAAGGCTCATGAAGGGTGCGGTGCGGCCCCTGCCCCTTTAATTTTAGTAATGGCCCTTGGGGTGTGGTTCGCCAGGGCTTCCCTTTTATAACTAAAAACAGCCATGGGGGGTGGGTTCCCCAGACCAAATGAGGATTGGGGAGGGGAGCCTTTCAGTCCCCCTTCCTAGTCATAAAAAGAGCCAAAGGGGATGGGCTCCGAGGGCCTAATAAGCCTTGGGAAGGCGGCCCCCTACCCTTTAGATAATAAAAAAAAACAGACCTAGGGGATGGGGTCTCGGGCCCTTATAAGGCTTGTGGAGGGCACACGGTCCCCCTCCCCTTTAGTTAAAAAAAATGGCCCTCAGTGATGGGGTCTCCAGGGCCTAATAAGGCTTGGGCCGAGGGCCATATGTCCCCCTCCCCTTTCATAAAATAAGGCTCTGGTGGAAGGGGTCCCCAGGACCAAATAAGGCTCGGGGAGGGGGCCATGCCTCCCCTTTATATAAAAAATGCCATGGGGTTACCAGGGCCTACTAGGCTTGATTAGGCATGGGGAAGGGGTCCACGTGGGGGGATTGCCTTTATGTATAGTAACAACATATTACTTTACATTAAAAAAAGCCCTGGAAATTTACTGGAAAAAACAAAGGTTAAAGTAACGTTATAGTTAGGTGTGATAAAAAGATCCATTTTTTTTGTGAGTGTAAGTGGGTGTAAGCGTTCACAAAGACCATCCACTCCTATTGCATCATAGGTCTGTTGATGTATTGATTGCATTATAAAAGTATGCATTGAAGAGTAACCCTGTGTACAGGTGACAGTTGACAACTTGTGTCCAGCACAAGTTTTTAGAATCTGCAGAAAATATTTGCCATAGGTCAAAGACAATACATACAACATACAAAGGGGCAGATTTACAAGCCCCGTATGCCACATTTGCGCCGCCACTGCTTCACTTTTGTGACCCAGTGGCGTCGCAAAGCCAGCCCCATGCTGTGGGGTATTTACAATGTGACGCATCTAGGGAGATACGTCACATTGTAAAGCCCTGCGCCACATGTGGGCGTTCCGGCGCAGGGGGGGGGGGAGTTCCGGCGCAGGAACGCCTCCTAAAAGTGGCTGAGTGAAATCTACCAGATTTCACTCAGTCACTTTTACGACCATGCTGCGTCAAAACCCTGCACCTGCTTGAAGCATGCGTAAGGATTGACGCAGCATGTTAGGCATAGTGGCACCCCGAGCCCTGCTGGAGCTGCGACACGACTCCAGCAATGCGTCACCTTTACGGCGGCAGATGTGTCACGCATCTGTCTATTCTTGCCCCATGGTGCGCCGCATTGTAAATGCGGCGCATCCATGGTGGCGCAAGAGGTGCCTGCCGTGACGCAAAATAACTGGCGCATCCCTGCTGATATGCAGGGATGCGCCAGTTATTGTAAATCTGCCCCAAAGTATTTAAGCAGCCTTGAGTTATTAGAAAGAATCGTCTCACCATGACAATGTCTACGTAACATAGAAGACTGTGTGCACCTGGTATTAAACTACATACATGAGCTTGTTTTGCTTTAGAAGATGGGCTATCTGTTAAGTTTTCGCCACAGTATGAAGGCTACAGGTCGTATAATATTTAGCACCTTCAGACATTGCTTATTTTAAGCCAATAGAGTCTTTTTTTAGAAATGATGCATAGAGTGTAAACTGTAATTAGAAGAAACTTTTTAATACTCTGTAGTGTATTTCTCATGAGAGTTTCGCTGTCTGCAAAAATTGTGATACAGGGTAAACTCTCTCTTTAGAGTGACTACTGTTTACAGTACCCACTTTTCTAATAATATCAACTTAATCTCTCTGTGTAGGTTCGTTCAGTGCCTACAGTGGTTTGATACAGATAAAAGCAGTCCGTTGCACAGCATTCGTTTTGGAACAGATGTTCAGTATTTTTAGGAACTTGGCTTTCTCTGAACAGTTGTATACAGATAGAACACCGTATGCAATGAGGGTTTCACATATATCTGTGGTTAACTGTTATTGTGAACTATGCTACCCGTGAAGTGTATTAGCATTAGGTCAATGTGGCACATAACCCATGCTTTCTACACCTAAGGTAGTTGTTTCTGTGATTACATTAATGATGCTAGTTGTTTCTGTGAGGATATTAATGATGCAAGTTGTTTCTGTGATGACATTAATGATGCCTCATATTCTTCGGAGCTATTCTGTACTTAATTTCAGAGCTCTATTGCAATACCCGTTTATAGAGCAATGAGTACAAAAGAAGCTTGGATGGTGTCATCAGTGATGTCATCAATGATACCATTTGAGATGTCATCAGTGATGTCATAAATTATGTCATACAACATGTTGGAAGTGATATAATATGTGAAGTGCATGGCGGGGGCGCAAGTTATAGTTATAGTTAGCTCGGCAAACTATAATACGTGAATTTCTGTGTTTTTTTAATTTAGTTCAAAACGTTAATGTTGTCACTGACAAATTCACATAACTATAACGTTACAAGGCCCTTTGTTTTTTCAGTGAATTTCTAAGGTTTTTTTAAAAACAAAAACAGATCTTTTTATTACACCTAACTCTAACATTAGTTTAACCTATGTGTGATACACAATGTGCAATGCATGCCACGTGCTGTTTCTTTTTCATCATTGGTACCTAAAGAGTATAAACATAGCTCTTTTAATATGCAATACTGTAAGTTGGCCCCTATAAAACATTTCTTGGTAGGTTAGACTTGTGTAAGCTAGTTTTACTGAGCTCTCCCTGTCATATAATGCTTTTTATGTCTCCTACTGTGACATCTTATTTACATCATTCTATCATCAATTCCCAGTCCACCCACATCCAGTCCCCCAAGTCTTTGTTCCGAGCACTCCCCTGCCCCATGCAATATATTTTAACCCCTGGGGCACTTGATTACCTGTGGACATGCTTTCCCCCGGGGACAGGCCATCTAATATAGGGTGCTCCGCGGACTGAGGGCTAGCTCCGGACATGCTTGCTGAGGGGGGTTGCGGGGGTGGTAGCGTGGGCCTCTGCCTTGGCTTAGGAGTGGGCCTGGATTTGGTTAAAGTGCTGGTCAAGGAAGGCGGTGAGGATAGGGAGGGTGTGGTGGCCCCCGAGCCTTGGCAGACAGGCAGAGAGTAGCCTTGCTGGTAGTTGAGTCCATACGGCGAAGGGGTGCTGGGAGGGGTGGGGGAGAGGCTGACCGGGGATGGCTGGCCTGTAGATTGGTCTGACATACCACCAGACTGACCATAGGGAATCTTGGGTGGAATTGGTGCCAGCTTCTTGGAGACTGTAAGGAGAGAAGAAAGAAAAGGGAGAAGAAGAGCAAACAGAGCTGTAACACAAAGACCATCAGACGTACACAATATGCAGGTAGCAGCTGCCATCATGCCACATCAACTCACATTTTATGAAATGAAAGCACAGGAAACTTGGATGCACACTTCACAAATGACTTTCATCTGTATTGGGAGGCAATTGGTATTATAATTTTGAGCATCATGTGCAACCAGTAATGTGGTTCCATAAAAGGAGGGGAAATTGCTTCACTTGCAGCATCATTATTTATAAGCAAACACATAGCCTTTATCAAAATATAAACACTTATCTTAAACAATAATACAGACCCAATCAAATCTGGTCTCTGATGAAATAGAATAACTCATGACTGGTATAGCTGTTTTTCAAATCACATTCCTAACAAGTATCAGAAAAATGCCTACTTTTGCCTTGAGGGTGCCTTTCTGAACTGTGATCTGGGGAGAAGATATCAAGGTTGTCTAGAAACTGTGGGCTTATTGATGTATGTAGAAAAGACGCCACAGGGGCTGCAATGTAATTCATATTTAGGAAGAGAAGTAATGACTTAAAAAAAGGCTCTTTGGGCAGTTGCAAAAGGTTTCGAGAAAGCAAGCCGTAACGTGCATAGACAATATGACATAAGCAAGTGTCTAAGGTATCTCTACCATAATGCAGGCTTCTAGGTCCTGATTGGCCTTTTATTGACTAACAAGCATGATATTCCATGCCCACTACTGCCACAAGCTCATCTTTGTCAATGTTACACAGTGTTATCACTTCATTACATAGATTTGTTTAAGTACTTGGACAATGAAGTCATAATCCAAGGTATATCCGAAACACAATACAAAGACTCACATTTATTAAATCTCTATGAGGTCTCTTAATCCTAAAGCAGTGCTCTACATAATGGTGTGACAAAACCTTCATTGTTACTATTAATGTAGATTCACATATGTTGTAATTTCTTCACTCTAAAGATAATGTTTAGAGTTCAATAGATATTCTATGAAAAGCATGGCTGTCCACACGTTTTCAATAGAATAGTTGTTTGGCTGATTGATAGTGTAATTTATTATAAATATTAAGAAATCTTCTTTTTGACATTGACTGGCCTTTCCCAACCTCACTATCACTGGTGAGTCTAAATTCATTAATGTGACATTCCAATTTGGAATTGCTGCATAGTGGTTAAAGAACCCTCCCCCCCCCTTACTCCCCCTCCGCGAGCCCATCGAGACCACTGACTCATTGCCAGTGAAATTGCTCCCCCTCCCTCACAGCACCACCATTAAGTGAGGCCTGCCCCTGCACTTGCACTCTCGTATTTGATGGTGTTCGAGGCCTTCCTCCACCCGCAGTATCACCTGCGCCTCATCCCTGGTGGTCCAGTGGACCCCTGTTCTCCTTTGCCTCGCTCCGCTCTCCTTTCCGTTTTTTTTCACTCGTGTTTGGTTTTCCCTCTGTCTTTTTCTGTTCTGCACTTTTTCTGCCTTCTCTCATTGTTGCACTTATTTCCTTATTTCCCTTAGCCTCCCTGGTGGTCCAGTGGACCTCTGTTCTCCTTTGTTTCGCTCCGCTGTCCGGTCCATTTTTTACTTGTTTTTCACCCTTTTCCAAATCGTTTCTGTACTTTTCTGCTTTATGTGCTTTCCCTGCTCTCTGCCTTATTTCACTCTTTTTCTACTTTTTACCCTCTTATTCCTCCTTTCCCGACCATTTTTCCCCACCGCCGCTGCCCCTGCGGCCCCTCCCCCAGCACAACCAGCTCGACCAATCCAGCTCCCCTCCCCGCTCCCGCCTCCCAGCTGTCCAGCCCTCCTCGACCCCTACTTAAATACGGCCGCTGCGCGGCCGTGCAGCGGGTGCGCCACTGGCACGCAAGCCTGTCTGCGCACGTCCGCGACCCGACTGCGACCAGCGCCAGGAACCCTGGATCTCTGCACCGCCAACGCTACGACCCGGCGGCATTCCACGCCCTCAACCCAGGCAGCAACAACAACTGCAAGCTAGTGTCACCGGCCGACACCCATGGACCCTTCAGCTGTCACCGCTGCCGGCACACCTGCAGCACCGCCAAGACCACGGACCCAGCGCAGCCCACCCGCAAGAACACACCCGAACTGAAGACCCTGCAATGCATCCTCCTCAACATCCGATCCCTCCACAAACATGCCACCGAAATCTGGGACCTCCTCGACAGCACCACCCCAGACGTAGCGTTCCTCACCGAAACATAGACCAACACCTCCTCGGGACCGGACATCGCCATCACCATCCCCCAAGGATACAAGATCTCCAGGATGGACCGCCCCAACCGCCTGGGAGGAGGAATCGCCATCGTCCACAAATCCACTCTGCGCCTGAGCACACTCACCGACAAGCCCACAGACCTCATGGAACACCTTCACTTCAAGATACTGGCCAGCCCCACCACTACCCTCCGAGGAACCTTCATCTACCGACCCCCTGGACCCCGCGGACCTTTTGCCGAATCCATCACGGACATCATCTCCCTGCAGGCCATCGCATCCACCAAAAACACCCTCCTGGGAGAACACAACTTCCACCTCGACACCCAACGGGACCCCAGCACCACATCCCTCCTGGACAACCTCCACAACATTGGTCCCAGATCGTGACCGAACCCACGCACTCAGCAGGACACACCCTCGACCCCCTCTTCACAACAGGAAACTCCATCACCTTCAGCCACATCACCAAACTCCCATGGACTGACCATCTATGCGTCCACTTCACCTTCAGAACACCCACCAACCACAGACACCAGCACCTGCTCCCACAAAGAAATTGGACCAGAATCACCGATGACCAGCTAACCTCATCACTCAGCAACTCCACCCCAACCGTCACGGAAAACGACTACCCCAATGCCGCAGCCCGAACCCTGCACAGATGGATCACCGACAGCGCCAACACCTTAGCCCCCTCAAGAAAAACAACAACACCCACGCCAAGAAAGCTAGATGGCTTACCACCAAACTTCAAGAGTCCAGACGCACTTCCCACCACCACGAAAAGGACTGGAGGAACACCAAATCCACAAAAGCCCACAACAACCTTAGAGCTGCCACCAAAGTCCACCACCAACTCATCAGAAAAACAAGGCAAAAAAGCGATCAAAGACAGAATCTCCACCCACGCACACAACAGCAAAGAACTCTTCAACATCATCAAGGAGTTCGCCCAACCTACCAGCGAGTCCACCGACATCCCACCCTCACAAGACCTCTGCGACAAACTTAGCACCCTTTTCCACCACAAAATCAAGAGCATCTATGACAACTTCGATGAAGACAACCAACACACTGAACCCTCACCAACCACACCCGACACCATGAAGCCAACGATCGACAACTGGACAGCCCTCAGCACCGAAGACACACTGAAGACAATGAACTCAATCCACTCTGGGGCCCCCACAGACCCCTGCCCCCACCAGATTTTCAACAGAGACGCCGACACCATCGCACCCATGCTTCGCCACACCATCAACCGCTCCCTGGCAACCGCATCATTCCCCGACGACTGGATAACACGCCGAGATCAACCCCCTCCTCAAGAAACCCTCGGTGGACCCCACCGGCCTCAAACTACAGACCCATCTCCCTTCTCCGAATGTAATCGAGAAAGCCATCAACATCCAACATTCATCGAAGAGCACAACATCCTCGACTCCTCCCAATCCGGCTTCAGAAAAAACCCCTGCACGCACACCGTCCTCCTCGCCGCAACAGACGACATCCGCACCCTACTGGACAAAGGAGAAACAGCAGCCCTCATCCTCCTCGACCTCTCAGCGGCATTCGACACAGTCTCTCACTGCACCCTAAAACGCAGACTCCACGACGCAGGGATTCAAGACAAGGCCCTCTACTGATTTCGCTCCTTCCTCTCCGGAAAAAAACGCAGCGGGTCAGACTCCCCCCTTTCATCTCGGACCCTACACCAACCACCGGCGGAGTCCCCCAGGGGTCATCCCTCAGCCCTACGCTCTTCAACGTCTACATGGCTCCGCTCGCCCCCATCGTCAGAACCTACGGACTCAACATTGTGTCATACGCAGACGACACTCAACTCATCCTCTCCCTATCCAACGAACCGAAAACCGCCAGAAACAATTTTAAGGAATGCATGGAAGCCGACGCAAAATGGATGAAAAACAGCTGCCTTCAACTAAACACCAACAAAACAGAAGTACTCATCATGAGCCCACACCCCGACGCCTGGAACGACGCCTGGAATGACACCTGTTAGCCCCCCGCCCTTGGAAGTCCGCCCACACCCACAGACCTTGCACGGAACCTGGGAATCATCCTGGACTCCAAACTCAAAATGAACCGCCAGATCAACGCCGTCTTGTACTCCTGCTTCCACACCCTCCGCCTCCTATGCAAGACCTTCAAATGGAACCCCCTCGAATACGCCCTGGTCACCAGCAGACTCGACTATGGCAACGCACTCTACGCAGGAATAAACAAAAACCTCACAAGTGAGCTACAGAACATCCAGAACGCCGCCGCAAGATTGGTCCTCAACCTGCCAAGACACTGCCACATCTCCCAGCACCTGCGCACACTCCACTAGCTCCCCATCGAAGCTAGAGTCACCTTCAAGATGCTCACCCACGCTCACAAGGCCCTCCACGACACCGGGCCAGCATACCTGAACAGCTGACTCAAATTCCACGCACCGCAAAGGACCCTACAATCAGCCCAGTTCTCCTACGCCGTGGTCCCCCGCACCAGAAAGACCAGATCAAGCGGCCGCTCCTTCTCCTTCCTCGCGGCCAGAGCCTGGAACGCCCTCCCTCTCCACCTAAGACAGACGACATCTCTCCCCATCTTCACAAGAAACCTCAAAACCTGGCTCTTCGACAGACCCCCTCCTTGATGGACTGGGACCTGCGAGCCCTCCCTCCCCCTCCCCCAGTGCCTTGAGACCCTCACGGGTGAGTACTAGCGCATAACAAACGCGTGATTGATTGATTGATTGATTGATTGATCAATGAAGTCAACCTTACATCCTAAAAATATAAAAAAACTATTAGTCATTTGTTAAGCTTTAACGTGGCAGAGCAACTGCATGGTTTTGTGGATTCTCACAATTGTCTTGACTCATATCAGTCATGCAGTTGGTCTTATTGTGTGGCTAAAAACATAGGGCCTAATTTATGAGGACTTGCAACTCTTTTATGCACCCGGTGCGTCACTTTTTGTGACGCACTGGTGGCATAAACAGTGCACAACAGTGCGCCCTATTTACAAAGTGATGCATCTAAGAAGATGCGCCACTTTGTAAAGCCCTGCGTCACATTATACCTGCATCAAGTATAATGTATGCAGGGTGGGCGTTCCCCCGCGAAAAGCCTCGTAGAAGTGGCGCAGTTAAATCTTACAGATTTCACTGCGCCACTTCTAGGATGTTACTGTATCGAAATCTTACGCCTGCCTCACTGCAGAAGTAAGACTAACGCTTGCCCTTTTACACGGGGCTTGCCCCATGAGAAAGGACACATTGCCGGAGGTGCGTCAATTTTTGACACACTCCAGCAAAGCATCAGTGTGCCGACAGTAATACGGACGTATCTGTCATTCTCATACAGTAAATATGACGCATGCATCGGGTCACAAGGAGGGCGCATTGAGAAGTGTCGCATCTCTGCTTTGTCGCAGCCATGCAACACTTCTCATAAATGAGGCCCATACTGTTCTCTTTGTGGAAAGACAATCATCTTGAAAGGTAGCTATCTCTGTCTATTATACTTTATATATCTGTCATATCAACGGTATTTCTATTTTGGAGCTTTTTTTTACTTCTGGAAGTCTATTACTTTGCTCTTTAATGTCAGTGAGGAAGCAATGAGTCAAGTTAGGCTATTTTAATTATACCTACCCTGTAATTAAGGACTTGATTATGAGTGGGTCATTATTTTCCGACTCCTGTGTAAACCCCTCCATGGGTCAGAATTACTAATAGATTGTTATTTAACACATCCAATAATTATCAGATATGCTAAATACATCAACATTTGTTAAAATTCAGGTGGTGAAACCTGCCGAAATTCTTTTTCTAATTTTTTTTTTTTAAAACCCTTTATTAAACATTTGGCATGATACAAACATCATTTTGTCAGGAACTGTGGCACACATTGCAGTCATCAAGTAGTTGACACTGTAATAGGTATACTACATAATGCTCATCATGGCGCAAAATCTCAAGTGGAAGAGAGAATGGAGCAATAGAAATTTACGTGGCTAGGTGGTCTGCGGCTGGTCTACATGGCGTCCAGACCCAGTAATGTCGGAATCCGCCTCAGTGGTGTGGGCGTCAGTGAGGATGGAACCCTCAAGAGATACATCTGGGTTGGCTAGTCAGTGAAGATAGGATATGAGGGGGCCCCATATATCTGGAGGTCTGTTGGCAGCAGGCATCAGATCCCAAAATTCACCCAGGAGTGTCTGGCAACGAGCTGCATGGGTTAACCAGAGTTTGACATGTGGCGCTGGTCTCCCAGTGAATTGCCACCCGTCTTTTGGTGAGCACCAGTATTATTGCAACAAGCTTACGATTGGCGTTTGAAATGTCTCTAACATGTCCCTGGAGGCACAGCAGGGGGTCAGGTATGATGCGCTCCTGTGTGATATCGCTAACTATGGAGCATACTTCTAGCCACAAGTCTGCCGAAATTTAACATGGAATAAAAGCATATGGTGTTTACAGTATTATGCAGATTTTGGTATAAATTTATTGCACCAGATAGATAACGTACCCTGCAGTATCATTATTTATCAGGTGCGATAAATAGCATCCATACTTGTAATCAGGCCCTAAGTGTTCTCTAATTGCTTAATTTTATTGAACACATTTACCAACCCTCTCTTCAATGTGAACAAATTGCATTGGATTAAGTTTATCTTTGCGATTGTGGCCTACAGGATGATATATCCATTGTCTCCGAGGGGTGAGATGCCTCCTGAATGAGTTATTTCACTCTAAAACTGAACACTGATAAAACAGAGGTCATATTAACAGGCCTCTGCCAGCACATATACTCATCAGAAAAACAATCCATCATCATCCTGTTATATTTACCTTTCCAACTTCGGAGGCAAAAAAGCAAGGAAATTGCAACAAAGCTTTGATGCAGCTGAGTGATGGTCACTCAGTGACCCAAGCCACATTTTTCATATGTCATTAGAAACGCAGTCTTCCATACATTGATTTTGATCTTCAAAGGCGTGGTGGGAATCCTAATCACCATTGAGTGATATTATCCCAAAGTCTTTGACTGGATTAATATTTAAATTGGTCATATTTCAGCATGTCCAAAACATCCTATCTATTTGGTCTTAAAAGTCAGCAAATGTGATCACATCCTGCATTCATTTAATCAAACTGCATTTGGTTGCTTGTCAACAAGTGAGTTGTCTTCAGATTGCTATGTCTGACAAGCTAATGCCTTCATGGCTCAGTCCCTTTGCATCTCAAGTCTACAAGTCATCCCTCCACTCTCAATGTGTTCTGAAATCTAACAACCTGACCTTCCTCCAGTCAAAGACCAAATTCAAATTCAAGTGGTGGTATGACTGGGAAGGGACTACATTTTCTGTTGTGTTGCAAAACTTTGAAGAATCTTAGAGCAGAGCAGCCATATACTAGAATAATTGAAGGATATATCATATATTGCATAATATCAGGAGTTGAACTGATATTACAGTGGCATTTGAAATGAAATCTATGACTGGCTATCCACACTGAGCTAACACTGAAGAACATCTGTCACTGAAGTTTACAAAAAGTTGCAAGAAAAATTGGAACCCTATGAAGTTAAGGGGAGGTTAACCATTTTTGAAATATTTATTTTACAAGTGAGAAGCACTAACATTAACCTACATTATTGTGATAAGTGGATTTCTTGAAGTTCAGGAAAAATAGACCATGACAAATTGTGCTTAGGAGAGGTTAACCTTTGGTCTCTTTCACAGAAGAATTATCTAATTATCTATCAGATAGCAATGGACATACTTTTTGTTATTCTAAAGATTGAGTAATGGCGTAGTTACTATGCTTTATCACCTGACCTATTTATGACACTTCTCATAAATAGCTTTCCAGGATCAGCTCAAAGTGCATTGCTTTGGACATTAATGCCTAAGCAGTTCACTTACTTTTGCTTTGGACTAAGATTTGCAAAACATTAATGATAAAGCACTTTGCCATATTTCAGCTCATACTCATTTTTTTGGAATTGTGAGTAGAATAAAGAGATTTTGTTACAGTTATAAATGTACATACCCTCTCATTCAACATCGAAAAAAGAAAGAAGTCCATATCAAACATTTAACAGGTGTCAACACCACAGATAGAATACTCAAAGCAGCAGGTGAGTAACAAAACAGACTAAACAAGATCACATATAGTCCATGTGGAGTTTGCATGTATTGTTGGCATTGTGTTCTGCGCGTGCACACTGCCAAGGATATAGGTGGACTTTGCCTTTATGAATTAAGGGAGATTTTCCTGACAGGCTGGTGTCAGTGAAAGGTCGGTAGGTCTGAGATATAGCCAACCACATTTCAGATTGTATCTGACTCTGCCGCAATCCTAGTCGATTTTCAAACTTACCAGACTATTGCAGGACAGTCAGCCTTGGTCAGTCTTCTCTCTGCAGCCAACCCTGGTTATTTCTGTCCACTCCTTCCTACCCTCCCACCCACTCCAAAACAATTCTTGTACCTTTTCTCAGGGAAAGAGGGCTCTGGTCCACGGAGAGCTGACTGGCAACTGCTGATTGTGGACCACCACCAGAAGGCGCCACATAGCCAGAGCCCATAGTCCCTTTTGGACCGGACACTGGCGAAAGTTCTTTGCTTTTCAAAGCGCTGCAAAAACAACAAGAAATAACAACAACAATGAAAGACAAATCATTTCAAAATTGCTGTTAATATGCATTCAAGATTTTCATACACTTTTTTTGTGGTCCATATTGCTAATTTGTTTTTCAAACAGCAACTATTTATACTAATTCTAATCATACAAATACAGCACTAATAGTAACAGCCCCCAGTCCCTTGAAAACAATGTCTATCCCATAGGCTGTTAGGATAGTTGGCATATTTGGGGGACAATCTTTTATTAATATGAATACTATGTGATAACATGATAATTTATAAACTGTAATTGCCATCCATTGCTAGCTATGTTACTGGATACAGAGAAGACTCACAATCTATGCACATTTACTTGTACCAACTGCAAAGAAGAACTTAATTATTTATTAATAATATCGACTTAAACTGCTTACATAGGACAGCATTCAACACAATACTAGTGCTGACTGTTCCACCTGGAGTCAGAATCCACACTGTGAGGCTGACTCACAAAGGCATGTAAGAGTACATGAAAGAGTACTCTCGTAACGCTCTTTTATGTGCTTGTGCATCTTTGTTAAATGGCCCCAAACCATCTAAAATGGGAATACTTGGGTAATATTCATATACAAATAGTACAAATAGAAATGACGGTCCTCTTTGCACTTTTAGTTAAAGGGAATAGAGGTTTCGCTGGATTTACAAAGGTATATAAGTGTACATGCAAATGTACTCCTGTAGTACTCTTGTATGTACTCATAAATGCCTCTCTGAATCGTCCCAGATGATCACAAACCTGATATAATGGTTCACTTGAACCTAGAGCTTCTTACTCAGTCATATCCCTGTAAATGAACTAAGACAAGCTCAGACACTGACACACCTTTTTCTTCCATGGCCACCTCTTTCAATCCTCATTATATTTTTCTGAACCGATCACCACTGCGTACATTTCACTTTCAACACCACCACTGCACCCAAACTGGCCCCCTGCCCGCCACGAAGGAACTGGAGCAAACTCACAGAGGAGCACCTCAACTCCACGCTCCTCTTAGACCCCCCCACCACAACCGACGCCAACTCCGCAGCCAAAGAACTCCATCGATGGATCTCCAGAAGCACCAACAAGATCGTGCCCCTCCGCAACTCTGCCAAACAACGCCCCCGGAAGGCCGCCTGGTTCACCACCGAACTCCAAGTTGCCAGGCGCACCCACCGACGCCTCGAGAAAATATGGCGAAGCCAAAAAACCACGGAAGACCTAAACAACCATAGGAGCACCCTGAAGGACTACCACCAGCTCATAAGGGACACCAAACGGACCTTCATCAAGAACAAACTCGACACCAACGCAACGAACTCCAGAGAACTCTTCTACGTCATTCAGCAATTCACCAAACCCCCAAGCGAGGCCACGGATGTCACACCATCCCAAGAACTCTGCAACAAGCTGAGCACCTACTTTCACCAGAAGATCAAGACCCTATACGACTTCAGCAACCAAATGCCGTTCATCACCCCCTCCCCGTCGCTGACCTCCAGCCGACCATCACCACCTGGACCCCCGCCACAGTGGAACTCATCACCACGACCATGATGAAAACCCGATCTGGAGCCCCCACGGACCCCTGCCCACCTCACATCTACCAGAAGGCCGCCATCGCCCCCGAACTAGGACGGACCATCAACGCCTCCCTCCAATCTGGCACCTTCCCCGATGACTGGAAGCAGGCAGAAGTCAAGCCCCTCCTCAAGAAACCCACGGCAGACCCTACGACCTCACGAACTACATGCCCATCTCTCTGCTCCCGATCGCCGCCAAAAGCGCAGAAAGAGTCGTAAACACCCAACTGACTGCATTTATCGAAGAGCACTCCATCCTAGACGCCTCCCAGTCTGGATTCCGCTGCAACCACAGCTCAGTGACCGCCCTCCTCTCCGCCACTGACGACATCCGCATGCTACTCGATCAGGGACACACCACAGCCCTCATCCTTCTAGGCCTCTCCATGGCCTTCGACACCGTCTCACACCACACCCTCTCAGCCAGACTGCACGGCGCCCGGATACAAGGAACCGCCCTCAACTGGATCCGATCCTTACTGTTAGAACTGGGGGTCAATAGTTGGCAGAGGTAGGTACCTTTGACCAAATAGGGACCCTTGCTTCTTAGTCAGGGAAAGGGGATTACACTACTGGATAACCCCTGCTCACCCCCTTGTTAGCTTGGCACGAGCAGAGAGGCTTATATCAGAGGCAGTGTGTTAAGCATTTGTGAACACATACAGTAATACAGTGAAAACACTACAGATGGACACCACACAGGTTTTTATAAAAAATAAGTATTCTTTATATAGACTTAAGACAAGACCACAAACGACAAAAACCCACAATACTGTACTCAAAATTGACTTAAAGACGGTAGGATTAACTTAGTTCAAGTTGATGGTAAATGCGACACAGTTCTCACAAAAGTACCTGGATGCGCAACGCAAAATAAACAAAAGGCTCGCAGCATTGGAGATGTGTTGGTTCCTTGCTTTGGGGAGACGATGCGTCGCACCTCAATGCTTGCACAGAGTAGGGGATGCATCTTGTTCCTTACCGGAGAGGAGTTGATGCGTAGATTCTCGTGCTGCAGCCCGGTTGCGATGCGGCAAGATGGCGCCTCGATGCGATGCGACAATCCGGTGCGATGCAATAAGATGGCGCCCTTGATGTGACAACGTTGAGATGATGCGGCACGCACTGGCAGCCTTGCGGCGACTCTGTACTTTGGAGCCGTGACAGGCCCTGCGACACTCTTCTCCGATGATGCGACGGCAACCCTCACGGTTGCGACACGCTTCTCTGGTAATGCGACAGCAGACAGCTGTGACGAAGGCATGCTTCTGGGAGATGCGGCGGCGGCACGCTTCTCCGGCGATGTGATGACTGCAGCTGCGGCAGCGACACGCTTCTTCTCGTTGCGTCGCACTTCCAGCTCCCAGGGACACGCAGGCTTCTGCAGTTAGAATTCCCAGCAAGGAAATTCAGAGGGGAGCTAGTAGTGAAGTCTGTTGTCCCTGAGACTTCAGCAGGAGGCAAGCACAAGTTCAAGCCCTTGGAGTAATATTCTGCAAGATGATGAAAGTTCTGTAAGAGTTCCTTCTCCTCTCCTTGGCAATGAAGACACCACTGCAGACCAACCCAACAACACAGCACACTGGCAGGGGGGCAGTCCACCTCCTACAGCTTCCTTTGGTTCTTCTCCTTGGCAGAGGTGTCTTGTTGTTGTTCCAGAAGTGATCTAAAGTCTTGGGGTCTGGGTCCCCATATTTATACTACTTTTCTCTTTGTTCACTGAAGGCAGAGAGGCTTTTGCCTAGTCCAAACCAGTTCTGGTCAGTCCTGGAGCACTTTGTTTACCTGACTCCTTCTTTCCTTTCAGAGTGCTGGGCAGAGACATCAGACACACCACAGGAGTTGGAGCCAGCATTGTGGAGGGAAGGCACAGGCCTATTCAGGTCCCAGGTGCAACTCCTCCCACCCATCTACATGCAGATCTTCCTATTCAGCCCTGTGCTGACTCACCCTCTCCCCTGGAATCCCCAGCCCCTGTCACTCACAGAACCAGACACACAATACACAACCTAGCAGAGGCAGGCTCGGACAGTTCAGCAAGAAAATACCAACTTTCTAAAAGTGGTATTTTCAAAACACAGAATGTTAAAACCAACTTCACTAAAAGATGTATTTTAGCATTCTGAGTTCAGGCATACTCAAATTTCTACCATGTTCCCTGAGTCAGTTAGGATTATAAGATGTAATAATCAAACTGCTCATTCTGGCCTATAAGGAACAGGTAGCCTTGCAACAGTGAAAAACGAAATTGGCTGTAATTCCCTATTAGGACATACTAGACACACCAGATCATTTCATACCTTGTACTTACAATGCACCCTGCCCTTGGGCCTACCATAGGGGTGTCTGATATGAAGAAAATGGAAGGTTGAGGGACTGGCAAGTGGGTACATTTGGTCAGTCAGCATGGCAGTACCAGCCTGCACATAGGTTCTGCAAAGGCAGACCCGAGACACACTTTACAAGCTGCTTCTGTGGGTGGCACAACCAGGGCTGCAAGCCCACCAGCAGCATTTGATTTACAAGCCCTGGGCACACATGATGCACTGTACTAGGGTCTGACAAGTAAATCAACCCAATCATGGAGTCACTAATCAATACATCAATTTAACATAGGGAGCACTTGCACTGTGGCCAAAGCATCTAAACCAGCAAAACATATCAAAAACAGAGGAGGTAATCAGAAAAAATGGAAGGGAGACTCACGTCAATGGTACCAGGTCTAATACTTACTCTCCGGCAGAACCCACAGGATCAGACTCCCCCCTTTCATCTCCGAACCCACAGAGATCAACTGCGGAGTCCAATAGGGATCATTGCTCAGCCCCACGCTCTTCAACATCTACAAGGCCCCACCTCGCCGCCATCATCAGACAGCATGGGCTCAACATAGTATCTTATGCCGATGACACCCAACTCATCCTCTCCCTCACGAAGGATCCCGAGGATACCAGGCTCAGCTTCCAGAAAGGAATGAGGGACGTTGTGGCCTGGATGCAGTACAGCTGCCTGAAGCTCAACACTGAGAAAACTGAGGTCCTCATCCTGGGACCCGCGATCTCTGCCTGGGACGACTCAAGGTGGCTCTCCGCCCTCGGAAGTCCTCTCACCCCGACAGACTACGCTTGTAACCTTGGCATCATCCTTGACTCCTCTCTCACCATTACATGCCAGATCAATGTCATCACCTCCACCAGCTTCAACTGCCTCCGCATCCTCCCAAAGACATACAAATGGATCCCCCCAATCACAGAACATCCGTCACCCACACACTCATAACCAGCAGACTGGACTACGGAAACACCCTCTACGCCAGCATCTACAGGACCCTTCTACACAAGCTCCAAACCATCCAGAATGCCATGGCCAGACTCGTCCTCGGGACCCCACGGCACGAACGCATGATGCAACACCTTCGAGACCTACACTGGCTCCCGGTCGAGAAGAGAATACCCTACAAGCTTCTCACCCACACCTACAAAGCCCTCCACAACATTGGACCCAAATACCTCAACGATAGAGTTTGTTTCCACGCACCCAAAAGAACTCTCCGATCCGCCAATCTTGCCCTAGCGGAGTTTCCCCGCATCTGCCGAGCAGGAGGAAGGGCCTTCCCCTACATCGCAGCCAAAACATGGAACGAACTCCCAGTCAGCATCAGACGCTTTCCCAACCTGCACATCTTCAGGAAGGACCTCAAGACCTTGCTCTTTGACTGAGCCGGAGCTGCCTACCCCCCCTTCCCCCCCAGCGCCTTGAGACCCTCACGGGTGAGTAGCGTGCTTTATAAACACCCTGATTGATTGATTGAACTACCAATACTTGTTTGTGGAGAAAAATAATGTTATAGTCACAAACAGTCTGTATCACTGTTTGCCACCACAAAAACATATTTTACAATGCACTAAAGTAAATTTAGGAGTCAGTAAATTTGTACTTATTGACAAAATCACTCTGCGACTGCATGCCAAATCACTATTTAGGAGAGGCATATTGTAGGCGTCCATTCTAAACCACGGTTCCATTTAAAATATATCAATGTTTGGCAACTGAAATCCCGTTACAGAAAATGAAAAATTACTTATTATCAATGTGGAGGAGGTAAGGAGTCCTAAAAGGATACCTTCCCCTGTGTGAGTGTACAATAAAGTTTGTTTGGGATTTGGCAGTGGTTCAGGGGACCACTGATAACTCTGAAACAAACTTAAAAAGTAAACGTAATTTTTTTTAATTTCAGAAATGTTTTATTCATCATTTTTCAAAAAACAAGCAAACAGGAAAAAAAACAGTGGTATAATACATGGGTTACATTTAGAGGAGCTCTGGTCTGATATGCAAAGCTCTGGATAGTTAGGGCCAGATGGTCTAATACATAAACTGAGCCCAGGAGCACGTAACCCATAACAGTGGAATAACATCAGGTATGTGTACGAAAACATTTGAATAACAGGAGACAAAAAGTGATTTAATGGGGACAGACTAAAGAAAAAAGAAGGGCCTATAGGTGTAGATTCAAGAGGCTGTAGGGTACGCAGGTGAAGAAGTTAAATTTCCAGAGAGATTCGCGTAGAAAGGTCCAAGAGACAAAGAGGATAACTGCAAACGTTTCGGTGAGGGCTGTCTTAGCCTTTTCGATAATGTGTCAGAGGAGACGAGTATTATCATTGCATAGCCTGTGTTTCATAAAACCCACTTGCGAACGCTCAATTAGGTGGGGGAGGAGCAGTTCTAGCCTCTTGCAGAGTATCTTGGCATAGATTTTTGCATCTAGATTAATTAGGAAGATGGATCTATAGTTTTTGCCCTGTGTTGTGTCTTGCCCTTCTTTGGGGATTATGACTATAGTGGCTTCACTAGTAGTACCAGATATAATCCCAGAATCGGAGAAGTGTTGGAAAAGCGTCAGAAGGGTTGGATTAAGTATATGAGTGAAAGTTTTCAAAAAAGGTACCTTTGTATCCATCTGGGCCAGGGGTTTTATGGGATTTTAGAGAGCAGATTGCTATATCGATTTCTTTAGGAGTAAATGGGGAACTCAGGTCAATTTTTTCTTGGTCCGTGATGGTCTGGAGGGGTATGTCCCTGAGATAGTTTGCACAGGCAGATGCTGTGATCATGGAGTGTATAAAG
The DNA here is from genome assembly GCF_964204655.1 of Triturus cristatus. Taxonomy (NCBI): domain Eukaryota; kingdom Metazoa; phylum Chordata; class Amphibia; order Caudata; family Salamandridae; genus Triturus; species Triturus cristatus. The sequence continues at coordinate 482,855,617 of NC_140590.1, read as the reverse complement.
ATTGGTAGAAATAAACATTTCTAGTAGTTTCTGTGGTCTAGTATAGGTTACATTATCGTGGTCAGTGAGGGAATCAAGTCCCTTGTGGTTCTGTTTGTGTTTTAGGTAGGATGCTAGTGTTTTCCCTGCCTTTTTTGAGTCACAGGTTTTTAAGCCTTTGTATTTGTTGACCCATATCCCACTCTTTTGCTTAGGATTCTGTTGTATTCATACGTTTTGTTAGTGAGGATTAATAGTGTTTGAGGATTCAAGCTAAAAATGGGGTAGGTCTCCAGTGTTTTGATTTTTTTTTCTAGGTTCACTAGTTCTTTATTATGCTCCTTGTTAATTTTGGATTGAATGTTGATAAGGGCCATCCTTATCGTAGCTTTCAGGGCATTCCAGTGGTTGGACGGAGAGGTATCAGTGACTAGATTGTCATTCAGGTCATTTAAAATAATTTTTTCAATCCCCTCCCTTGAAGTAGCATCTCTATTTGACTCATCATTGAATCGCCATATCTTATTCTGGGTAGTCACATTAGTACCAGTAAGAGAACGAGTTAAGAAAAAACCAGCGTTAAAAAAAGTTTACTTTATTTAAAGGCAATCAAGGGCATGGTGGTTTGCTGAGCCTTGGATCGGAGTGAATTGCAATTTGCAACCGACCTCATTAATAGTCATGAAGTAGGTCAGATTGCAAACCACTCGAAATTGGAATTTTATGACCAAGCCTTACAGTACTTAGGTTGGTTTGTAAAATTCCTTACAGGTTGCAAAAATACTGGTCATCTTGGAGACTGTCACTCTAAAAGAACCAGATCAAAAGAGAGACTCCCGTGAAACCGCTTAGGAAGGTCATATAGAAACAAAGTGTGAGCAACAAAGTGTATGTAAACTTTTTGATCCATTTGTTTGTCTTAAGCCAGACACGACATAAATAAAGACTGGACTAACACAAAAACGGTGGTGAAAATCTCCTTACCCAACACAGTGGGTCTACACATTGAACCCTAGCTCAGTGGCCCGTTACTAGTGTGCCCAAAATGTATCCTCACAACATTTTGGTTCCAGCATCTCTGGCTTGACACACACATGAGACTGCTCAGATGGAAGCCTTCAGGGCGGTTAAGGATAAAACTCAAAATGCACTACGCTGCATTTTTACCATTTTTATCTATTTCTTAAACTAATACGATGTTGCAAAGAATATTGTATATATAATGTAATGGAAGTTCCTTCCTGTTTTCTAAAGGTGTTAGGTCACCTTTTGCTTGGTGATTCCTATATTTTGTCGTTAAAGCGGTGATAATCTGCCTTTGGTTGTCCTAAATACCTAATGTATTTTCTGGCGCGGATTGGTGGAAGTGCTTTTGTGAATTGTTTGACCAGGAAACAAAATGTATAGAATGTAAACATTGTTGTAACATGCTGCAAAGAAAGCTTCATCTTTTGCAATGAATATGTTGTGTATTGCTATTGCTATAAATTCATGTTTAAGCTAGCAGCGTTTTCAAATGTTAAAGCGCCACCTAGCGTGCCACCTTCAAAATGACAACTGACATGAATACAATGATTCCGAATATTTTAAACTGGTATCCTATGACAGAGCTCATTGCCCACCGAGCCTTCCCAAATTTATCCCTTTCTTCCCACAACAGAAGTTTAAACGCGGCAGCGGGAAGTAGCCTCAGTCGTTCATCCGACAACCGAGATAAAATTGGTGGAAGGTCCCTTTCATTTCTAGCTGCAAACGTATGGGACACATTCCCTCCTATGTCCCTCCTTGTTTTATAGGAAAGAACTTAAGACTTTCTTATTTTCGCAATACTAAATTAATTGATTTTTAACTTAAGAAGCCGTATATTTCTATTACCACTGAATCCTACTTTTCATGATCCCTAACAATTAAGGGTACCACGATTTCATAGCACTAGGATACCCATTTTTGGATGACTGCCTGTGTTTTATAAATCAATATCCATTCAATCATATATTCATTCATATTACGTTGTGCAGAGCCTTACACACTTTTCACATAAACTTTTTATAAAAACCAGTTTTCGACACACAGAATTCCAGAATAGGTGACACTTATGGCATTCGCAGACTAAAAGAGGTGCACCTTTTATTATAGGATGCGCATACAGGTTTGTATTCTCTTGAGTGAGTTACTGTCAGTGTTACACAAACGTTGTAACTCTACTGGCTAGACAGGGGCTATTTGTGAGATGGCGCGTCTGTGGTTGATGCGGGACAAAAGGATTACCATTTTGAGTTGTATTCTAAGGATGAGTAATGTTTTTAGATCCTTTTTTAAAAAATTTTTTTAGTTGAAAGCTACTAAGGCTGTAAAGGAATATCAAAGAACGTGTTGCATAATTTAATTTGCCTTTAAATAGTCTATATGGTACACATTTGGTTAGCCCACACTTCAGCTTTTAGTCACGTCTGCTAAATACTTCATTACTGCATGGGCAGAGTGAAACTGAATTCAATATATCATTATAGAAAATACTGTGGGCTAACTAACCTGCTCTGTGTTGTACCACTGCATTGTAAATTAATATTGCCTGCTGCGCATCCTTCTGTCCTTACAATAGAACAATGGTTAGAAAGGCCCAATTTAGGTGGAACCACAGCATACGCTTCCATTTACTCCGGTCTATTAGACTGCAAAACTGTTTTTTAGTTTCAAATTTGACCTCTGAACTGAAGTTCTGCTCAGGTAATTGAATACAGTTGAGGGCATTTTTCCATGCAGCTGCCCACAGAAAAAGATGTTTGGATAATTTTATAATTTTGCATTGAGATCTGACCATCTCAAGGGTTGAGCTCATGCAATGCAATTTAGCGGTGCACACTCAGGCCTTCAAGATGGAAAGCAAATTGATGCTATCTTCTGTGTGGCATTACAACATCACAAAACTTACTATGACTTAGTCTAATTTAGAACGAATTGAATTGTTCAAATGACAGATGGCACCATCCTCTTGTCTGAAACACAATATGTTTCCAAAGATAGATTTTGAGCCTGATGTTCAAAGACCCATTTGGAAATAACAATGTGCGATTTAAACACATGATTCTCTTATCTTTGAAAAAAGGTGACATTTATTGTCCTGGATACAACACAAGGGCAACATGAAAAGTTCTCAAATGGCTCATGGCCTGATTTAGAGTTTGCCAGAGAGGATACTCCATTGCCTTTAAGCATGTCAGTGACGGACCCCACTCCAGCTCCAGCGCTGGCGTACTCCTCCAAAAGCCCAACAGAATACGGGCCATTGAAGGTTTACATATAATGCCGTCCACCCAATTTAGAGTGGATGGTGTTCAATCAATCAATCAGGGGATTTATAAAGCTCGCTACACACCTATGAGGGTCTCAAGGCGCAGGGGGGTCTGCAGCTCTGGTTCAGTCGAAGAGCTAGGTCTTAAGGTTCTTCCTGAAGGTGTGGAGGCTGGGGGAAAGTCTGATGTTGACAGGGAGCTCGTTCCGGGCCTTGGCTGCGATGTAGGGGAAAGCTCTTCTGCCTGCTCTGGTTCTGCGGATGTGGGGGGTTTCTGCGAGGGCTGCAGAACGAAGGTTCCTCTTGGGTACGTGGAAGGATACTCTCTCATTGAGGTATTTGGGTCCGATGTTGTGGAGTGATGTGTAGGCGTGGGTGAGCAGTTTGAAGGTTACTCTCTTCTCGACAGGGAGCCAGTGGAGGTCACGTAGGTGTTGGGTCATGTGTTCGTGCCGAGGTGTTCCAAGGACGAGTCTGGCTGCAGCGTTCTGGATGGTTTGGAGCTTGTGGAGGAGGGTTTTGTTGATTCCGGCGTAGAGGGCGTTGCCGTAGTCCAATCTGCTGGTTATGAGAGCGTGAGTGACGGTTTTTATGCATTCTGGAGGTATCCATTTGAAGGTCTTGCGGAGGATCCGAAGGCAGTTGAAACTGGTGGAGGCAATAGAGCTGATTTGGCGGGTCATGGTGAGGGAGGAGTCGAGGATAATGGCGAGGTTCCGTGCATGGTCTGTCGGGGTGGGCAGACTCCCGAGGGCCACTAGGTGTTGTCCCAGGCAGAGGTGGAGGGTCTGAGGATGAGGACCTCGGTCTTCTCCGAGTTGAGCTTTCAGCAGCTGCTTTTCATCCAGGTGGCTACGTCCCTCATTCCTTCCTGGAAGCAGTGTCTAGTGTCTTCGGGGTTCTTGGTGAGGGAGAGGATGAGCTGGGTGTCGTCAGCGTATGAAACTATGCTGAGCCCGTGTTTTCTGACGATGGCGGCAAGGGGGGCCATGTAAACGTTGAAGAGCATGGGGCTGAGCGATCCTTGGGTACTCCGCAGTTGATCTGTTTGGGTTCAGAGACGAATGGAGGGAGTCTGATCCTCTGGGTTCTGCCGGAGAGAAAGGATTGGATCCAGGAGAGGGCGGTTCCTCGTATCCCAGCGTCATGAAGTCTGGCTGCAAAGGTGCGATGTGAGATGGTGTCGAAGGCTGCGGAGAGGTCTAGTAGGATGAGGGCTGCGGTGTGTCCCTGGTCTAGTAGCATGCGGATGTCGTCGGTGGCAGTGAGGAGGGCCGTCTTGGTGCTGTGGTTGCTGCAGAATCTGGACTGGGAGGCATCTAGAATGGAGTTCTCTTTGATGAAGGCTGTCAGTTGGGTATTTACGAGTCTCTCTGTGACTTTGGCTGCGAAGGGGAGAAGAGAGATGGGCCGGTAGTTTTTTAGGTCTGTCGGGTCAGCCCTGGGCTTCTTGAGGAGGGGTTTGACCTCCGCCCGCTTCCAGTCATCTGGGAAGATGCCGGATTCGAAAGAGGTGCTGATGGTTGTCCTAGTTCGGTTGCGATGGCGGTCCTGTGGTAGATGTGCGGTGAGCAGGGGTCAGTGGGGGCTCCTGATTGGGTGTTCTTCATGGTCACAGTGGTGTGTTCAACGGTGGCCGGAGTCCAGGTTGTGATGAACGGCTCTGTGTTGGTGGTGGTGGCGCAAGGGGGGGGGTGTCCGGGGTCTATTCGCTGAAGTTGTCGTAGAGGGCCTTGATCTTCAGATGGAAGTAGGAGCTGAGCTGGTTGCAGATTTCCTGGGATGGTGTGATGTCTGTGGCTTCGCTGGGGGGTTTGGTGAGTTGCTGTGTGACGTTGAAGAGTTCTTTAATGTTAGTTGCGTTGGTGTGGATCTTTTTCTTGATGAAAGTCCTCTTGGTGTCTCTTAGGCACTGGTGGTATTCCTTCAGGGCGTCTCGGTAGGTATTGAGGTCTTCCGTAGTTTTCGGGTTTCGCCAGGTTTTCCCGAGTCGTCTGCAGGAGCGCCTGGCTACTTGGAGTTCGGTGGTGAACCAGGCGGCTTTCAGGGGTCATTGTTTGCCGGTGTGCGAGCTTCTCGGCGCAGCTGGAGATCCAGCGGTGAAGTTCCTTAGCTGTGGAGTGGGCGGCGGTCATGGCGCAGGGAGGGTCGAGGAGGAGGGTGGTGTTGAGGTGCTCTTCTGTGATCTTGCTCCAGTTCCTACGAGGCGGGTGTGGGGGGGGGGGGTTTGGGCCCGGTGGACGTGTTGAAGGTGAAGTGTACGCAGTGGTGGTCCGTCCAGGTGGGCTGTGAGGTATGGCTGAACTGGATGTTCGTCCCTCCTGCGAAGATGGGGTAGAGGGTGTGTCCTGCTCTGTGTGTGGGGGTGGTGACAAGCTGCTTCAGTCCGAGGTTGGAGAGATTGTCGAGGAGGGTGATGGAGTCGGGGTCGTGCGATTGTCAAGGTGGAAATTTAGGTCTCCGAGTAGAATGTAGTCCGTGGATGTGATGGTGTGGGGTGCGACAAGGTCGGCGATGGTGATTGCGGACTGGGTGCGCGGTTCGGGCGGTCGGTAGGTGAGGGTGCCCCACAGCATGGTCCTGGGGTCCGCTGTGCGACCACACAACAGCCGCCATTAAGTTGTTTCTACTGTCTGTACAATCCTGGGGGTGAGGAGCAGTAAAAAATCAAAGAATGATTCCGCAACCCATAGGAGACCACTCCTATTGTGAGGGGTCAATAGTTTTTGCTTATTTTAAATCAAAATTGCATTTTGGATTTAGTTAAAAAAAAAAAGCAAAATCTTGTTAAAATTTTAACGGGTGGCGCTCATGTTTGATTGAGCCATCTGTAAACGTTTAACACATTTACTCATTCTGGCAATGGCTAGAGATGTCCACAGGGCTGGCAAACATCTTAAATGTGGAGGTCGGATACTCCGTCAAGGCAACAGAGTATTTTACTCTATTGCCCCGATGAAGTACAATAAGTAGTCTGGGATTTGTACAAAGCCCTATATTTTTTTTTATTTACTGCTATCTGCAACTATTACAAATACTGATATTTCATTATTGTTGATGCAAACAAACCATGTGTTGCAGCCTCAAACCAGCAGGGGACCAACCCTGAGGGCACTCCCTTGAACGCCTGGCATGTTCCCTTTTATTTAATGACTGTTAAAGGCGCTTTAACACAGCCCTTCATAAATGAGTGGGATCTGAAAGAAAAGCTTGGGATGTTCAAGAATTAGGATTCAGGAAATCGCTGGGAATGTCTGAGTGTCTTGCACTTACAGACTCCCCATACATTAGAGCAACAGGAGCAATTCAAAGCTACCGACCTCGTCTCAGTCTCCAGGCCACCTCACAAGCATGCAACTAGCTCACTATTCTGCAGTTTTTCCGAAAATAATCGAATATGAGATATACTGCCCTACAGTAACACTGGGTATGTCTTTGGTTTGCGATCACAGTACTTCCAATTACAAACACGTCTGTTTACCAACAGTACATTAACAGTATCTGCACCTAAAATGGATTGTTTTACTTGGGGTCCAGTTATGTTTTACCTTTGCAAACCAGGAATACAAGTAAAGCAGATTTCTTTGAAGTGAATGCTCAAGAAGGACATTCACCTTAACTAGCTGGGATTGTAAGGCACTTTAAAATCTTAGCTAATAATGTGCAGCACTTTTCACGCAAAGTAAAGATTTTCGTATTTACCTAGTCAGCCTGGATCCTCTTTCTCTGGAACTGGACCAGTTGGCCCATGGGGAAGCGGCTGACATAGGATGGGGGATACAAGGTGTGCCGGATGGGTCAGGCTTGGTTAATACAAGGGGGGTTTTGATGTACAGGGGTGATATGTTAGTTTCAGGAGCATGCGGTTCAGTGAGGGAGCTTTGTTTAGGAAGGTGCAAAAAGCACGGTTTAGGATTTGAGTTAATGTCAAGCGGCTGATGGGAGGCAGGCAAGGTGTGGCTGTACCCTGTCCACCTGTAGGTGGAGGGGGTCTCAGGCTTAGCAGCTGGCTGAGCCTTGGGGAGGAGGTGATGATGGGAGTGTGGGTAGCCAGGGTAAGAGGAAGGCCTGTCATCCTCAGGGGACACACAGTCGTAACAGGAATCCGGACACTGGGACGACACATCACCCGTGCTGTAAAATGTAGGGAACAAAACAAACAAATAAAAACAAAAAGAATAAAAGACAATAAAAATGTTTGTACATTAGGAGAGAACAAAGTAAGAGAGCAGACTGACAAATGTTTTAGGTAGAAGGACAGATTACAGAGGATACAAAGACAAAAATGTTTAGCGACTAGAATGGAAAGATGTATAATGAAAGAAAGAGAGAAAGAACAAAGAGAAAAGAGGAATATAGGTTAAATAAAGAAAGGTCTAAGTGAGGGAGAAAATGATCAAAGAAGAAGAGGAAAAAGAATGGAAAGACAGAAGGAAATAAAGAAAAGGAATATTGAGATGAGGCAGGAAAGACAAACAAAATATAGGCTACTATATGTGAGATTTGGAGGAAGAAAATGCAAATAGTAAATCTACAGAAAAAAGATGTAATGATATAAAAGTATAAAGAAACAAAAAAAACTTAAGAAAGAGAAGAATGACAGAAGGGAAAAAGAAAGAGAAGGCAAGTCAAGAAAGAAAACAAAGAATGATAGAATGAAATAATGAAACAAAGAAGTAGAGAAAAAAAGAACAATACAAAAAAATAAAGTACTTTAGCTCATTCTTCAGAACAGAATGAAGTCATACAATACCTGTCACTCTTGTGATTGTGAGCTATTATGCCCTTTATAAACGTCCAGGTATTGTTGTGTGACCCACAGCTCAAGCATGCCCAATCTGTCACAGGACTACGTATAGGTTTTATATAGGGCTGGGAAATACTTTTCACTCCACAGTTAGCTGACGCAAATATCGCCATGGGTCTGCCTTGTTTGCTTCTGACTATCATGCACTGATATTTTTCAGATGTAAGCTGGAAGATGACTGACTAGTCGACATCCAAGACAATGGGGCATATGCATCAACATTAGCATTTGCGATTCCTTATTAGCGAAAAATAAGGATTCGCTAATAAGGAATAGCAAAAGGCTATGCATGTAGGAATCGCTATTCAAATAGCGATTCCTTAACTTTCCTTAATTGCTACTAGCAAATAGCGAGTAGCAATTAAGGAATGCCGTCCCAATCATTCCTATGGGCCTCCAGGCCCATAGGAATGAATCGGAGATTGCATGAGCAAATAGCGAGTACCAGTAGGTTCTCGCAAATTGCTCATGCAATTTTAAGGGTGCAAGGGTGTCAAAATGACACCCTATAGCACCCCTGAAAATGATATGTGCACATATGTTGCACACACACATGCTCTAAGGGCATGTGTGTGCGCAACATGAAACTTTGAAAAATGCACAAAAGTGCATTTTTCAAAGTTTTTGCAAATTACCATGCAGTTCATCTTCATGGTAATTTGCTCCCCCTATTAGCGAAATCGCTAATTTTTTAACTTTGATGCATTGCATTTAAGGAATCTCACTTTGGGATTCCTTAAATGCAATCGCTATTTAAGGAATCGGTATTTAAGGAATCCCTATTTAAGGAATCGGTATTTAAGATTTCCCTATTTAAAGAATCGCTATTTAAGGATTCCTTAAATAGCGATTTTTGCTTTTGGGTTGATGCATTGGGATTGGGTATTTTTAACTTAATACCGGGAGCTATTAGCGATTCGGTATTTTACCGACTGGATTTTGGGTTGATGCATGAGGCTGAAAGACAATAGGCAGTTAGATATTCAGAGTGCTTAGCAGCAGTCAATTAGAATGTCTTGTATTCTGGTTGATTAAAGGGTGGCTAATATGATTTCAGAAACAGTAGCAATCTAATTTGCCACACTTTCAATCAATCACAGTAGGATAGTTTCCACTCTTAAGATCCCTCTGATTGGCCACAGTCAGACAGATTTGCTGTGGGCATACCATGCCTCTCTGGGTTATGATTTGGGTTCCAGAAGGGGCAGTGAGTTGAAATATAGATCGTTTTCTGTGATCTGGCATCAAATCAGTCTCTTCCCTTGTTTGAATGGAGAGTGGATTCTAGCCACTTTCCAAGCCAAATTTCACTATGAAGGCAGACAAAAAAAAATGCAATTTTACCAGTTTCACTTCGCAATATTTTTTGGCCCATCTATAGTCTTGAGTCAATATATGCCCACATCCACATAGTTGGCAAGGGAAGGTTGGCGGATATGTAGAGTGTGTGGCCCAAAAAATGACCAACTCACCAACGAGTAAGTATATCAAAAGAGGCACATTAGCAAAAGAAAGTCAAAAAACACAATTGACACTTGGAGGTCAAGCAGCTCCCGCAGCCTGGAAGCTGAATATTTTGATATGTACCAGACAAGCTCTTCTAGGTCCCACACACTGGCACTTTCTTAACCGCCCATATATGGCACTAATGCAGAATGCTTGGATTGCTTTTAATAAAAAATGTCTTATCCGAGGAAGTTCCTGGAGGCGGTTGGATTGAGCTATTGTACGTTATCTTAAAATCACGAATATAACGCTGAAACTCAATCACTGTAATCAGGAAGCAAGCACCGTTCAGAAACGCTTGTATTAATGTGGAGCATAACAGAATAGTAATGAAAGCTCACATTTTTCTGTTTTAACTCTTCAAGCCTACACAAATCCTGTCAAAATTCTGAATACTGTTGTAATTTCTTCATCGCTCGATAGCAGTCTGGATTAGGTACTCACATAGGGGCATATTATCAAGGACCACATTAAAAATGATCGCCGGTTTAGCGGCAGAAAAAGCAGCGATAATGGGCTTGATAATATGCTCTGGAGAATTCCCATAGAAGCCCATGTTCTGGTGTCAGCATGGGCTTCTATTGGAATTCTCCAGGGCATATTATCAAGCCCATTATCGCCGCTTTAGCGGCAGTTTTCTGCCGCTAAACCGGCGATCAGTTTTTAACGCCGTGCTTGATAATATGTCCCTGTGACTCCCTGATTGTACGTTGATCATTCAAAAATCTCATTTGGAACTCTCCCCACTCAGTCATACATTTGTGGTGTTCCCACACCTTGATTTCCCGGGGGTGGGAACAAGGGACCGGATTCTATCAGCTGGTAAAATCATCTTGGAAAAGACAGTCCCAACCAACCTACATTCTCCTCTCCCCTGACACTAAATCCCCAATGCCGTGCCATCTCACACCCATTATCTTTCAGACTTTCACAGCCTGTTTTTGGGAGGTAGTAAATATCTGTATTAAACCTCACAGACCTGGGAGTTTCATTTATAATTTTGCCTGCTAAATCAGAGACTGCACAGTTATTTCCTTTACCAAGGGGTTTAACTTGTAATAGGTGGACTTGGAAATCAGACAGCTACAGGCTACCATAATACTATCTTTTGATTGGCTGTTAGCCAGTGAATATATATTCAGGAAACCCACAGCTAGCAACTGAGGCAAACCACATTAGTGTATTTATTTATTTGTAGAGTTTTATATAGCGCAAACTCGACTCGAAGGCATCAGAGCACTGCACAAAAATTTGCATAGCAGTAGTTCTAGGTTTACAGATTGAGGTAGACATACACGCCAAACATAGGCAGTACGTGAGCGAACCATGAGACGGCATGAATATCAGTAGCTTGCACAGCTTTTGAAGTAGAAACAGTACATTAAACTAAATGTATGGAGGCACTGGGATCAGTAGTCGATACATTTTCGAGGTAGATACAGTATATATATTGAGAAGCACTCCTTCAAAGCCGCACCTTCTCGCTGGTAGCGCACTGAACAGAGCATGGACCACAGGATTCTTAAAATACCGTTTCGTTTATTTCTGTCTTCTCACAAACACATAGCGGCAGCCATTACATGTTTCGTCCCTCCCAGGGGACTTGATCACGCTTCAGGCGAGTGACTGCTTCAGTGCGTTCGGTCATTTTTGTGTTTTAATGGTTGGTGAGGTCATTGGCGGAGGAGAGGTCAGGAGGGGGCAGGATTTGGGAGTTGACTACTCTTTCTAAGTATTATGGGGGATTTGGTAGATGTTCCTCACCCAGTGCTTAGGACATCTGGGTTTGAGGCAGGGCTCTGGATGGAAGGTTTTGAGTTGAAAAAAGATTAGATGATAATCGGTTCTGTTGGATGGAAGGATGGCGTGTAGGGATAGTATCTGATGCTTAGAGATGATTGCATCTCTCAGGGAGGTTATCAAAATTAGGTCAGCTAGGTCTTCGAGGAATCTAGAGTTATCACCTGGAGGGTGATAACTGAGATGTAAGTTTGTGGGGGTGGGGCCTTTTGGGGAAAGCTGAACTCCTAGATATTCAAAGGAGAGGTGGTTGGTAGTGTGGAAGAGTGTCAGGCAAAGGTTGTTTTTGTGTATAACGGCAATTCTTCCCCCACTGCGACCCTGGTGATCGCTAAGGATGATTGAGAAACCCTGTGGGAGGAGGAGGTTGATGTATGGGGATGAGTGGTCTTTTAGCCTCGTTTCAGTGAGAAAGCAAATGTCTATGTTGTGTTGAAGGATAGTATCTGCTATCTCAGTGGCATGTCTAACTGCTGATCGGCAGTTCAAGAGCAGGCTTTGGAGCGGCGGCAGTGAATTTGACATGAGCTGACTGGGCTGGATGGTGGTTGGATGCGCGAATGGCCTAGGCGTACAAGAGGCACCCAGGGTCCTGTTTGAATTGATGACAACCAGAATCTTATGATGGCCTGGCTGGTAAATGGGGAAACTGAATTAGGCAATGCACAGTAGATTCGCAGCTTGCTGTGACAATCCTGCAGTGTTGTTTTTGGTGTTGGGGTACTTCTACGTATTGCAGGTGGATTCATTGGTGGTGTGGTCTGTGGGGTAAGAATGGGTGTGACGCGCAGGGCTGTAGTGCGGCATACATGCAAGGTGTAAGGGGTTGGAGTTCTTAGCCCTCGCTTCCATGTGAAGTGATGACATTTCTTCTAGGATAGTGATGACTTTTAGTTCTAGGCAGGCTATGGTAGGGAGCAGCTGAGAGGTGGCTCAGTATGAATTCATATATTGCTATGCCTTATTCTTCTATCAGTGGCCTGTGAAGATCACAGAGTTCTAAAAGAAAAATATATTCACTTAGTTCACTGAATATGCCTGCAAAATGAGACATCCAGCTGGAGAAGACAGAGTTTGAATCAGCCCCTTTCCTTTGCAGAAGGATAAAAATGCACATGAACATTGTTATTATCTCTTCTGCTATGAGTTCCTGAAATGAGGCCCCAAAAATATTCCTTCCCATATGTTTCTGTTATATATTTAAAGCTTTCCCAGTCTGTGAAAAATGTGTAGTTCGTGGTATTTTTCATTCTGTTTTAAAGTGCTACCTCGTTGTTCTGGCTAATTTACAGTGTTACTAATATTAAAATATGTTTCAATTAATTGCCTTTGAATGTAGTCAGTTGTAGGGTATACAGAGAGGTATATTAATAGAAAATATATATATATTTCAAATTATGCATTTTCTTTTCCTTGCATGTGACTCACAATGTAAACGATTTTGAAGCCATTTCTCATTCATGCAGGTAGATGCAACTTTGAAATGTCTAAACTGCAACTCATTCAGAGGGTCTCACTATCAGTAGGAGCCCAAGTCTATTCATTCTAAATACGAGATCTGTCTGTAAATAGTCAGAGACATCTCGAAAAAAAAATCTTATCCTGCACACTTTTTGGAGGGTTAAAATAACACCTACTTCTACAAAAATGTTACTAAGTGTAAGAAACTGCCTCTCTAATTGACAGAGGTAGGCACCCTGTCCTGGAAGGGACCAAACTCCCAGTCAGGGTAAGTCACAACACAATCCTAAATTATCCTGTACTCACCCTCTGGTAGTTTGGCACAGAGCCAGCAGGCTTAACCTAGAAGCCAATGTGTAAAGAATTTGTGCAATAACTCATACAGTAGCAGAGTGAAAACAACATCCAAAAATCCACAACAGTTTAGGAAAATAGAGAATATTTATATGAGTGAAACAAGACCAAAAGGACAAAACTCCAATGTGTAGAAGTTGAGATACTGTATTTTGGAGAAATAAATTCATTCAAGCGCTTATAAGTGGTGCTAAAAAGGTTACTGGATGTGCAGGACGGGACAAATCAATGTTGGGGGTGACCTTGTGGCTGCGCACATCGGCTAGAGGACCCACGCAGGTCTCAGTGAACAAAGTACATTTCCTGGTCACAAGCGACAAAATGTATTGATCTTCTCCTCGCAGTGAAGGCAAAGTGTTGGGTCTGCTTCAGGCAGGCGGGCCGATGCGTCGCAGTCCAGCCTTGTGGTCAAGACCTTGGATCAGTGCTGTGTCATCATCGAACCTCACAGTTGGGTTGATGCGCCGAAGTCGAGCCACGCAGGGCTGTCTCCGGATCAGCACTGTATCGGCGTCGAAGAACACTGCGTTGGTTCTGATTGGCACAGTGGTGACAATGCATCAAACCCATTTCTGAGGCACAGAACTTTGATGAGGCATCTGAGGCAAGGGTAGAACTCACTGAATGCAGAGTCCAGCAGCCCCCTTTTGTGTTGCTGAGACTTCCGAAAACAGGAGGCAAGCTAGCAAGCCCTTGTAGATCATTTGAATCGCAGGCAGAGTCCAGCTTTCCTTCAGTAGAGTCAGGGAGCAGCAGGCAGCAGGCAGCAGGCAAAGTAGCAGAAAAGTAGCCCTTCTAGAAATGCAGTTTAGTTGAGTCCTTTGCGCAGCACAGCCATCCTTCTGACAAAGGTTCAGCTTAAGAACCAGAAGTGTCTGATTTGTGTGGGTCAGGGACCCAGAATGTATATCCAAAAGTGCCTTTGAAGTGGAGGTGACATCAAAGGCTTGCCTTTGAAGTGCATACAATCGCAATCAGCCTAGTCCTGTCTACCAGGCTAATGTTGGGGGTGGGGGGAGGGGTGGGGGGGGGGTAAGGATCTCAGTGCTTTCGAAATGAACAGGACACTACCTATTGAAACGTAAGTGTCAGCACCTCCCGTTCCTCCCAGCCCAGGAAGACCCATCAGAATGCAGGTGAATGCAGATGCATGCCAAGAGTACAGATGAGCCTCAGTCAAAGTGGGCCCCTACATCTTGGATTCCCTTCCAATACAGAGAGGTACACGGCAGGGTTACCCTTTGTCCCCCCTCCTGTTCGCGCTCGCAATGGAGCTGCTAGCGGAGGCCCTGCGCACCCGTCTAGGAGATGGGGTGCCCCTAGGGGATGCTACACATCAAGTGTCACTTTATGCGGATGATATCCTCATTTACATCAGAGACATTAACCGAGTCCCTGATCAACTGGCTCCATTGCTGGAAGATTTTTCTGTACTCTCTGGGCTAAAAGTGAATATAGACAAGTCCTGCCTCTACCCATTCAAGGAGGGGCTTCGGGACCCGGGACTCACGAGTGACAAGCGGGTGTAATGGAAGCAAGATACGTTCCGCTACCTGGGAATCCAGATTGACCGCTAGTCAGACGATCTTTTTGACAGGAACCTGGGGAGGGCGGTGACGTCCATTAAGTCGCAGATGCGGTTCTGGAGCACGCTGCCACTGGCTGTAACGGGTAGGATAGCACTCACTAAAATGGTGATCCTTCCGCGGCTGCTATATTATTTTACAAATTTGTCAATATACATACCAGCCTCCTTCTTCACCACCTTAGAGAAACAGATCAGGGATTTCATCTAAGCAAAGCCAGGCATAGAGTGGCACTGAAAAAGTTGTACTTACCGACAGACCAAGGTGGGCTGGTGGCTTGTTGTTTTGAGCATTACTACTTAGCCTCTCAGCTGCAGTGGATTGCGCGGTGGCTGGCAGGTTGTCACTGTGCAGATACTGTGACTACACAGCCACCCTACCCACTGGAGCAAATAGTCGGGCTATTTCATCCACGCGCAAGACTGAGACAGCCGGAACCCTTGTTGCTTGATGTGGCCCATAAATGCTTTTGCAGGAGTCTATACATAACACGAAATGTGATCCCATATGTGCCGGCGATACCCTTGGAGGGAACTCCCAGTGGACAGGCGGTACTTACTGTGCCAGCAATCAGGGGATGACAGGAGACGGGCATCCAAACACTGGGAGACCTATATCACGAGGGGGCGCTCACGCCAAATACAACACTAGTAGAGGAAGTGGCGCTGCCACCAGGGCAATTCCTCGCCAATCGTGCCTTGGTAGCTTCGCTCAATCCAAATGGGGAGATGTCACTACAGAGCCACGGACGCATCTTACCATGCAGTACTTACACGTCATGGGACAGGGCAGGTATCTAATGCTCTGGTTCGCAGCCTCACTTAGAACCCATGCAGCGATTAGCCTTGAAACACTCCGCCACAAGTGGGAGGGGGACCTGGGTCACCAGTTTACCGACACGGAATGGGCCCGCGAGCTTGCGAGTCCGACACGCATCCCCAGGAATATGCGATACAGCTGTACAAAGTTCATAAGGCATATCTCACGCCTGCGAATATTAATTAATAATTCAGTCGTGAAGATGCAAAATATCCGAGCTGCGCTGAGAGTGGGGCTGACTTACTACACTTGCTCTGGAGCTGCACCTGGGTGGGTACATACTGGAGTGAAGTGGTCGCAATAATACACACTTGTACTGGTCGGGAGCTGATTTTCAATTGGCCAACCTATTTATTGCACAAGTTCCGTAGGATACCCAACACGAAGGTCACATCCAGATTTTTAGGCTTGGGAATGATAGTAGCCAAGAGGCTGTTAACTAAACGATGGAAGGTGCCAGACTCCCCCCATGTACATGCCTGGCGGAACTCCATACTCGCGTGGGCCAAGGCGGAAAACCTCGCCATCAGATGCGAACAAACTCTGGGGCTGCGTAAGGTTCGTATCGCAACATACTGGGATGCTCTCTACTCTGAATTACAACGAAACACAGACAGGACAACCAGGGACTCCTCTGATGCGCAGGCTGAAGGTACCTAGCACACCTGCAAACTGAGATAGCGTATACACCATGACATCCTTTAACTGGCAAATACGTGTTGACTGTATTAGAGTACAACCACACACTTTAGAAATTGGGGGGCAGCTAGTAGCTACCGGTTGTAAGAGTAACATACAGCACTATGCACGGAAACGGGGCAGGGGGGTTGAGGGCTGAGCATTTGTTACACACATTTCTTTCCCTTTTTTTTTATGTCCGTTTATGGAAACTTTGTCTTTTTTGCTCTCTTGTTAATCCATTATTGTAGCCTTACTGACTACGAGTACCAGTACAACCACTTAATCTGTATGTTAGCGCAAGTAAAGGGGTGCAGAGGTAGGCATGTAACAATGTATATGCTCCAGAGGACAATCAGGAACGTAAGCTAATATGTAACTGACAAGACTTCTGTCACCCCCTTTTTTCTTTCCTCGCCTACCTCTTGGGCACGATCTGCAACTGCACCTAAAAGACTTGTTTTTTACAGCATTTATACTGTCTTGTAAATGCAATACGACCATACAAATGTACATGAAGCATACCTTATGTATCAGATAGTACGCCCAGCAATACCTGCATAAATATGCTTTCAGTTGTAAAAATACAAAACTAATAAAATAGATTTGCAAAAAACAAGTACAGATGAGCCTCATCTTCATGTATTTGTGGCTGTCTAGAGGGAATGCATAAAGTGTAGTTCCCACCCAACTAAGACGTTTATCGGAGACAGACTATAAGGCACTAAAGAGCTAAGAGCAGAGAAATGTCCACTTTCTAAAAGTGGCATTTCTAAAATGTTAAATTCAACTTAACCGGTAAAGAGTATTTATCAAGGGCACGATTCTGGAACCGGAGGGATTGAGGGGGATGGCGTTGAAAACGTAGAGAGTACCCATTCTGCAACGTAGCTATCACCCACTGGTCCTTTGTGATAGCTCGCCACTCTTCGAGATTATTTGCAATACTTCCCCCCACTGGAGTGGTAAACGGCGATGGGGGAAGTGGGCACTCATTGTTTGGTCGGCGTCTTAGCGGAGGTAGTGGACTGATGCTAGTTTCCTCTTCCCCTGGTGGAACGCCAGCCTTCGTACTGAGACCTTTGCTGAGCTTGCTGGTTCTGATGTTTCAGCCAATGAGGGGTTTGAACCCTCTGTTGGGAGGATCATCGATTGTAAGGTCTGCAGCGTCTTCGGAACTCTTTCTTCTTTTCTAGAACCACGGCCTTTAGTGTGTCTAGCTCTGTCTTCATCTGGGACATTTCCTCATCTGTGTGTGCGCCGAATAAAGATGAGCCGGAGAAGGGGAGATTGAGGATCCGAGACTGCAATTCTGGATTAAGCGCTGTGAGACGAAGCCAGGGAGCTCTCCTTGCACATATCCCATGGGCATTGGCGTGAGCTGAAAGAGTAGCTCCATCGGCTGCAGCGCTGATCACTTGGTTCGCCACCAAGCTGCCTTCTTGCAAGATTTCTTCAAAATCTTTGCAATCTTCCTTGGGCAGCTCTTCCGTAAATCTTTGAAGGGAGTCCCACAAAGACCTGTCATAGCGACCCAAAAGAGCCAATGCACTTGAGACCTTGAGCATAGAGGATGATATGCCGCAGAACTTCCTCCCCCACGAATCCTGTGCTTTACTCTCCTTATCTGGTGGAACAGTAGAGGAGGAGGCAACTGAGTGAGTCTTTTTTGCCGCAGCGATTATAACAGAATGCGGTGGGGGGTCAGATCTAAGAAATAACGGGTCCTCCTCCGGTGAACGATATTTCTTCAGATTCCTAGCAGGCGCGGTCTTGAGGGACGCCAGCGTAAGGAAAATGTCCATGACCAGTTGAAGTAGCCCCGGCACCAATGGTAACAGCGGTCTAGATGCAGCCCTCTGGTGTAAAGCCTCAAAGATAACTGAAGACGAGCTCTGCCGAGTCGGCATAGGAATGTACAGTTTAGCTGCCCTTCTGGAAAGTACATCCTGGAAAGTGCCAGCGTCATCCACCGGAGAGACCCTCGACGGTTGGCTGGTCAGTAAGAGTCGGTGAGTAGTCTCTCTGTGAAATGTGTGTGGAAGAGGAGGAAGGCGTTGGAGATCTGTGCCTTCTCCTCCCGCTTCTGGATCTGGACCTTCTTCTGTAAGAGTGTGCAGGAGTGCGACTGCGATCTCTGCCTCTCGATGGAGTACGATCTCTGTCCACAACCTGCACCAGTTGAGCCAACGGAGACCTGTGGAGGGGGCTTGAGTAGTGTTAAGCCCCTGTTGTTGGAGCTGTGGCCCAGTGATGCAGAGGCCGGTTCCATCTCGGTGAGAGATGGATAGAAGGCAATCTTTGCCTTTCTCATCCCTCAGGAGAGCGTGCAGGAGGAGAGTTTCTTCCCTCCGTTTGTGCAGGCCTGTCCGCTGAATCAGGATGCCCCATGGACACTGGACTGCTAGACGTCGAGATCACTACTTCTGGACATCTGGACGATGATAATCTGTGACGGGAGCAGCGAGAACCTGTTCTCGACATCGGTAATGGTGACGGAGAAAGGCTTACTGGACGTCAGGCTCCTCTAGACTGAGGCCTCAACGTCGATCTTGAACGTCTTTTCTGGACAGACTGCCTCCTTGACATCGATCATCGTCCCCGCGTCGGTGATGCCTGCCTTGACCTTCTCCTCTTCTAAGGAGGACTTGGTCTCGAAGTCGATCGGTGTCTCGACGTCGAGCATCTGCCTGACACCGACGGAGTACCTTGCTTCGACATCAACTGCCTCAGCTCTGACGACCGGTGTCTCAACGTCAACCTCTGGTGTGTCTGGAGACTTCTGCTTCGACGTCGGTGATGGAGTCTTGTGTCTTGACGTCGACGATCTTTGCACTGATCTCGATCGCCGTCGAGGTGGCGACAATGGAGTGATCTGTCTTGACGTTGAACGCTTAGCCAGCGTCGCCGAAGATTTGCTCCTGGACGTTGAACGTCGCCTGGTTGACGACAACGGAGGGCCCTTTACCTTCTGAAGGCGAACAGGTCGGGACATTGCCTCTCGACGTTGACCATGTTCTCTTTTGCTGTTGCCTCACTGGAGACCTACCTCTTTCAGAGAGGACATATAGTTGAATTCTCTCCCTGTCCTTGATGGTTCTTCTCAACAACTTCTTGCAGTGATGACAGGTGGCAGAAGAGTGAGAATCAGGGAGGCAGAGTATATACACAGAGTGTGTATCTGATCTAGCCTTCTTTTTGCCACAGGCAGGGCAAGGATCAAATAAGGAAGGCATTTTTTACAGAAAAAAACCTTTTCTGAAACTCCAAAAAGGTTTAACCTTCACTCTAAAGCCAAAAGACTTTGTGTGAAAGCAAAACAATCACAAAAATTGGACAATTTTTGACAGAAAAGTCAAAAAAGGAAGAGCTGTGAATCCAGGGTCCTGTCTGAAGGAGCCGGAAAGAACAACTGTCCTAACTGTCACCCCTGAGGCATGATGGGAAGCTGGGGGTCATGGCTGCCTTAAAGGCAGGGTGCCAGTTTTGTGTGCAAATGCTTTCATTTTCTATGCTATTGGTTTACAATGCAGCCTGTAGGCTAACTATGTCTGCTTTTTTGCAGCTTTTTCATGAGGTCTACTAATTAAAAAAGAGTTCAAGTGGTACTTACACTCCTGTGTTTTTATACATACATTATGTGTTTGCAAAAACAGTTTATTTGTTATTGCATTGTTTAGCCTCCTATATGGGGGCTGCATTGGTATGAGATAAAATGATATATGTCTATAGAGCTGTATATATATGTTTTTCATATATCATTTTTATTATTTCCGGGGTCCACGCACATGGGCGGGAATATTCAGTGCTTATGACTATTGATGAGGATTCCCTGGAAGAGAACAAAGATAATCAGAAGAAATCCCTAGAGGTGGTGCATGACGAACCTGAGCATAGGATCAGGCGGTCAGTTGTAGGACTTATCATCACAGAAATAACTGAGCACATGCATTATAAAATACCAAGCTTTTGGCTGACTGATAGACTTACTAAGATGGAAGTTCCCTTCCTATTGCATGTGGAAAATCCTACAGGAGAGTGCATCTAGGGCTATGGATGTGGAAGAGAACTTGTAGCCTGTAGATGTGGAAGCAGGCATCTCTGAACTTATAGCCACACCTTCAACAACCCAGTGATCCAAATTTGAGGCCCCCTGCTGTGTAGTTGCAAGATCATCCTTTATACATAGAAGCGTAAGCCTGGATTACCAACTGCACCAAACAACTTGTAAGGGTTCCTTAACCAATGACTGAGGAATTTAAGAATTCAAAGCCCAGCTACATTCCTTCTTGCCATTGGTCCAGTAGCCAACCAAAAGAGCACCCCATTAAGGCCTCCAGCAAGCAAGCTGTACAGGCCCTGAGTATGCTTCAGAAAAAATGCAGATGAGTGGTGTGAGAGACATTGGTATCAAAAGCGGAAGGCTTCAGCATATGTTTTTGACAAGGTGGAGGCATGTCAGTAGCAGTGTCGTTGTATGAAACAGCAGGTGCTGTTGGACAGACACATGGCCATTATGCAACATGTCAAGAAGCAATGAAAAGCAATATGCATGACATAGAGGAGCTAATACATGGGCTGGCTGACCCATAAAGATGGGGTAATCTTATCCACAGGGGGAGTTTACTAACAAGTTGAGCTTTCCCAGCCTTATGGCAGCATCACATGTATATATGTATGTATGTAGGTTACTTCAATAGGCCAAACCTAGCTACAGGGCAACAGAGAGATCAATATAAGGGTACGGAAAACAATTGTGAATTACATATCAAACACAGAAGCAGAGAGGACTAGTAGGTGAAAGTGACTTATGATGGGGTTTCATGATTGATGTGATGGGCCTTCAGTTCCTGTCAGAGGTGAAGAAGGAGGGAAGCTTGGGGGATCTTGGAGCGAACTAAATTTCAGACCCTTTAATTATAGCAGGAAAAGGGTTATCTTCATGTGGTGTGCTTTCTGCATTTTCTGGATTTGGGCCTAGCATTTTCTTTACAACTGTATATATTTGATAGCCCACAGAAGAACTTTATTCTAATTGCCAAGTCTGGTGAGTTGCTTAGGTTTACTGCCTTGAGTAAAATGCAGCATACTTTGAAAGTGATGTAGATGGGTATATAAAGCTATTGGAATTTTCGGGGGCAAGTCGGATTCTGTTAAACCTCTTAAATCCATGGATAATATAGCCCATAGCACATGGGATGTTCTGCACTGAGTCAGATGAGACAATGGGATACTGGAAATCAGTGCGATATCTCTGTAGAGTTGTGCAAGGACAAAGGCTTGCATGGCACATAATAAAGCCTGAATCACAAAGAAAAGCCTTCACTCTGCAGAGTTGATGGCAGGTGGTTTTCATCCATTTCGACCATCCTGACACTAAGGCTGATAGCAATGTAGGATCCCAGTTAAGTAAGGGGTGAATCTATCCAGACTCATTTTTGAGAATCAGCCATGAACTTTCTCTTGTTAGACTCCACTGTCAATCTGCACAATACTTGTTTTCAGGTGAAAGAGCTTCAGGTAGACCGCTGACATCCAACACTCGACTGCTGACATGTACTTTTTCAGCAGGGCATTGGCATGTCCGAATGAAAGCCTCAGGAAAAGTTTATGATCACCCATGTACCGTTGAACTGTGATGTGTTCTCAGCTAAGAGGACTCCTAATGGTTCCATGTAGCACTGTTGATAGGACAAATCCATGGGCAATGACATAGGTTACACAATGTGTTGAAATCTAGAGGAGCTCTGCTGAATGAGCTGCAATCTGTTATTCAGGTTGGGTGAGAACCACGGCAGCACTATGCTTTCAAATCCCACTTTAGTGAATGGATTGTTGAGCAAGACATGATGAGTAATGGTAGAGAAGATTGCAGTGAGAGCCGGCAGGATGAGGAGGCATGGGCTGTCATTGTCACTGATCTTGAGTGTACTCAACAAAAGCCTTCTCTGTGTTATACTTTACAATGAAATTGAATTGGTAATATTGGAGGAATGTATTGTTTGTCAGCTTTATATGAAACTGGGTGGCAGCAGTGATTTATTGGATATTTCCAAAGGAGTGATGGATCAGTGATTAGCAAGATAGTTACGGTGCAGTTTGGAGTTTATTAGCAATGGCAGGATCTGTACAGTCTTGAGGGAAATAAGGAGGCTGTCTTGGGTTAAGGATGCCTGACTACACTGGGGAGAGGCTGAGAGCTTGCCTGGAGACTGCCTTCGCTGTTGATGCTCAGATAATGTCACTGGATGCTGCCTTGAGTTCATGAGCTTTGAGAGATCATCGATGAGATGTGGGACCATTCATAACATTGCAAGATGGATTGCTGTAACTTCTTTTTCATTTGTTTTTCATTTTATTGTGTCAATCACCTTGAAAATGTTGTTAATCATGGTGTACTTTTTCCTACAGAGTTGAAGAGGTGAGCCCCAAGTTGAATTGACACAAAGCTTGATGGCCTTCATAGCCTTTCTATTGGTGGCTTTTCAGATGACGGTAATGTCTTTTGCTTTGGCTCGTGTGAAGAACTTTCTTCTGGTGGTACAAAGTTTTTCTTAGATCATCAGATGATTTATTTATATATTTATTTTACAGTTTAATATAGCACATGGTCATTGAGAGGTATAGATTCACTTTACATAGTAACACGAAAGTGACAACATAGATGCAGAATGTGGTCCACTACAGTTTGACCACAACACAACCACTCAATAATGTAGTAGTAAAATCATCTGCATCCACCAGCATGCAAAAAGAACAAATATTCACAACCAAAAATGAGACACTGCCTTGTAGGATGGGTAAAAAGCAGAGAATTTTCAAATGTAGCAGAAAGAAGCCACAGCTATCAAAGAAAAGCTGAAACGATGACTGACTGGCATTCAAATTGGATTCAAACTGCATGTGACAAACAACATCACCCCACCAACCTATGAATCCCCCATCCTATTAAAACCAAAGGGCACATTTACTACTAATCCATGCAACGTGGCGCAGCAAGGTAACTTGTTGCGCCGCGTTGTATGAAAGGTAGAGAGCAGAAATGCTCCCCATTTACAAAGATATGAAGCATTTCTTTTTCTCCTTGCACTGTGTGCTGCCTAGCACCCCAACAGGCACCCTTGCACCTTAGTGCAAAGGTGCCTGCATTACGGGTAGGATTGTTTTTGTGGTGGAAGGATCACCTTCCTGCACAAAAACAATCCTTAGACACATATTCCTCTTTCCATGTGTGCTGCAGAATGCTGCACACATGGTGAGAGGATGTAACAAGAAGAAATAAAGATATTTCTCCTCTTCACGCCTCTGTCCTGTAGGTCCACCATTTTGGTGAGATCCCAGGTTTATAAGCTTTTAATAATCTGGGTTTTATTAAAAATACATGGGTGAGTGCATGCAAACGCTCATGCTACACCCATGTTTTGCCTCCCTGATGCGCAGTAATGCAAGACAGGGCTGTGTTGTGTTGAGTTAATTTGCATTTACCAAACCACTCAAAGCCACACAAAATAGCTTTGTAAATGCTAAAAAGGATATTGCGTTAGGGCTGCTCCACAAAAGTGATGCGGCCAAGACACAAAATCATAGTAAATCTGGGCCCACATTTCCTTATGCCTGGCACTCCATGCTGACCTTTTTGGGTTTGTATGGCACCGGTCCATATACCTCACAGCAGGACTGACAATACTGAGCCAACAGGATTGATTTGATACAAGGTTAATGGTCAGAGAAGGGGCTGTGCCAACAGCTTGACAAGTTCTTTACGTGGGATGCTTTGATATTAAGTAGCAGAACATCCATTTTGTGGGTAGATGATGTCATATACATGTGATTATCCCAGTGCTTAATTTGTGCCGGTGCTTGCCGGGGCTTAGCACCGGCACTTATTTATCAGGGCCGGGTCTAGACCAGATTGCCACTGCCATCTCACATCAACAGCGTGCATCAAAAAATTAATAAAATTGACCGTTCACAAGATCCGCGCTCTCACGTTGTCCACCCGTGAAGAGCTGAGACAATTATAAATCAATGCCCTGATTTTGTGTTGCCGGTGGCTGGGCCTCTGATTGGCTGGATTTGGTCATGTGTGGCTGCAGCAGGCGTGGCGGCAGCGTGAGTGCGTAACCTTTTTACAATTACACACTGCCAGCCCGCCTTATGATCACGAAGCACACACGTACCGGCAGTCCGCCACTATTACTTGTAGCAGGAGCATGTCGTGAAGTGTGCAGCACCAGGTCTCGGGTAGGTATTTCTCCAATGTCCAGTTTTACTGACAGTTAGACACAACTTTTCAGAATAAGAAAGCAGACATATTTGGTGTAACAGATATGCTTTCTCAGCAGCAAAGTTTACGGAGGTCAATTTACTTAATGATTTAGGCACATTTAAATGTATTCCGTGTACATGCTCTGTCCTTCCTCTCCAGCTCTAAAACTCCGGTACGTCTCCATGGACGTAACAAAGACTGCAGCAGCCCCCGCAGTGCTGTGGGTCTCTAGGCTCCAGGTGGCCCCCTCAGCATAGTCTGCTGTGCTCACTGACTGGATTTGGGACCAGTTTGTTTTACAGTTATGCTCCTGCGCACATGTACCAGCGATGTGCATCACAACATTCACATGAGCCATTACACATGGTGCACTGCAAGCTGCGCAGTGTGAGCCGGTGCGTGGTCTTCAGGGCTGGGCGCAGGTTGTGACTATATTGTGTCATGCTCGATGTAAACTGCACATGTGCGGGGGCCGGTGGACCATAATTTGGCAGCAGTCTGTTCCCGCTACAGAAGCTGCAGGTCACAGGTGAGACAAGTAAAATCAACTAAGTCATCATGATATCACAATCACGTCTTGCGGTGGAGGTGCTGTATTTACAGACCCCAGGGTAGCGAGACTCGAGCCATTGCAATATTGCTACTGTGAGCCTGAGCCCCACGATTGGCTTATTGGTAATGCCTGTGCTCGTGGGTATGGATCGCTCCCAGCAAGCTTTCCGTTTACTGGCATACACGTGGCATACACGTGAAAATCTCTGCCACTTCTCAGATTTGGAGCCCAGTAAAAGAACACCTCATTAGCGGCATCACTGCATTAACCACTGCTCGGATTTCACACTAACTACTCGGTGGAACTTCAGGTGTTTTACTGTCAAAGGAGGTGTTAAAACCCGTCCACCCAAAGAGCAACAATGCTTGAGTCAGCTCCATTTGTAAACTAAATATCAAGCATCATATAGGCTGATCTACGCAGCCCTTCTTTTAACTCCATGTCCTGGCCCATGTAGGTTAGCAGTTTTTGAGGCCACTATGTCGGTCTGTGTAAATAGTTTTCGTATTGGATTTATAATATTATGAGGACAGTTTGAAATCCTTCTCCAGCCCCTCTGTAAGGTAAATAGAGAAGCATGCAGAATCATTTACATGCATACAACTAATCAAGCAGTCTGATGTTAAATGGGTGGTTAAATCTGCATGAGACGTAGTGGTTGATTGTGCATGAGGCATGGGTGTCAGTCATTGGAGGGTGGCAATTTCTGGTTTGAGGTAATGAATAGTCAGTCATTGTGTATTCAATTTTGTGCATCTGACTATGCACATGCCTGTACTGTGCTCCGCAAGCACCCCCGCCGCCTCTCCATTGGCTTTGCAGTCACTTACAATGCATGACGCCTATTACAGCATAGCTTCCCGTATCTTAATTGCACCATAGCAGGCAGTTTTTATCTCGGGCAAGAAATGAAAATGTAAACTGCTGCCCCAAGGATTATGAGCCCGTTTTGGATAAGATGTGTGTAAATAAGGCAGATGTTCTTTGTTTTAAGAAAGTTATGCAGTGTAACGATGGGACCTGTGTGGCATTGGGAAGCACATCTTGCAACGTGCAGAACAGAGTCTAAGACTAGCCTGGAGTAAGGCATGGGGTATGCGGGGCACTCTGGATTGTATGTGGGAGGGTTCTGGATTGGAGAAGTGGGGTGGGGGATTCAAGCCTTAAACAAAAGTGCATTGACAGAGCTCAGTGTGAATTGTAGCATGGCAATAGTAGAGGGTTCAGGAAGCCAGGTTAGGCCACATGAAATACCAAAGCCTCAAGCTTCTGTACATGGCCCTAGCCAGGAGTGTAGGTTCTGGGGAGCACAGCCGCCAGCAACTTCAAATTAAAAGGGGGGTCAGGAGGAGATGGAAGGGTGATTCTCAACCTGGATTTTTGAAAACAGTTAACAATGTAGAAAGATAATACATATGTAAAGTATTTTATTTTTATTTTTGATAGTGTCATGTTAATATTTTACTTATTTTGTGGAAATGGCACAATTGGTCAGTGTGTTTGGTCAAAACTGGATGGAGCTTAAACAACGTTGCAGACGATTTTGTGTCCTGCTGTCCCTCAGTGGCATTCTAGGGACATCTGTGGCAATCACAAATACTTTTTTAGGTGCACAATTAAACTGCAAAATTTGTGAAAAGAAATATGATTTCATCAATGTTTTAAAGTAAGGTTTGGGGTTCTCCCAAGATTGTTAGAGGCAAAGTAGAATCAAACACTGCATTTTGAAGCACTTTGCACCAGAAACATTGGTAAAATCTAGATCAGACTGAAAGACAAAGTCAAAGAAGATTTATGGTATGCCCCAAGGGATTTTGAGAAACAATATGTGGCAAAAATACCACATTACAAGGAACCCTGATCTAAAGCATTTATGAAAATCAATTAAAGGTGGATCTGAAATACATGCCTCTGTGCAGTGGCATAACATTAGCCCCCGCAGGGCTGCCTCCTCCGGCACTGTGCATGGGCGGCAGACCCATAGCTTGAGAGCTCCTGACTGGGTTCAGACTGTGGGCCCCACATGTACTTTGCAGGGGGGCCCCTCAAGCTACGTTACGCCTCTGTACATCTCAGTATGTAGCCTCCTTCTGAATGGGAGCCATCAATCATGGTCTTGTCAGAAAGATAAGTTCGGCTCTGGCTCTGTTTCTAAAATCGTACTAAAATATTTCCATTTGAATTATTTTGCATACTGGAACAAAATGTGCAGTTCTCACTTGTTAAAGAAGCTAATGTGCATTTTTTAATTGCTTTCCTTGCTTTGCAATTGGAAGTGTTCTCTTCCTTAGTTTACTAACGCTTGATTCAGGAAGTGTTTATTTAAATTTGTGGACTCAGAGCTCTAAGCATTAACTATAGTGTTATGGCAACACATTTCTGTGCGAGCTGGAGGTAACTTGTGGTACGAACAGTGCTGAATCTGCTCATATGATAGCAGGTGGTGGTGGACTCAGGCACTCAATTTCGCCGACCAGGGCCAGTAATATGTACCGAGTACACTGCGCTTTGGTGCACCTTTGCGTAACATAGGTGACAATGTGCAAAATATAATCCCTCAGGGGAAATAAGCATCCCTTACTCATTTCCTAGATGTCATGAAACAGAATGTTGGTAAATATTCATCACTGGATGATGCTGTGATAGAATTCATGACTATCAGGGCAGAGGAATATGGCCAGAGAAACATATTTTGATTTGTGTGCCTACCTATCAGTTATTTTAGAGTAACCAACAGTTGGCTGAGGCTATAGATTTGTGTGACAGTGTTTAGTGCTTAGAACGTTTACTAATGTCTGTGTGTTTGAAAATTATACCATGCAGCATACAAAGGATGTCATTGATGTATTATACAGTATAAAATGACGTCATATTGTTTGTTAACATGCATGAATCTGCCACTCCAGGAAATATTTGCTCTTTCAAAGAGCATTCATTGCCAAAGAGAAAAGGCTGTGAAGACATTTGCTTCATCTAAATAAGCCTTCAATGTGGCATGATCCGAAATTTCCAGTTGTGAAGGCAATTTGCATGCTTTGTGGCATGTTGGAACATTTTGAATACGTGTCCAAGAGTGGTGGTATGTGTGCAGGTTTAAATTCCATGTGTGAGAAATAAGCAAAAGAGCAGTTGGACAATTGGTGCTGCTAGTGCTTTGCTGAGAGGACCCTTATACTGAGGTTATGAATTCTGTAATGCATCTTGATTTCAGATTCAGGATTCGAATCACCATTAATTTAGGCAAAATATTTCAAGAGGAGCTGGATAACCTAGAAATGTCTGGGGACGTCTAACATTGGGACCATCGAGGTTCAAAAATGTTTCCTCCAATATTTTGTTGACCAAGTGAATTTTAAGAAACACAGTGCATATAGAATATATGTGCCTCTTTTGTAATCTCTGTCTTGTCTGTGATACAGAACTACATTTGGAAACTCCAGTTAAGTTCTATGTGTTTTACTATTTGAATTTTAATAAATGCACATATATTGCTACGGGTGAGTGAGTAATAGTAACAAGCATAATTAGTAAATTAATCGCTTTCACAGAATACTGAACTATTTATGATCCAAACGCCTTTGGCCACCGGAAGTGATAAATGGCTCAATCAAGTGTACTATATGATTTTATTTTCGCAGGGTGGGGGAAACTCCTATCAAAAACGTACTTGAGCAAGACTCCCTTGCTGAAATTCAGATCCGGAATTACATCTGGCTTTCAGCAGTGGTAGTTGAGTTTATGGGTGAAGCCAATAGAACAAGTGGGTGCAGCAGTGGGTGGAGTCAGGAAAGTGGGTGTGGCCTATAACAAACATTTGAGCACCTGGACTTCATATTTTACAAATAAAGCACTAGGTTATCCTGCACAGAAAACATGGTATTGTTATTAGGCAGCAGTGAAAAACTGGATGGCGGACCTCCTAGGTCTGATCCCATGAAGGTAAAAAATAGGAAGTTAATTGAAACAGGTCCTATACACCCTCTACACCTGTCCATCATATGAGGAAAAATATATGGCTTTTACACACCAGAGCTGCATAACGGTGTTACATCCTATTCCACACAGTGGGACATATTTACAAGCCCCTTGCATCGCTGGTGTGTCCCTTTTTTGACACACTGACCCCGCAGAGTGTTGCTCCAAATTTACAAGGCTGCGTAAAGCCAGTAGGCTTGTTTCCAGTCTAGGGAGGACCTGGCCCGGAAGTTCGGGCAGGACTGTTCCATGGGGAACAGGGTCAAGACTGATTTGCGACGCTCCTACAAACCCATAGCCAAAACTCCGTACAGAGACGCTATTAAGGTGTACCATAAATTGATTCAGAAGGCTAGGGCTGCATACTTTGTGAACAAAATAAAAAATAGCAGTAATCCCACCAAAACAATTTTTTTCTCTCATGAATGATACGGTGAAACCCCCACCAGTTTCAGAGAGTATTATATCCACCAACTCCCAGTGTGAGGAATTGGTCAAGTTTTTCTTTGGGAAAGTTGAGCATATCTATGATAACTTTGGTCCAGATAGCAAGGACTCAGATCATTATGCGGGCCGTATTTAAGCAATCCTTCCCCTTTGCTCCTTTCCTTTCCCCCTATCTCCTCTGAAGCTCTCTTAGCCCTGTTTACTAGGGTAGACTCAGCGTCTCCGGATGACGCCATCAAACCTGACCTCTTCATAAAGTTGCAGGATTGTTTCCTTGCTGGATGTTTGGATCTGACCAATCTGTCTCTGTCTTCTGCTTTGGTACCGGAATCATGGAAACATGCTAAAGTTATTCCCGTGATAAAAAAATCTACACTGGGATCATGGAAACATGCTAAAGTTATTCCCCTGATTTTTAGGCCTGAAAACGTGTGTCCTATTTCTCTGATCCCCTTCCT
The DNA here is from genome assembly GCF_964204655.1 of Triturus cristatus. NCBI lineage: Eukaryota > Metazoa > Chordata > Amphibia > Caudata > Salamandridae > Triturus > Triturus cristatus. Next base: position 482,825,633 of record NC_140590.1, on the reverse strand, counting down.
TGCTAAAATGACGGAATCATATGTCAATGCTATTCTAACTCAGTTCATAGAATCCAATTCGATCCTGGACCCCTCCCAAAATGGTTTTAGACCCCAGCACAGCACATAATCTGCTCTGCTAGTGGTCACAGAGCTGCTGCAGGCCTCACTGGATGAGGGCAGATCTTCAGCACTGATTCTGCTCGATCTGAGTGCAGCATTCGACACGGTATGCCCAGATGTGGGTCCCATGCCCTAGATACCACTGGAGTTAAGCTAGCCTGGTTGATGAGGGGTGATGCACCGAAATTGGTCCCAGGATGCTTGTCTCCAGTCCGGGAGGACCTGGCCTGGCAGTTCAGCTGGACTATTCCCAAGGGGATCAGGGTCAAGACTGATTTGTATATGGCTGGGTTTAAACTGGAATGGCATTGGGTGCAAATAAACAATGGATTTAGCACAGATCTCTGTAAGGGGGTGAATGTTTGACATTGATCAACATTCTGTCCATCAATTGTTCTTTTTTCACGTAAAGCCGCCATGCGTGGCTTTTTGTGGCCATGTAAACACAGCACTTTTTCACGCAGCACTTTGCGTGAAAGGGGCGTGCCATGGGTGTTGTGGGTGTTCCCACGTAACACCCATGGATTCTGCTGCATTCCCAGATTTACAACTGTTCGCAACCCTGGGAATACATCATAATCCAATGCCTCGAGGCACAACGAGGAGAAATACTTTTATTTCTCTTAGTTTTTCCTCTTTCTATGGATGCTGCATTCTGCAGTATGGCTAGAAATTGGAAAACACCACGCGTGATTGATTTTGTGCAGGAATGTGTCCTGTCATGCACAACAACAATCATTCCCACAAAGCAGGCACCCTTGCACCTTCCTGCACAACAACAATCATTCAAGTAAAGCACCCTCACAACACGGTGCAAGCGTGCCTGCGTTGGTACATGGCAGCCAATTGTGCGCCAGCATATTGGAAAGCTCAGGGATGCGTCATATTGTTGTAAATATGACGCACCTCTGTGCTCTGAAAGTAACGCAACATGGCGCAGCCAAATGGCTTGCAGCACCGCGCTGCATTACTTTCTTGTAAATAAGACCCAGTGTGTTTTATAATTATTAGGTAATAATTCACAGGGAAATAAATGCACCTGTGTAATATTCCCAGGCAGCATTAGCTCGCAGGACTACTACAGGTCCTGCACTGATGGACAAAGACTGTTGCCATAGTAAATCTAGTGAAAAGGTGTGAAGTCCTTACACTCCCTGCAGCCGGACTGTGCGTTATAAGAATTTCCAATGGAATGCTCTCCTGCATGACTGTGCATACTGGACGGGAAAGAAGACTCATTCACCACAATGTACTTATATTACAACCAGCACTACAAAGAAACGGGCTGCCCTATGCACCGTCCTCAAGAGTCAGGAGACTGTCAGCCCTATATTATTTGTAGGTAAATCCACGCCCCCACGTGTAGCATTGGATGTCTAAATAGTCCTGGCACCCTGCACTCCTCGCCTTGAACCTGCAGCAACCTGAGGATGACTCCAGCAATCCAGATACAAAGCAGCCACATTATCACAGGTGCTGGTGCCGCAGGCACATTCTTAGAGCAGGATGATGGTCGGGGATAGGGGGGCTGTTTGCATCTTTATGAATTTACCATGCACCTGTGGGGCACTATTATGTGGGTCTTTACATATATGTATATATTTAAATGGATAAAGATTAGTCCATGCTCTATGATGCTTTGGATTGTGATGGAATTGTCAACAGTAAACTCTTTAAAACTTTTTTTCCCAAAATCTTTTTTAAAGCATTGGAGGGGGCTGATGGCAGAGGTTTAGGGCAGAGCAGCATTGACACAGATACCTAGTCACTTATTTCCTTGATTTTATTGTTGGAAAATACCTCGCATTGTTAGTAGAAGAAGAAAAGAAGCACTGAGCAAGAAAGGCTAAGCCAAATCAAATCAATGCACTGAACAGAGTTCGAGTAAGGAAATAATATACTTCTATTTCAAAGGTATCACGAAGACAACACAAACATTCCCTAGCTCAAGCCGCAAACAAATTAAGAAAAGTGACAGGCAGATTGCAGGATAAAATTCACCCACTGCACCATCAAAGCTTACCTTGTCCACTCTGGGGCTGGCTGCAAGGTAACAGATGGAGGTGTAGGTGAGGGAGTCCCTGGAAAATCAAAAACCTGCTCAGGAATTGGAGACTGGGGGGTGGCAGGAAGCTCAGATGGCGGTGCTGGAGGCTGAATGGCTGGCGGCGTGGAGGATGTCTTCCGGACCAAAGAGGAACTTCGGCGGGCAACCCAAGAGGTGTCCATCACCTTCACGCCCATGCTGGGGAAACAGAAATATATTTCAACAATCCATTTAAAGAAAGAATGCAAACTGATATAATAAGGACAGTTAAATCTGGTTAATGCCTTCAAAACAAACAGTACTGTCGTTTCCACATATTGTGGCCTTTTTCACACCCAGTTCTAATGGAAACCAACTGCTTTTTCTCTGCCCGGCAATGCTTTTTTTTAATTGCATTAAATTCAAAGGACCAGGGCTCCTCTGATATCAGTTTATTCACATACAACACTGACGCTTAGTATTTACAATAAGCCCCTGATTTCAAGATTTTAGATATCTTATGCAAAGAAATCAATGTATATCAAGATACCACCCTCCCACATGAATGCATGCAAATGTGGCAGCCATTTTGCGTCTCTAAACTTGCTGCAAGGAATGCTTTTCCAAAAGAGCACTGCGGAATCAAACGCTATCTCATTTATGTTGTTAAAAGGATATTTAAAAAAAAGAATTAGTCTAGCAAAAGGGACCAACAAGCGAAATGTAAAATTAAAGTAATTCTCCACTCGAGCACTCACTTTGTCCTTCCTCCACTCACAAGAGACTTAGAATTGGTTGGCACAAAATCTGCACTCATGCTAAAAGTATGTCACAAGTAACAACAGAATGGTCCTTCCCCACGCTTCTATTGTGACCACTCCAAATCATTAAAAATAGTATAAAGTTAAAGGCAAGTAATCATACTTTATGCTACTCCTATTACATGAACAGGCCAAAAGGAGTAAGTTCTCAGCTATTTAAGTGAGGCAGGTGAGCATCTCGAGCACTGTGCCTTAGAAGTAGGTGTGGGCAGCAACGGCCTGTGCAGGTAAGAGAGGTGGGCCCGGGTGGGTGGAAGAATTCGACAGACCACGACGAGGGAAAAATTATTATTTATTTAATTTTCCCTCGTGGTTGTCTGTCGAACCCCCTCCCTCAACCCGGTCCCACCGCCCCACAACTCTTACATGCATGGGCCGCTCCTGTGTGAAGGGTAAAATGGCAACAAGAAATACGGGTAATTATTACAATAATTACAAATAACATAAGACATACTTTAAGAGAACCATCTGCATTAAAATGTCATGTGAGGGATCTTCTTGCATACAAAACTCAAGTAAGGGGGGGGCGTGGCCAGGCGCCAAGGAAGATGGCTGCGTAGGTCCGGAGCTCCGCCGAGCTAACTGTGCCGCCGTCTACCATCCGACCATAATCCGGGCTGCAAACATCGGGAACCCCGCGCCACATTCCCGAAGGGTGGCTCGACCGCTGGTGCCCGGAAGCGGCGCCCGAAAAGCGAAGGGGCGCGCGGCGGAGGTGGCTGCTGCTGTCCCGACGGCGTTGGCGTGCGGCCGGAGCTGAGGGCGCGGGCGCGCCGCCACTCGAGGCCCCGGCGTGTGCGGCCTGCCCCGTAGACGGAGCTGGAGAGGTGCGGATCGCGGAGGGCAGCGGCCGAGCTGCTGTAAATAGCGGATGCTCCCCGGCGCTTTATTGAAGAGGTGACCAGTGCCGCTGACGGCCGGGAGGGGCGGACTGTGTATGGGTGGCTGAGCCCCCGGGCCTACATCCTGGCAGGCGGTGGGAATCCGTGGCAGAAGAAGGGGCTGCATGCCGGCGGAGACATCGTTGCCTGCTGGAGTGGTGGAGGGAGTGCGGTGACCCTATCAGTGTATAACCGAGAGGCCCGGCTGCGGGACAGGCGGTGATCGCCGACGACGGCGCAGTTTGGCGGGCGCGGCCTACCCGGGGGTGTAACGAGCCCGGACCAGCTCTCAATCGCCCAGTGGCTCGCAGGACCCCGAGTGTGGCCCCCGCACGGCGGATGGTGTGAGCGGAGAGTGTGAGGGATCGGCGCCGGGAGTGGTGCTGACGCGGCTGATCCTCCGGAGCGCGGGTCGGTGACGAGGTGCTGTCCCGAGAGGCGAGGAGACGACAACGTGGGCCGGGAGTCCTTACCGGCGATTGCGCTGTGGCATGTCCTTGGCGAAGCGGCAGACGGCGGTCGCCATGCGCCCAAAGGTGGGGAAGCACACGCAGACTAACAAGCTGGACAAGTATGCGGTGCCCACTGGCCCGCCGCTCTCTGGGGTACCGATGGACGCCAACGCAGAAAAGACGGAGCCCTCCCTAACCTCCATTATGGCCGCCATACAGACCCTGGGCACTAACCTCGAGACCAAAGTAGACAAGATCGCGATTGAGGTCAACCTTCTGCGTGCGGACCTCGGCAAAACCACGGAGAGGTCCAAAACAAACGAGACGAACATCACGGCCCTGCAGGCCTCGGAGAAGCGACTGGAGGGCCGCATCAACGAGCTCGTCCTCCAACACCGCCAAATGGCGCTGAGGCTCGAGGATCAAGAAGGGAGGGCGCGGCGCAGCAACATCCGCGTCGTAGGCGTGCCGGAGGGAATGGAGGGGGACAGCGTTGAGCTCTTTCTCGAAGACCTCATTCTCCACCACCTGAAGCCCGGGAGGCTTTCGAAGCTCTTCACGGTTGAACGCGCTCACCGAGCCCCGATCCCCAGGCCCAGACCGGGAGCCCCGCCCCGGACCATTATCGCCAAGATCCTCAACTACCGGGACCGGGACGCTATCCTTCAGGAGGCCAGGTGGCGGGGGGATCTACAGCGCGAAGGGGCCACTATCAGATTCTTCCCAGATTTCACGCTCCGAGTGCAGCAGGAGCGCCGCTCGTTCCTGGGCGTCAAGGCGGCGCTCAGGGATCGCGGTATTAAATACATGATGTTTTTCCCCGCCAAGCTGAAAATCATCGCGGAGGGCAAGTCGTACTTCTTCACTTCACCGACTGCGGTCCAGGAGTGGCTCGACATGGCGCAGGCGGAGGACCGCAGTGGGCGCGAACGTGACCGCCCGCTCCGGGTGGTGGAGGCTTCCCCTGGATTGGCGGCGGACGGACTGGGGAGAGCAGAGCAGAGTCAAGGGTCATGGCGGTCCAGATCGAACAGCCCCCGCTGGGACTCTCCCCCAGACACGGCGAAGCGCTGAGCCTTACGCCCACGGCCTCCGGCCGCAACGAACAGTAATGTATCTGCTATGTGCTGGGGTTCACAAGACTATGGCGGGACTCTGGTGAGGGCATGGTTACTCTCCCGCACATTGACATTGAGGGGGTCCCCTGATTGCCTCGCATGCTTGCTGGTGTAACGGTTTGGGCGGCACAGTGGCGGCGGCGGCTGGAGTTGGTGCTGGCCTCCATTCTCCCCCACATAGTTTTTCCGGGGAGGGTGGCTACTCTCTCCGGGTTGGGACGGGCGACAGGCGCTCTGCTAGTTGGGGAAGTGGGTAGTTTCAGACCTACGGAGCAGGGGGCAGGGCGGGGGGTGGGGGGGCTTGTTTGGGGAAATGTTACAGCTGATGCACTCATGTTGCTGCGATTGTCAGGTGTTGATTCATTGGACTCGGTCCGACTTCGGCTATGTATAGCTGTGGGGTGCTGGGGGGGTGGGGGGGACGGTGGGGAGGATGTTTGTTTGTTTTGGTCACACACTGATGGGCGACACGGGGTGGCTGGCGGCGCCGGTGCTTGGAGGCGGTCAGGACTCTACAGCAGGGACTATGGCTAGTGGAGGGGGGTACAGCCTTAAGATCCTTAGCTGGAATGTCAATGGGCTAGGGAATGGGCTTAAACGTACTATTGTCTTGCAGTTCCTTAAACGACACCTCCCTGATATAGTATTTCTGCAGGAAACACACTTGATGGGGAACATGTGCCAGGCCCTCAATAGATGGGGATATACCCTAGCGGTTCACTCCGGCTTCACCTCTGGATCGCGGGGAGTGGGGATACTGGTTCGCCGGTCCCTGCCCCTGCACATTGACCACACTGAGCTAGACCCCCTCGGCCGTTTTGCGAGTCTGTCGGGGAGGTGGGCGGGTCGGCGGGTTAACTTTGTCTCCATATATATCCCTCCCGGCCTGCAGGCACAGGCATACGTGGACCTGGGGAAACTCCTGCTCTCCCTCCCGGACGGGCAGTTGCTCATAGGGGGGGGACTTTAATGCCGTTGCCTCCGGCTCCCTCGACAGGCACCCCCCCAGGGACACGCCCACGGGGCAAAGGTGGCTGGCGGATTTCATCGACGCCTTTGGGCTCACAGACACCTGGTGGCTGCTGCACCCTGCGAGTAGGCACTTCACGTTCCACTCCGGCCCGCACCGCTCTTTCTCCCGCCTGGACTACGTCCTGACCTCCATGTGGCCGGACATGCTCATCCGGGAGGCCTCCCTCCTGGCGCGGGGTATTTCTGACCATTCCCCAGTGTACATACAGATCGCGCTGGGGGGTGGCCGGGAGGGTTGCGTCTCCCCAATACTCGCTTGGCGTCTCAAGAATGAGGACCTGCGGAAAAAACTAACCAGCGCCATTGAGCGCTATTTCGAGCTCAACACTGGGTCGACGGGCTCCGCGGTAACCCTGTGGGAAGCTTTCAAGGCGGTGTGGCGGGGGGAGGCCCTGTCGGCCATTGCCGGCGGCCGTAAGGAACGAGAGGCGCAGATTTCCTCGGTCGAGACAGACCTGCGAGCGTTGGAAGGGGAAGCCTGCGCGGAGACGGAGCCGGGGGTGCACCATCGGCTACGGCTCAAAACCGCGGAGTACAAAGAGCTGGTCACGCTCGCTGCTCAGACGGCCATTCAGCACAAGGTGGGCAAGCTGTACGACCAGGGAGATAAGGCAGGCAAACTTCTTGCGTGGCTGGACAAGAAGCGTCGGGCCGCGACGGTGGTACCGGTGATCACAACAGCGTCGGGCGCGACGCTCACGGAGCCGACAGAAATTGTTGAGGAATTTGCGGAACACTTCCGGCGGGTTTACAGCAGGGGGTCGGACCGGCCGGGGGAAGACTCCGATGCCTTGCTGGCGGACATTCGTATGCCCTGTTTGTCGGAGGCCGACCGGGATGCCCTGGAGGCCCCCCTTGCCGCGTCCGAATTGGAACGGGCGATTGTGGACCTTAAACCGGGGAAAGCGCTAGGCCCCAATGGTTTGCCTATCGAGCTTTACAAGTTAAAGCCGGATGTCCTTAGCGTGCATCTCCTCCACATGTTCGAGGAGAGTGCAGCGGCGGGAATATTGCCACGCGACCAGCGCCTGGCGACTATAGTGGCCATCCCAAAAGAAGGGAAGCCAAGAGATGCCTGCTCGTCGTACAGGCCGATCTCTCTGCTGAACGCGGAGCCGAAAATTCTTGCTAAGGCCCTCGCGAACAGGCTCCACTCGGTGCTCCCCAAGCTGGTCCACCCGGACCAGTCCGGCTTCATGCCCCTCCGTAACACGGCGCTTAACATCCGCCGCCTGCACGGGGTGCTGGGACGGTGTCACACGATTCAGGAAGATGCAGTGGTGGTGTCGCTTGACGCCACCATGGCATTCGACACCCTCGAGTGGCCATACATGATGGCCGTACTCCGAAAACTGGGATTTGGTCCGTATTTCGTTGCTTGGGTCCGCTTTCTCTACTCGGAGCCGCTGGCTCAAGTGGTAATTAACGGTAGGGTGTCTGAGGTGTTTGGCCTTGAACGGGGCACCAGACAGGGATGCCCGCTCTCCCCCCTCCTATTCGCGCTCTCACTTGAACCGTTGGCGTCATGGATCCGGCAGGCCAGCTGCATAACGGGGCTGCGGTGGGCAGAGGGCTGGGAAGACAAGATTTCGCTCTATGCAGACGATATCCTTCTCTATCTCTCCCACCCGCGGAAGTCTATTCTGGCAGCGATAGATATCTTTGTCAGCTTTGGGAAGAACTCCGGATTCCGCATCAACTGGGCTAAATCGGTCCTATATGTGCTCCACGGCGGTCCTCCCCGGCTCCCTGACGGTTGCCCGCTTGTAGTGGCGGAGGAGGGCTTTCGATACTTAGGAGTGTTTATTACACGGGACGGGCCTCTCCGGTTTGAGAGGAACCTCATGCCGCCGCTCCAGCGGTTCCAGCGCGACTCGACCTCTTGGCAGCAGCTGCCGTTGTCGCTGCTGGGTCGTGCGGCCCTTTTTAAAATGATGGCGCTCCCCAGATTTTTGTACGCTCTCCAAAACCACCCAGACCCGGTGCCTGCCTCGTACTTTGCGGCGGTGGAGGCGGCGCAGCGGACCCTCCTGTGGTCGGGTACACCCAGAATAGCGTTACGGAAACTCACGCTGGGGTGGTACGACGGGGGGATAGCCCTCCCGGATATTTGCAAGTACTATTGGGCCGCTCACCTCTCGGCGATAAATCAGGGGACGTATTGCGACGGGAACGACCCGGGGTACGCGATGGACAGATGGCTGCTCCCGGAGGGGAACTTCGAGGTTGCGCTGTACTCCGGTTCGGGCAGACTCCACCTCACGGGGCCTACGAAGCATTCGGTACACATATGGCACGCCGCGCACAGGGCGCTGGGCTGGTCTAACAGGCTGACCTTGGCCACACCGCTGTGGGCATCGGAGAGGCTGGGTAGCCTGCGTCACACAAAGGGGTTTCGTAGCTGGGATCTTATTGGGATCTCCCGGGTGGGGGACCTTTGGGGGCCGGGGGGGGTCAGATCCTTCGCCTATCTCCAGGACACTTACGACCTGGCGCGCACGGAATATTTTCGGTATCTACAGGTCCGTCACTCCCTCCGAGCTAATATCCCCTTGGGCACCAGGCCCCCGCAGGCCTCCCCATTGGAGGACAGGTTGCTGGATGGCCACATGCCAGAGCACGCCATCTCGCTCACATACAAGAAATTGGTTAACAACCCCCCTGATCCTCTGGACTCCCTGAAAGAGAAGTGGGTGGCGGATGGCCTGGAGATTGATGACGAGGAGTGGACCATCGCTTTGGCATCCCCTAGGGAAGTCGCGATCTCGGCTAGACTCCGCTTGGTGCAGCTTAAAATACTGCATAGGGTATACGTCTCCTGCACCAGGCTACAGGCGATGGGGTGGGGAGGGGAGGGGCTGTGTCGGCGGGGGTGCGGAGAAAGGGGCTCCTTCTTCCATGTCTTGTGGGAATGCCCTAGGGTGCAGCGGTATTGGAGGCGAGTGGTGTCCTGCATGGGTGAGGTATGGGAGACTCCTATTCGCACTGAGGCCAAGAGGTGCTTGCTTAACATTTGGGAGCCCACGGACTTGACCCAGCGGGGGAGACTCTGGGTTACACTGGGGCAAATGGTTGCAAAGCGGAACATTGCTCGTCTGTGGGGAGCATCGACACCGCCTAAACTGGTGGACTGGCAAAACGATATGGACTGGTGCATGCTACAGGAAAAAGCGGTATATACGGCGCGAGGATGCCCGCGGAAGTGGGGGGAGGTGTGGTCACTGTGGAACACCTTCCGAGGTGACATAGTTGAGCCTCCGCAGGCCCGGCTGTCTGGCCTCGAGATTCCGGTATAAGCAATGGCTGGTGCCCGACGTCAAGCATATTGGTTTAGTCCTCCTGCTGTCTCTGTAGGTTCCCGGTGCTGCGACACCCCGGATGTGAATGCGCTTTTAAGACCTGTCTTTTGTGACCTGCTTTTGTTCTGTTCTGTTATAAAATCAATAAAAAGATTTTACAAAAAAAAAAAACTCAAGTAAGATATCTGCTTTATGTATTTGCGTACGGTCTCTAAGTAATGTGAGAAACATTGCTTGTGCAAAACATTCTGCCAAGGAGCGAGTCCAATTTCCCAGCTTCCTCAACTAATTTTCTGCTTAAAAACTCTCCCAAGAAAGTTAGGCCTAAAGGTGTAAAAAGGTGAAAAGAAAAATCATGCAAAATACCTAAAACATATGAATCGGGATTTTTAGCGACATTATGCTTGCGTAACAAAATTTCCCTGGGGCCTACTTAGACCAAGTTGCTGAAGGGAGGCGGGGCTAATTGCGCGTTCAGTTGGAACAAACCACTCCTCACACTTCGGGCTACTATTCACACAAGCAACCCACCTCCTCTTTATGTATCCCTTCAGCCGCGCCAGGTTTTAAGGGTGTCAGTTCACACAGAGTTATTTCAGCCTGGATGGCTCACTACATCGCTTCCCACTTTAAATGGTGACTGGCTTGCTTCTGGCCGGATGTCAGACTCTCCTTAGTGAGCAAGCATAGTCTCGGAGTCGTTGACTGGGAGCTGGATTGGGCCTCATAGCATACTGCTGACCTTGGGTCAGTCCCATACGCTCATCTTTACCCAGAGGTGGAATTGCGCTTTACTCTCTGGATGAGGTGAGATATCTAGGGAGTGGTGGTGTGAGGCTGGGTGATCCGGACTCTCCGGAGTTGATATCAGGGGTGTCACCATCCACCCTTCGGGACTGCCATGGTTTAGCAACATCTCATCCATTTCCTCAGGTGCTGAAGTGTCCCTTGAGGCTGCTACCTTCTTGAACCACAAGACAAATATAAGGGTTCCTTTAACCCCAATCACTGTGCATGCACCTTTCTCAAATGGCGTTCAAAATTTCCATCTGTGATGTCTGACTTGAATCATGACCAGGTTTCCTATTGCACATCCGTGTCTTGGGCCCCTCAAGCCACACTTGTCTGGTCATTCGTTCGTTTGTTTCCTGTGTTCTTTCTGTGCTGATAGGGTCAAAGTCGCAGGGGTTTCCATCCTATCCCCTTATGAATGATGTCCTTCCTAGCATCATAGTTATGTGGTGCCCTATGTTGTGTAATGGAGCATGTTCCGGTAAGTATGAACGAAATAGTGTAGGCTCCATTCGAGGTCAGCTCACTGTTTGATTGTGATACTGAAGGTTTTGTGGAGGGTGCACATGAAACACTCCACAACTCCATTGGCCTGGAGTCACTGTGGTGCAATCTTTAGATGGTGGCACCACAGCCTTCTGTGTTCCTTGAATTCAACCCCTTGGAACGGGGCCGATTGTCAATTTGTATCACCTCTGGAAGGCCAAACGTTGCAAATGCCTTCTCCAACAGAAGAGATTGTTAACTCAATGACGGGGTATTTAGAATACTGATCGATCAACACCATGGTGAGCTGCCCAAAGTCAAGACTGACCTTGATCCATGGTGCCTTATTGGACTCTTTAGTGACAAAGGGGGCAAGATGGCTTGCTCCTCCCATGAAAGGACGGGCATCTTCTCACAGCCGCCTCCATGACATTGTCTTGCCCGGGAACCACACCTTTTCACAGAAGTCATATTTGGTCTTCTCTATACCTTGGTGGCTGCTAGGGGCCAGTTCAACTACTCCTGACTGGTGGCTTGCAAAATCACTAATTTGTCCCCTTTCATCAGGAATCCGTTTATGGTCACACTCACTTCATACCGAACCTTCCAGACCTGGGATCGCATGGTTTTGTGAGCTGTCACTCACCTGTGAGCTTTCTGTAGAAATATCTTCCAGGCATTTCGCTGCAACACTTTCATCACCCTCTAGAGCCCAATGTCCACCAGTATTACTCTCTGGTTGAAGGTCATCGCCTTCAGACAGGCACATTGAGACACCATGCGCATATAGCTTCATGTCATCCTCTGAGTTCGTGTGCCTGCTTCCTGGAGTTGGTGGGTGTTGAAACAAAAAGTCAGCCCGGTTCCCTGCCCCAGCACGGTATATGAGGGTGAAGTGATACAGCAGTAGCTGGACCAACCATCTTCCAATCCTCAGGGGCGGGTGTTTGTCAGTGCACTGAAGTAGGCTCATGAGAACGTGGTGATCATAATGGTTTGGACTTCTCATCCATATAGGTGAAAGTGGAAATGTGGGCACCCCCAGTTGATGTCTAGCACCTCTCTTTTAATTTGTGTGTATCATGCCTCCGTGGCTGTGAGTGACTAACTGGCAAAGGATTGGAAGGCCCACACAACTGGCTCATGTTCCTGTGTGAGTAATCTCCTCCTAGCCCCACTGGGCCGGCACCCATGACTAGCTCCGTGGCTATCTGAGAATTGAAGTAGGCCATTGTGGTGTTAGCGAATAGGGCAAACTTGATGCTGTTGAAAACCACCGCTTCCTAAGCACCCCACTTCTACTTAGCTGTTATCTTGGTGAGGGCCAACAGTGGGTCTGATAATGTTGCTAGGTTTGGCAGGAATTCCCTGCAGTATGTCGCCATAACTAAGAATCTGCGGATCTCTGTGGCATTTTGCAGGTCATGTGCATCTTGATGGCGTGCCATTTATGGGGGTCTACCTGAAGGCTTTCCAGTAATCAATACAGTGTCACAACAAGCATTCATAAAGAGAATAGGTGCCTATATGAGATCTATTGCCTTTGCCAATGTCTTTTAGCCATGTTGTACAGAAGTGTGGCTGCTGTTCAGCACAGCAAAAATGTTGTGCCATTGCGTGTAGCAGAGTGGCAAAGAGTAGGGCAGTGTAGAGGAGAGTGGAGTAGAGGAGCGTAGAGTGGATTCAAGTTGAGTGGCATAGAGTAGCATAGAGTGGAGTAGCATAGAGTGGAGAAGCATAGAGTGGAGTGGATTGAAGTGAACTGGCATGGCGTGAATTGCAGTGTGGTAGGTGGGACGTAGAGTGGAGTGGCATAGAGTGGGGTGGCATAGACTGGAGTAGCATGGAGTGGTGTGGCATAGAGTGGAGTGGTGTGGCGTGGCAGAGTGGAGTGACTTAGAGTGAAGTGGAATGGCATAGCAGAGCGGAGTGGCGTGGCATGTAGTGTGTGAAGTGTTGTGAAGTAGGCAGGAGTGACGTAGAGTGGCGAGGAGTGGAGTGGCATAGAGTACAGTGGCACAGATTACTGCAGAGTACAGTAAGTGATGTGGAGTGGCATGGAGTTGAGTGGAGTTGCATGGAGTGGTGTGGGGTGGCGTAGAGTGGAGTGGACTGGGGTGGTGTAGAGTGGAATAGCGTAGAGTTGTGTGCCTTAGAGTGGTGTGCACAGAGTGGAGTGAAGTGGAACAGCGCAGTGTGGCATAGTGTAGTGAGGACTAGAGTAGCATAGCGTAGAGTAGAGTGGCATAGAGTGGAGTGTGTGAATAGAAGAAGAGGTATATGGATTGGAGCGGAGTGAAGTGGTGTCGAGTGGAGTGGTGTTGTGTTGAGTAGAATGGAGTAGTGTACAGTGAAGTGACAGAGTGAAATGAAAATGAAATGAAATGAAAAGATAATTTATAAAGCGCGATGGCTACCCTGGGGCGTCCCAGCGCTGCAGAGGTTGGGCTGGGCGGAGTACGCTAGACTCAAACGAATTATTAAAGTAATTTATTAAAAAGATGATTTATTAAAAAGATTATTTATTAAAAAGCCAGGTTTTAAGGAGCTTTCGGAAGGTAAGTAGCTTAGGTTCTGATCTGATTGAGAGGGGGAGAGTGTTCCAGATCTTAGCTAGGTTGTAGGAGAGCAACCGGCCTCCACACCTGGCTCTTTGATTCGGGGCACTGTGGTGAGATAAGATGTCCCGGATCTGAGGAGACGATTGGGATGATAGGCATTTACCAGGGGGCGATTGATATCAGGGCCTGTTCCCCAGTAGGAGCGATGGGCAATACACATGGCCTTGAATTCAATCCTCGATTTCACAGGAAGCCAGTGGAGATCTTTCAGTCGAGCTTTGACTGAGACTCGTCGCGGGATATCGAGGAAGGTCCTGGCGGCACAGTTTTGGACAATTTGAAGTCTATTGAGCGTGGACTGTGGAGCCCCAAGGTATAGGGCATTTCCGCAGTCAAGGCGAGATAGAAGGCGAGATAGAATCAGCCCTTGGATCATGATCCGTTTTGAGTGGAAAGGGAGAAGGGGAGGATTTTGCGAAGTAGCCTCAGGAGCCCGAAGCATGTGGCAGCAAGCTTAGTTGCCTTGTAGTTAAAGTTGAGTGTTCTGTCCAGCCATATGCCGAGACTTTTGATTTGTTCTTTGATTTGTTCTTTGGGTTCGGGGGGACAGCCTAGGCAAAGGTGTCAGATGGAGTCGATAGATTTGGTGATGGTATTTCCCAAGAGCATAATCTCTGTTTTCTCCCCGTTTAGTTTTAAGCAGGAGGCCGACATCCAGGCGGCGACTGCTTCCAGACATTCGTATAGGCTGTGGTGGGAATTGAGAGGGGGGTCCAATGCCACCACCAGCTGTGTGTCGTCCGCATAGGTGATAATTTTCACTCCAAAGGGGCGGACGACATCAGCCAAAGGACTAAGGTAAACATTAAAAAGGGTGGGGGCTCAGGGAGGAGCCCTGGGGCACCCCACAGTTCAGGGGTCTGCTGGAGGAGGTGAAATCTTTCTCAAATACCTGAAAGGATCGATCTGTGAGAAAAGATCTCAGCCAGATGAGTGCCGCTCCTGAAATTCCTATCCTACTGAGACGGTGGAGAAGAATGTTGTGGTTTACAGTGTCGAAGGCGGCACTAAGGTCGAGTAGAACGATGGTCGAAGACCCACCGGTGTCTAAGATCCTTCTTGCCTCCTCCGTCACTGCGACCAAGGCTGTTTCGGTTCTGTGAAGGGGCCGAAAGCCCGTCTGTGAGGAATCAAGTATGTCGTTTGATTCCAAGAAGTGTGTCAGGACTGAGTTGACATATTTCTCTAGTAGTTTGCTGAGCCAGGGTAGCAGAGAAATAGGTCTATAGTTGGAGGGATTGTTTTGATCGAGGCTAGGTTTTTTTAATAAAGCCTTGACCATTGCTCTCTTCCATAAAGGCGGGACATTGCCAGGGTGGAGAGAGGAGTTAAGCAGGTCCCGAATGGTGGGTGAGATCTGACTGGTGATCGGGGTGAGAACTCGCGGAGGGGCTGGGTCAGTGGGTGATCTTGATTTGACCTGTTGCATAATACTTTCTACATGGCTAAGATCTAAGGGCGGGATATATGTGAGGGAGACGGGTAGTGCTGCCGCAGAACCTGGGTCTACAGGGCAGCTGGGCAGAGGGATATGTTGAGAGAAAGAGGAATTAATGAGTTCTATTTTGCTGTGAAAGAAGTCCGCTAGCTCGTCACAGTGGACCTGGGTGTTGCTGTGCTCCTTTGGTGTCTCGGGTAGTTGGAGGAGGGATTTTGCTATCCGATAGATCTCCTTGGGCTTAGAGGCTGCCTTGTCAATTTTTTCCTCAATGTATTTTGCCTGCGCTAATTTAATACTGGATTTGTAGCTTTTGATAGCTGCTTTGTAAGCTGTTTTGTCCGTTGGTAAGTAGTCGAGACGCCATTTTCTCTCAATTCTTTTACAGTTGCGTTTGGCGTCTCGGAGGTCAGTAGTGTACCACGGGGCGGTCGGGTTCCCCCGCTTGGGGTGGGTGAGTTTAAATGGAAGTACCAGATCTAGAGAATTGGTAATCCAGCTGTTGTAGTTCTCGTTGCCCTCTATGGGGTTGGAGGTTTTAGTGGGTACGGTTAGATCAAGGTTCTCCCGCCATTCCGGCTGGGGAAGTTTGGACCAATTACGTGACTTTTCGGCAGTCATGGGTTTAGGTGCGGTGTGGTTGGGGAGGGTCCATGTGAAAGGGATAAGGAAGTGATCAGTCCAGGGAAGGGGGGAAGGGTTTCCAACTTGTAGGTTCGGGCAGTTGCTGAATATGGGGTCCAAAAGATGGCCCTTTAGGTGGGTGGGCCCGAGGACTAGTTGCTGTAGTTCGAGGGCACCTAGACTGGAGGATAGTTCTCTAGCGTTTGAGTCGTTAGGGTCATCAAGGTGAGTATTAAGGTCACCCAGGAGCGTGAAGTTAGCGGAGCTAAGTGCGAGGTTTGCAGCCTTTGGGGCAAGGTTAGAAAGAAATTGTCCTTGCGTCCCGGGTGGGCGGTATATAAGCATACCTGAGAACGTATTGGTGGGGCTGAATTTTATAGTGAAGGGAAGGCATTCACTATCTGGAACACGAACGGGGGTGCTAGTGATTTCATAGCCTATCTTGTGAATCACTGCTAGTCCTCCACCGATTCCTGTTTTGCGGTCATGGCGGAGTATTTGGTATCCATGTGGAAGAGTTTGTACCAAATCAGGTTCCGAGTGTTCATGCAACCAAGTCTCTGTGAGGAAGAGGATGTCCGGGTTTGCATCCTCTATCAGTAGAGAGATTTCCGCGGTGTGCTTGGGGAGGGATCTGCAGTTGAGCAAGAGCATAGAGTATTGTGTGGGTTTCATTTTTGCGTGGGGTGAGAAATGAAAACCACACTGGTTGCAAGCAGGATGTTGTAGGGATGGATCCCAGGCGTGGAGACAGGGTGGAGCAGCTTCCTTCTTTAGTTGGAGGAGGGAGTGAGGGCTATGAATTCTGGCCCGGTAGGGCGACCGGACAGGGGGGGTGGCCCCATGCCCCGGCCGGCCGCGATGGAGTGGAGTGATGTAGAGTGGATTGGCATAGATTACACTGGAGTGGCATAGAGTGGAGTGGAGTGGAATAGAGGGTTGTAGAGTAGTGTGGATTGGCGTAGAGTAGCGTGGAGTGACACAGAGTACAGTGGAGAGGCACATAGTAGAATGGCATAGAGTGAAGTGGCATAGAATGGCATAAAGTGGCATAGAGTGGTGTGACGCAGAGTAGAGTGGTGTAGAGTGGAGTGGCATACAGTAGAGTGATGCAGAATAGAGTGCCACAGAGTAGGAATGTGTTGTGTGGAGTTGCATACAGTGGAGGGAGTGTCTTAGAGCAGAGTGGCATAGAGATGGTCTCTGAAGTAGTCAATACTGCGATCCAAGTATAGAGAATTATTACTACAGAGTGGTGTGGGGTGGCATAGAGTGGAATGAATTAGTAGAGTGGGGTGGCATAGAGTAGAGTGGCATAGAGTGGATTGGAGTGGCAAAGAGTGGATTGGAGGGGCATAGAGTGGAGTGGCAGAGTGGAGTGGAGTGGAACAGAATGGAATGGAATGGCATAGTGTAGGGTGCCATAGAGTGGTGTGACATAGAGTGGTGTGGCGAGACGTAGAGTGACATGGTGTGCAGTAGAGTAGAGAGGAGTGGCATGGACTAGAGTGGAGTGGCACTGAGTAGAATATAGAGAGTGGTGTAGAGTAGAGTGGAGTGGTGTGGCATAGAGTGAAGTATCATTGAGTGGAGTAGAGTGGCATGGAGGTAATTGGAGTTTAGTGGGGTGGAGTGTGGTGGCGCAAAGTGGAGTGGGGCAGTGTAGAGTAGAGTAGCATAGAGTGGAGTGGTGTGGAGTGGGGAGGCATGAGTGGCTTAGAGTAGATTGATGTTGAGTAGAGTGGCATAGAGTAGTGTGGCCTATAGTTGAGTGGCATAGAGTGGAGTGACATGAAGTAGTTAGGTGTGTTGTAGGGTCAAGTTGTCTAGAGTGGAGCCGAGTGGTGCAGAGTAGAGTGACATGATGTGCCATGGAGTAGAATAGAGTGGATTTTGTGGATTGAAGTGGAGTGGCATGGATCAGAGTGGAGTGGCATAGAGTAGAGTGGCATTGAATGGAGTGGAGTGGCATACAGTGGAGAGCTGTAGAGTGGAGTGCTGTAGAGTGAAGTAAAACACACAAGATGATGGGCGGAATGTTGCACATTGGCAAAAAACTCAACCCCAGTCACAGATCTGGGTTTAATCCATCGTTATTTTGCTCACCACGCCACCCCAGTTCAGACATGGGCATATGCAAATCAGTCTTGACCCTGTGCCTCATGGGAACAGTCCAGCCCGAACTGCCAAGCCATGTCTACCCTGGACCGGAATCAAGCATCCTAGGACCAGTTTCGGGGTTTCACCCCTCTTCAGCCAGGATAGCTTGACTCCAGTGGCGTAGTGAGCACGGGACCCACGTCTGGGCATACCCTTCCCACATAGGGTGAACAGCAAAACACACAAGATGATGGACGGAATGTTGCACATTGGCAAAACACTCACCCCCAGTCACAGACCTGGGTTTAATCCATCGTTATTTTGCTCACCATGCCACCCCAGTTCAGACATGGCCTGGTAGAATGAAGTGGCATAGAGTGGAGTGGAATGATGTAGAGCAGATGAGAGTGGAGTGGTGACGAGTGGAGTGGTGTAGAGCAGAATAGAGTGGCGTGGAGTGGAATTGCATAGAGTGGCAGAGAGGCGTGTAGAGTAGTGTGGAGTGGAAAAGAGTTGAGTCACATGGAGTGGATTAGAGTGGTGTAAAGTAGCGTGGCATGGAGTGACATCGAGCAGAGTTGAGTAGCGTAGAGTGGAGTGGTGTTGAGTGGCTTATAAAGGCATAGAGAGGCACAGAGTAGAGTGACATGGAGTGGAGAAAAGTGGCAAAGAGGGGCATACAGTGACGTTGAGCCCCGAGAGCACTTACCGGGTTTCTTCAGCCACTCCCCCGCCACAGCACAGAGGGACTGCTCCCAGCCCTCCAGCTGAGCAGCAGCAGTTCGAGCCCGGTCACGCCAGGCCTCTTGCAGCACTCTGCACCTTCTGTTGTTTAGCTCTCAGATTGCTCTTCATTTCACTTCTGTTCCATTTTCTTATCTCTCTCATCTTTCTCTGTGCCCTTTATTTTCACTTCCACTCCATTTTTCTTATCTTTCCTATCTTTCTCTGTGCCCTTTATGTTCATTTCTGCTCCATTTCCTCTTCTCTCTCCGTGCCCTTATCTACTCTTCTGCTCCATTTTCTTAACTCTCCCATTGCCCTTAACCACACTTCTGATCTGTTTTCTATCTTTCTCTGTGCCATTTATTTTCACTTCGGCATCATTCTCTTTTCTCTCTCTGTGCCCCCTATTCTCTCGTTTCCTGCCTCCCCTCCCTTGCTGCTCTACCCCACCCCTCTTGTGCACTCTTTTCCATGCCGCTGATTGGTTAACTCCAGTCCACACCTCCCTGCCCAGCCCGTGCCCTCCCGCTTATCAGACAGCCCCTTCCACCTCCCAGGGCTACTAAATGGAGGCACCTGCCAAGTCGCACAGTGGGCGCGCCAAAGGCAAGCCCGTCTACACCTGTCCACGCTTAGCACGTACTCAGCAGCAAAACTCTGGATCTTAAGCCCAATGCAGTTATTCTGCCAAACAACTGCATCAACGCCTCTCCACGCTCCACCAAAGCACCCTTCACCTTTTACCACTGCAGCCTCTCCTGCGATGTAAGAATCCCTAGAACCTCCAATCAGCAACACACACCCTACCAGAGACCACAGCTCCACTGTGCACTACTCAACGTCAGATTTCTTTACAAGCACACTAGGGAAATCTGGGACACCATATCCACCCTCGCTCCCAATGTGATGTTCATCACCGAAACCTGACTCACCCTCGTGTCCGCACCGACATTGCCACTGATATAAGCATTGCCATCATCCACAAGGACTCTCTCGACTGCAATGCCCATCATGGAACATCTCAACTTCCAGATCAAACCCAATGCTAAAACCACTCTCAGAGGAACCCTCCCATACAGACTGCCAGGCCCCCACAGCTCCCCCAGCGCCATCTCGGACTTCATCGCTCCATTGGCGATAGACTCCAACCACTATAACTTCCTGGGAGACCTGAGGACCCCATTTGCACCAACTCCACCACGTTTCTCAAAAATATGAGCATCATCGGCCTCTCACAACTTGTCACCCCCCCACGCACAGCGTTGGATACACCTGGGACTCCATCTTCTCCACCAATGACCATGCCAAGTTCTCTCACACCACCGAACTGACCTGGACAGACCACATCATTCACTTCTCCATCGGCAGCCTGCTGGAACCCCTGACGAAACACCAATCCCTCCCTCGACACAACTAGAGCAAAGTCCCCGAGCCCTTTTTGACCGCTACCCTCAATGAAGCAAGACCTGTTCCTACTGATTCCATCGAACTTGACATCCAAAACTTTTGCAACTGGATCTCTTCAACCGCTGATACCATCGCCCCCCGGAAGAATACCACCAGCAGAAGACCCGCCAAGAAAGCCAGCTGGTTCACCCCAGAACTACTTACCCTCAAGCGCCACTGTAAGAAACTGGAGAGACACTAGCGCTCCAACAAGAACCCCACCAACCTCGAATCCTTCAGGACCGCCCTCAACAACTACCACAACCAGCTCAGAGGAACCAAGAAAGAAGCCCTCATCACCTGCATCGATTCAAGTGCCAACCACACCAAGGAACTTTTCCGCATCGTCTGAGAATTTTCCTGCTCTTCTGCCACTGAGAACATGATCGGCCCATCCCAAGCCCTCTGTCACTCTCTATCAGGCTAATTTCACCGCAAGATCTCCGACATCTATGGCAACTTCAACCCTCAACCCACCACCCTCAACCACCTCTGCACCCTAACCAATGCCGCCCACTCCCACCGAATCAGTGACTGGAAGCAGCTCTCAACCAAAGACACCATCTCAATCATGAACTCCATCTACTTCGGATTTCCTTCGAACTTCTACCCCCAACCACATCTACAACATAGGAAGAGAAGCATTCAGATGCTCCCTTGCAGGAATCCTCAACACCTGCATCACCACAGCTACTGTCCCCAATGCTTGAAGGCACGCTGTGGTCAAACCTCTCCTGAAGAAACCCAAAGCTAACGCCAATGAACTCAAAAACTACTGACTCATCTCACTCCTCCCCTTCCTTTGCAAAGTCTTGGAGAAAGCCATCTACCACCAGCTCATGGACTACTTCAAAGAAAACAACCTGTTTGACCCCTCACAATCAGGCTTTCAGCCTAATCACACCACCAAGACCGCTCTTATCGCAGCGAAGGACCACATCAGACGCCTCCTTGGCCTAAGCGGATCAGCCACCTCATCCTCCTTGACCTCTGCGCAGCCTTTCGACAAGTCTCCCACCACACCCTTTTCACCAGACTCCACCACATAGGCATCCAGGGCAAGGCACTCAACTGAATCTCCTCCATCCTCTCTGAACAAACACAGAGGATCCACCTACCTACCTTCTCCTCCACACCCAAAGACATCATATGCGGTGTCCCCCTGGGCTCCTCCCTCACCCCACCCTCTTCATCACCTACATGGCACCTCTGGCAAACATTGCCGGCACCCACGGACTCAACATCATCCCGTACATCGACGACACCCACCTCGTCCTATCCCTCACAGAAGAAACAGACACTACAAGACTCAACTTCCAAACCACCATGACAGACATCGCTACCTGGATGAGGACCAACTGCCTGAAACTAAGCTTGTACAAGACAGAGGTCATCATCTTTGAAAACAAGCCCTCCCCCTGGGATGACACCTGGTGGCACCCTGCTCTCGGCCCATCACTCACCCCTACTGACCACGCTCGAACCTCAGAATCATCCTGGGCACTCAACTTCCTATAAAGCAGCAGCTCAACACTGTCTCCTCTGCTTGCATCCACCCCTCTTCATGCTCCACAAGATTTTCCAATGGATCCCGGTCTCAACCAGTAAGAGTGTCCCCACAAGCCCTCATCTCCAGCCAAATTGACTATGGTAATGAACTCTACGCCGGAACCACCAAGCAGCTCCCGAGTCGACTCTAAGAACTCAGCGGACAGACTAATCCTCGATCTTCCCAGAAGGGCCAGCATCACTCCACACTTCAGGACCCTCCACTGTCTCCCAGTCCAGAAGATATGCCTCTTCACACTCCTCACGCATGCCTGCAAAGCCCCCCACAAAACTGGACCCTCTTACATCAACAACCACCTGAATTCCACCAACCGATCAAAGAGCTCCGATCCTTCACCCTCACCTTGACCCACATCCCCAACATACTTCACAGCCGCTGAAGAGGTCACTCCTTCTCCTATCTCACCGCAAAGTCCTGAAACAACCGTCCCCTCCACCGGCGCACCTCCCAATCTCTAAAGGACTTGAGGAAACAGCTTGACATCTGGCTTTTTGACCACCACCTCTACGACCGAGGCTCACACTACCACCCAGCACCTGGAGACTCTGCCCGGGGAGAAAAGCTGTGCTCTACAAGACCCACAGATTGATTAATTGATTGAGTGGCATAGAGTGATGTAGAGTGGAATGGAGTGCCATAGAGTAGTGTGGGGCAGAGTGTAGGGAGGCATAGAGTAGAGTGGAGGGGTGTAGAGAAGATTGCAGTGGAGTGGGGTACAGTAAATTGGTGTATAATGGAGTGGCAAGGAATGGAGTAGAGTTGAATAATGGAGTGGTGTAGAGTGGTATGGCGTAGAGTGGATTGGCATAGAAAAGAGTGCACAGATTAAAGTGGAGTGACGTATTGGAGTTGAGTGGCGTGGAGTGGTGTGGCGTGTAGTGAAGTGGCATAGAGTGGAGTGGCATAGAATAGCACAGAGTGGAGTGATGTAGAGTGGAGTAGCATAGAGTGGAGTGGCACAGAATGAGGTGCAGCAGAGGCTGGAACAGGTAAGCTCGGTGAGCAGTGGGGCGGAGCAGGGCACGGCTGGGGGGGGGTCGACAGATGACAGAATAGGTATTATTTATTTAAATATACCTATTCTGCCGTTTGTCGCCTTCCCCCACTCTCGCCCTACCACGTTTACCTGTGCCAGCCGCCGCTGATGAAATGGCACTGAGTGGCATGGAGTAATGTAGAACACAGTAGAGTCGAGTGGTGAGAGTGGAGCGGGATATAGTAGAGTGGAGTGGCGTAGAGTCGAATGGTGTAGAGTTACATAGAGGGGTTTAGAATAGTGTAGTGTGGAATGACAGTAGAGTCGTGTGGAGTGGAGTACAGTGGTATGGAGAAGACTGGCGTAAAGTGGTGTGGAGAGACATAGAGTAGTGGAGGTTCTTAGAGTAGAGTGGCATAGAGTGGAGTGCCATTGAGTGGCACAGAGAAGCATAGAGTGTACAGAGTAGAGTGACATGGGGTGGAGCAAAGTGGCATAGAGGGACTTAGAGTAGAGTGGAAAAGAGTGGTGTGGAGTGGCATATGGTAGAGTGGGCTAGAGTGAAGTGGCATAGAGTGGAGTGTGGAGTGGCACTGAGTGGAGAGACAGAGTAGAGTGGCATAGAGTACAGTGCAGTGGATAGAGTAGAGTGGCATACTCTAGAGTGGCATATAGTGAAGCGGCGGCATGGACTGGATTGGCGTAGAGTGGGGTGGCACAGAGTGGTGTGGAATGGAGTGAAAAGAAGGAGTATAGAGTAAAGTGGCATAGAGTGGAGTGTGGAGTGGAGTGTTGTAGAGTAGAGTGCAGTTGCGTATAGACTGACGTATGGCAGAGTAGTGTATAGTGGAGTGACATAGAGTGGCATGGAATGCTGTAGATTGGTGTGAAGTGGCATAGAGTGGAGTGGTGCAGAGTAGAGTGGCATGAGGTGGAGTAGCTTGGCGTAGAGTAGAGTAGAGTGATGCAGAGTAGAGTGTTACAGAGTGGCATTTTATGGAGTGGAATGCCGTAGATTGGCGTAGAGTCGAGTGCCGTAGAGTGATATAGAGTGGAGTGGAATTGCATAGATTGGAGTGGGGTGTCATAGAGCAGAGTGGAATAGTGTGGAGTAGAGTGGCATAGATAAAGTAGAGTGGCATAGTGATTCAATCTATGTTTCATTTATTTCTACCAGGACGAGCTCTAAGGTCTGGAAATAAGAAGCTTATTGCAATTCCTAGAACCAGGAGAGTGCGAATGGGAGGCAGGCGCTTCTCCCTCCAAGCCGCCACCCTTTGGAATAAACTTCCTGACTCCATCAGAATGGAAGCTAACCATCTCAGGTTCAGGAAGAGTTTAAAAACCTTCCTGTTTGCCTGATTTCCTCAAGATCTAGTGAGTCAAGCGCTGGGATGCCTTCGGGTAGCTATGCGCTATATAAGACTGTAATCATTCATTCATTCATAGATAAAGTAGAGTGGCATAGAGTACAGTACAGTGGATAGAGTAGAGTGGCATATTCTAGAGTGGCATATAGTGAAGTGGCGGCATGGACCGGATTGATGTAGAGTGGGGTGGCACAGAGTGGTGTGGAATGGAGTGAAAGGAAGGAGCATAGAGTAAAGTGGCGTGGAGTGTGTAGTGGCATGGGGTGAAGTGGTGTAGAGTGCAGTGGCGTATAGTAGACTGACGTATGGCAGAGTAGTGTAGAGTGGAGTGGCATAGAGTGGCGTGGAGTGCTGTAGAGTGGTGTGGAGTGGCATAGAGTGGCGTGGTACAGAGTAGAGTGGCATGAGGTGGAGTAGCTTGGTGTAGAGTGGAGTAGAATAGAGTGATGCAGAGTAGAGTGCCACAGAGTGGCATTGTATTGAGTGTAATGATGTTGATTGGCATAGAGTTGTGTGCCATAGAGTGATGTAGAGTGGAGTAGAGTGGAGTGGAATTGCATAGATTAGAGTGGGGTGTCATACAGCAGAGTGGAATAGTGTGGAGTAGAGTGGCATTGATAGAGTAGAGTGGAGTGGTGTAGAGAAGAGTGGAATGGTGATGAGCGGCATTGAGTGGTGTAAAGTGGTGTGGCATAGAGTGGAATAGTGTGCCTTGGAAGGGCATAGAGTGGAGTGGAGTGGGAAGGATTAGAGCGGAGTGGCGTGGAGTGGAGTAGCATCGAGTAGAATGTCATATGAGAGTACAGTTTTGGGTGTAAGTAACAATCAAGGAACCAAACTTAAAATCAACGCAAAAGTATGCAGCCTAAAGTGGATGAAAGGCTGAAATGCAACTAAATTAGGCGTGCAGCGGCAAGCTTCATGAAGGTGTAAATGCACTGTTACTATGGCATTTAAACTTTATAAGGGCTTAATCCAACCCACATAAACTGTAATTTTCTTTTAGGCAAGTAAGCCAAAAGATGCAGGTGTAAATAAGCAATGTCCAAAAATGTGTGAAAGCAGAACAAATGGAGAAAGCAGCACGAAAACTGGAAACAGAGGAAGTATCCTGAAACGTGTACGTGTATGGTGATAAGCAATATAAAAATATTTTAAAAGAAGTATATAAAAAGTGCAGCAGTGAAAGAAACAGTACTTCAATCACAGCGCAATCAGCAGATGGACACTAATTAAGATGAAGTGATCTGTGCTTGGTTCATGCTCCATAGAAAGAAAAGGAAGTGATGCACTGCACCCACTGGCCAATTAGGAGGCAGCAAAGAAGAGTGACAGTGAAGCCAGCTAATAGTAAGCAATGTGCAGGCTCTAAGCCCTTTATTATAACCAATACCCTCACAAGCAAGAGCGCATGTAGAGAATTTGTTGTCACAGGCGAGACCTAAAAAGCAACACTACCTTCAACTGAGTTGAATAGTGCCCTGCACTGCAGGATACTTCACTCCATTAGACAGGCCCATGGATAAAGCAACCTGAAGTGAAATGTAATGATCAGTCTTAGCATGTTTCATCCAATGATAAGCAGAGTTAGGAGAATTAACGATGAGCCTTTGCTTTATGAGAGAATGATGTCATGAAGAAGCGCTCACTAGCAATAAGCATGGGCTTGACATTACCATAAGGCAATGCACTGCCAATCAGATTACAGCTAGGAACACATCGGGCTCCACATTCATATAACACAATGCTGCAGATGCGTAGCAAAGCTTGTCTTGGTGTTCACAGGAATACAAACCCTTTTCTAGGCTGGAGGTGGTCTAGTAGCTAGGATAAGATACTATACCTTTGGATTTTCCTAAGGCTGCATGGACAGAAACACAAGAAGAATTAGTGTATCAGTTGACTAAACTGTGGAAGATTCAGTTGCAAGTGCTAGGTGCAGCCAGGCCCTCGGGGAATGCAGGAGGATAGGGTTGGGTGAAGTCTTAGGATCAATGGGATGGAAGATGCAGGAAAAAGTTGAAATAAACAATTAAGGTTAGCAGCTTTCCGTTGTGATAGATGGAGTACAATGCAGCTACCAAGTAACCACATTAAAACAAAGGCCCAAGGAATTGGTTGGCCGAATACATTTGTGACTCTCTTGACGGGTCATGAGCCAATATCGTTGCCGATATAAAATGACTCCATCATCACCCAAGTTTCTTTAAAACTGATTCAATACCAGCCTCTTTGAGGGACTGACCTCTGATGTTTACTGGCATGTCTTTCTAAATGGGGGAGTTTGTTTGTTTACCAGGAATATGCATGGTTATCATAGAAAGCTTAGTTAATTTTGCGCCTTGACATGGTATCACTTGTTACCACTGAAATAGAAAATGTATGCGACATTGCGTTTAGAGTCCAGAAATCCATTGTTGATTAATATTATCCTGTGAACTGTTTACAACGCCTTCCTACTGTCACTGCAGGGTGCTCTAGGCACCAACAATAAGACGGCGATTGCTAAAATAAAGTGTGTTGGTTGAAAAAAATGCAAGGCTAATCAGTGCATGTTTCATTTATTATAATGGTAAAGCCAGAGAGGACAATGTCACTTTTGTCATCTACAGAACAGTAGCCGTAAACACAAAAAAAATTAGGCATTTAGCAGACCTTCATCAACAGCTGCCAGCCCAGAATCAAGCCACAATCACAGGGTACACACAGGCTCAATAGGAACTCAATAGGTCTCAATAGGTCTTTTGAGTTCTCCAATAGAGAATGTATGCCAGCTACTAAAACCTATATTGGACATTTGTCCCATGTTACACACAATATCTCCTTGAAATTGCTATTTCCCACATTAAAACATCCTTACTTTTAACATACGTGATCTCCATGTATCTGAAAAACAGAAAACATGCGAGACATCCTTTAGATATATGTCTTAGGAAGACAACGGAATGCTTAAAATTACATTATCTTTAAATAATGAAGCACTAATATATATGTTTCTGTACCTTCTGGTTGTGTATTGTTTAATGGTGTACATTTTTAAAAGAAGGCTGAGGTGGCTTTTGGTGTGCAAGTGGTCACTGGTGGGGGCGGGGGGTGATTTATTTATGTTACTGTTGTTTTTTTTTCAATGACTCCTGATCACAACATTACTGTAAAGTAGCAACTTGTCAAGGACAACAGACTTTATTTATATATTTATTTATTTTGAAAGTTTTATATAGCACGAACATGACCACCAAGGGTATCAGAGCGCTTTACAGATTGTGCATCGCAAGGGAATAACAGAGATTATGCATCATAAGGTATAGGCATAAAAAGAAGAAAACAACAAAACGACAAGATCAGAGAGTCAAATTGTCCAACATTCTTGTGAGGTAAAAGCAAACACAAAGCCAAGCAAAAATTAAAGTCTCGAAATGGCCGACCTATTCTTGGACCAGGTGGCTGGGCCAGAGACAACGGGTATGAACCCAGAGTCGGATGACGGTGGCAGGCTAAGGCAGAAATTTCTTCATCAGGAGCCTTTTGGCTTCTTTTTTGAAGAAGACAGTTGAAGGGTTCACCCTGACTTCAGGGGGAAGGGAGTTCCAGATCCTTGGGGCCGCCCCTGAAAAGGCTCGGTTATAGGTCTTTTTTTTCTTTGAATTTATGAGGTTTAAGCAAAAGGGTGTTGCCGCATCTGTAGGCTCTGGAACCACACAAGAGTTCCAGTTTCTGCACGAGGTACAGCAGGGTCTTGAAGTGGATGGCTTTGTGAGAAATGCATGCAATTTTTAGCTGTATCCGAGCTTCATGTGGAAGCCAATTCAGTTCCCGCAAGTCCGGAGAGATATGGTGGTATTTTTTTGAGCCAGTTACGAGCTTAGCAGAGGAACTGAGGGCAGACCTAAGAGGAGCCGTCGTCATTCTAGGCAGGCCGCAAAGTGTTGCACTACCATAGTCCAGCTTTGAGATCACTAATGCTTGTACTGCAACCTTAAGGTCATGAGCAGGGAGGAAGGGTTTAAGTTTCCCAAGTAAGCTGAGTTGGAAGTTCGCTCCTTTGGTGAGGGAACTAATCTGCTTCTGCATGTTCAGGCTTTTGTCAAGAATGATACCCAGGGATGACGCAGAGTCCTTGAGTTGCGTTTTGTAGTTAAGAGCAGTCAGATGGTTTAACCATTGTTCCATGACGAGGGATTGGTTGTGTGGTGAGATCTGTAGGAATTCTGTTTTAAGCGCATTAAGATTCAGGTGATTGTGTGTCAGCCAGCTTTGTGGTTCAAGCAGGACTGAGCTGAGGGACTGAATGTCTTCAGGGGAGGTGATCTTCAGGCATAGTTGGGTATCGTCCGCATACATATGATAACGAATGCTGGATGATTTTAGAATTTCTGTCAGAGGCTCCATGAACAGGTTAACCCCTTCCCTGCTCATGACGGAACCACTCCGTTATGAGCCACGGGCGCCGTGTGCTCATGACGGAGTGGTTCCGTCATGCTGCGGCCGTTGGCGGCCGCTCCGCCCACGCGGCACTGATTCCCCGCCTGTGTGGGCGAACAATGCAAGTGGGCGGAGTCGTGACGGAACCACTCCGTCATGAGCACAGCGCGCCCGTGGCTCATGACGGAGTGGTTCCGTCACAAGCATGGCGGCGCCGCAAACGTCCCAAACCCCCCAGCGCCGCGGCAAAATTTGTGCCGCGGTGAAGGGGTTAAAGAGCGTGGTGTTGTCTTTATCACATGACGTATGCTGCTTGCATAATTACACTTTACACCCTTATCCTGAATGGAGAAATGTCTTCCAAAGGGCTTTGGATGACTAAGGTAAAACATTGTAAATAGCACAATGGGAATGTGTGTTACCACTGGAGCCAAAGCCAACATGTGGGGCCTCTATGTAGATTCCCAACTAAAACACATAAAAGTCTGCTGTAGTGAAAAAAACAAAAAAGAACGATTTTTTCTGTTTTTAATGTATATATAAGGTAAACAATGAGTGATGATTCAGTGCACTTTAGTGAGGTAAAATAATGACTCATGGCAATGCTAGTACTCCATGAGGGGCGGAATGATACAGGAAACTGTCAGTAGCATGAAATGGCAAGAAAATACTTCTCTGTGCGAAACCAAAGCCAAATCTATGTATATTTTAGAGAATTGGTCACAGTAGATAATGCAGACAACTGCAATATAAAGCGAGACCTAAAATTGCAAACGCTGGGATTGTATGCTTTTGCTCATCTCAACCAGAAACATCAGAAAAGAAAAGAAACAACTGATATCTCCACACAATAAGAATGGATAAAAGTAGTTCTGTGGGTATTTGATTATAATTTCTCTTTTGCAAATTAAGGAAACTACTTTCCTTATTTTTGGAATAGTCGCATTGTCCATTGATTTCTGATACAGTTGTTGAACCCAACATGACCAAAGCTCCAGTGCACTATTAGTCTGTTTGTTCAGTACATAACCCAGGCGGTCCACCTCAAGTGATTGTTCTGTTGTGCACCTACTGAAATCTCAGTATTAAAACTCGTCCTGTGGGCCTGGGTGCAATAATGCAGTAACTGGGAACTTCTGACTGAACTGCAGGTATGAATGTCCATCACAGAGACAACATGGCAGAGAGCATGTGCAGTCAGTCACATGCCCGTTTGCTTCTTGCTACTCTCCCTCAAAGTGGGCCGCGTTGGTATAACAGGCACCGAGGTTCACTTGACCTTTGCGAAAAAACAAGTCACATACAGTGCTTGCATACAGAGGGACCCCTAGAATGAACATGGCACATGTGCCTCTGCACGATCAAGCTCTCCAGACGACAAGTTCTCCATCTATCAAGCTAGACTGCGCTACTCTACTGGCGGAAGTGGCACACTTGGTATTAGGCTGCATGGAGTGGTTGAAAGCTTAGATAACATGTTAATAGAAATTTTAAGAGAGTTTTTGTAAGGTGATTAAGAGCATGAGCTGCTTGTGTTGATGAAATGAAAAAGATAGGCAGTAGTAATATGTGGTTATTGCAGCCCTTATTTCAATAGAGTAGACCCTTTTACTGTCAAGGTTTTCTTAGGATATGGAACAGGTTCCTTGCTAAGCATCACTTTCACCACTCAATGGTGCTACACAGTGCTCCACATGTTTGACCCAAATAGATGCTAAAAGGACTACTAGCTCTACACATGCCGAGCCTCAGATTTTTCCGCCATGAGATTGCCTATAGTAAAAATGCTAAAAGCATTGTTTGTTGTTGGGGTCGTTAACATGTGCTAACAGTAAAATAGAGCAGTAGTTCACGAGGGGGCTCCACTTATGTGAGCTAAAAGAGAGCTGTTCTGTTCCTCGCACCCCATCATTGAGAGGTTGTGATGGCACCTCTGATCACCAGCAGATTGGACAACGGTGTCTGTGATGTGTGTCTCAAGCCCAAAGAGTGGCACATGCATTGTCCTTATATTTGCATAGACTGCAAGTGAAACAGTAGATGGTGTTCAAGCCATTGCACCTTAGAGTTCTCACTGACTGGCCCCTAAATATCATCATACACCCATGTTTTACAGGTTGTTGTTGGACACTTGCTTGGGATCTTCAGGGGCCACAAAACTGCAACAAATTGTCTGTGCAACAGCCTTCACTTCACGCACTCAATCACTTTAGGAAATGTCAATATACAAATATTTCTCTTTCAGGACTAGGAAGTGGTGGTGACTCTTATCCCTGGGTTGACATTCAAGTTGTCTACAGGTTTTGTTGAATTATTTTATATAGATTTTGCCCTAAGGTTTGCACACACTGCACACTAAATGAAGACTAAATTCTGACTGGGAATTGCAGTGTGTGCCCTGTAAATAAATAAACATATAAATATAAAACTGAAAGAAACCGCCGGTTGTGTCTTTTCCTAAATACTTCTACCAGCACTTTCCCAAAAGTATAAGAAATGTTGACAGTGCTTGAATTTTGTTAAAGCAGTAATTGAGATTAGGAAATTGTTATAAGTATGGGCAGGACATCCACGTTAATTTCTGGGATGAGCTAATATTTTAAAGATGACAATATTACCGAAATGTACTTTTCTATTCAACACAATACCTCTAGAATTCAAATGAGACTGGTTCAGGAAATTACAAGGAGAACTAAATAGCTTTATATGGGCCTCCAAAGCGACAAGAATAGGGAGGAATTGTAAATCCAGACTTTTGTCAATACTTTAGCTAAGCTTCTAGGTAGCTCAATACAGAAGGAGATCTCATTTTGGTATTGGATGCTATACTTGCCGAGGAACATGAGTTTACCTTGCCTACAGAGATATGTGGAAATGACCTGCCATCGCTGGACGTACAAAATCTCTGGCAAGTATTGATGTCTATTTTGTGGTATGTCATCAGTGCAGCCTCCCCTCAGGAAAAATCATTTATTTACAGGGCGCAAGTCGTACCAGACGCTGAAAAAGCTGAGGTATGGATTTTGGGATACGTGGGAGCAACAATCTAGCACTGGGATTTAAGGGGGGATTAGGGGGTAAGGAAGTCCAATGATTATGCAAAATAGAAATAACCCCATAAACAGGGATTTGGAGCTGGAGACTCCAGGGTTATCCGTCTTTGGACCCTATTGGACAGGAGGATAGGGGACCTGCCCCCCCCCAAAAAACAGACATCCAAGCCGGTGCAGAGAGAATGCGGGACCTTTGATCTCTTCCCAGACATTTATTGCACAAATGAGGACAATGAAAAAGAAATGTTGATGGCACCCAAATGTATTTCCTTCAACGCAGCCATTTTCCATCACTTTGTACTAGTGCTCATAATGGAACTCAGTATGCCATTTTGTCTTTGTAGATGTCCACTTAAGATGTATTTCTATACATTAAACCATTAACTGATCCAGTAGGCAAGATGTATTTCCATATGTTAGACCATTAACTATTCCAGTATGTGAGAGTGCCTGGGGATGCTTCTAGTGAGTCAATGTAGTAATCCACCTTATATATTGTTTATAAATAATCATTTCCACTGTTGGAAGTGATTTGTTCAACATATCTAATTAACAATTTTGGGTTTCTTCATTCAACCACTTGTGCATAAGCTCTGTTGAATCCCTTCCAATATAGCTGTGTTCATAATCTAAGAGGGAGGCATTATGCAAAGCATGGATGGACAGAGTTCTGCAGGGCATTATTATCATATATTTAAATGTACGACGTCTCAGCTGGATTCTATTGCATTTTGCAGCCCCTGCCTCATGTGTTCCTACTGTAGGTTATAAGATTTTGCCATTACCTTTCTTTCACTTTAATAAACATATACAAGGATGTGCTGAATACTTCACTGTTTGATGTTATAAATCCTAGGCCATTAAAAGGTTTGTGATATTATAGCAATGTATTGCAGTGTTGTATATTGTCCTACTCTAGTATGATGTATGTTTCTCTCCCCAGATATCAGCTTGGCAGCACATATGACTTTATTTTCTGTGTTCCATTATATAGCTGGCTAGCCCACTGCCGAGGGATATACAGAGTGGTAAAGGCTCTGAACTCAAGGTATAAGGCTGAGCTGCAGGCAAGGGCTTATTACATTGGAGAGTGCCTTTAACAACCTGTAGAGCCAAAGACAGAATACTATAAGGCTATTAGAATATGTCACCCACTGAGAATTGAATGTTCTACATTAAAAAGGGAGAAACAGAAATACAAACATTGAAGTGTTAGAGCAGAAGGCTTATACCAGCTATGATTGGCAGCCAGCCACTTAATTGTCTTCAATGGAGCTCCCAAAATTCCAGTGGTCAGTTAAAAGTTATATGTCTAGGCCTAGACTGATATCAGATTGTCAGAAAAGCTATAGACCATGGCATGTATTTGCTCATGAAAAGCGGGATAGCCCAGAATATATGCAAGGCCTATTAGAGACCATGGCATGCTGCATAAGTTTCTAACTGAAGAGTTTGAGATCGCCAAAGGTCAACAACTCTTTCAACCCCAAGGCATTAATAGCCTATATTAAAGGCTCTACCCTAAAACTTCAACGTCTGCACCTTACTCTGAAAATGTATAAATGCTGCAAAATACTTTGGTTGGATAAAACTCGCAGTCGTTATGTGACTTTTACACGTATAATCATCCAGAAAGCTTGTAAAAGACAGTGTAAGACTTGTCTAAAAGGTCAAAAACCAAGGGACAGGGCTAGCATATAAAGCAGAAAACAGAGATTCCAATTAACCAAAAGTGCCCCTACTGTATAGTGCAGATGAAGAAGTGCCCTAGAGTGGTTATTCCATATAGGCCTTTTGTCATTTCCTATGAGAATTATAGCAATAAGTGTCAAAAGTTAAACACTCAGTAGAGGAGGTGTGACTAACAGTGCAGGTGAAACACAAGAGTTTAAAGTATTGCAAGTATTTCGAAGTTAACAGTGACACCCACATATTATCAACAGTGTTGTATCCCTAAGTACTTTCCTTAATATTTAGGACTGCAAAATGAAGGGCGCTCCCACGCATACCCATCTCGCAAACTCCTTGATTGGCTTACAGTGTAATTTGGGAAGCTGGAAAACGTATCGAACCCAGAGAGGTTTGGGATTCAAGCAAGAAAGATACAGGTCATTTGGGGAGGGTGGATGGCAGGAAGAGTAGGGATGTACTTTGGAGAAGAAAAATTATAGAGGGTTGCAATACAGAAGGGAAAGTACACATACTGAGGAAACATCTCAATAAAGGTAGGAAGACTTTGGAAGTAAGTCCCAACCCATCTGGATTCCAGCGAGTAATGGTTTCTCGCCTCTTTGATGCTTGCCCAATATACAGCTGATGGGACACACCGGGCACTTTTGCGGTGAGTGAATTCCAATGTGATGCTTTAGACAAGACACAAAATAAGACACATCCTACCCATCCTTTCTGTAGAATTCCAGCATCATATTGTCGGTGGCAACACTGAGGGGGCGCCGAGCCTGGTCATGAAGTTTTCGGTCAGAGTGGTCCATGTCCGGAGATGGCATAGAGCTGTAGTTGGCATTATGGTTGATATGTACTGGGCTTCCATAGTTTCCGGTCACGTTAAATTCGATCTCTGTCCCAGAAAAAGAATAACTTAGTATGGAGCTATGTCAGACCACATTCTGAGAGGTTAGGGAGTAAAGTATGCTGAGCAATCCCCACCACTGGTGCCAGGTAGACACCCAAGCACATGGCAAAATGTTCTAAGCCAATCAGGGGAAGGGGCATTGGTTACAGAGTGGACACCATCATTCAAGCACATCGGTTACCTGGTCTCCACATGCCACCGAGACTAGGTACAAGAGTTAAAGTGCATTCAGAGAACAGCAGGAGTAGGCTGCAGTGGACCATCGCCAGTGGAAGCACCACAATATCGTCTCTGGCAGACCCCATGACTGTTGGCTTTTGGAGCAAGGGAGAACAG
This sequence comes from Triturus cristatus, assembly GCF_964204655.1. Lineage (NCBI taxonomy): Eukaryota > Metazoa > Chordata > Amphibia > Caudata > Salamandridae > Triturus > Triturus cristatus. The sequence continues at coordinate 482,791,349 of NC_140590.1, read as the reverse complement.
TCTTTAACTAAATCACTTTGGGTTTCAGCTCCCTTTCGGCTGCAACACGGGAGTACTCGTGAATTTGAAAAGAAACACACTCTCCTAAAATGTAATCGTTCGTGTAATGTGCTACGTTTTTTAAGGAAAAAGCCCTGATGAAGGTCTCAGCACGAAATGCACAGGACGTGTTGACCAAAGAAGGTTCTAAAGTCAACACTGTAAAGCTGTAATGTGATTTTAACATTACTATCATTGAACATAAATGACAGGACTAAAAAAGAATGAACTAATAAATAAAGCTTATAATTGGATTAAATGTTTAAACGTACTGAAGTTAGAGAGAGAGCAGATTGGGGAAATTTTTCGCGGATTCGGTGAAACGCCATGGATTTAAAACCCCATGACTGTGCCACTGTGCTGCTTGGTAAAGATAATGCAGTCACTGCACAGATGCACAGCTTTTTTTGGGAAGTTTTATATAGCGCCAACTAGACCCGAATGTATAAGAGCGCTTTACATGAGCACCAGTTACTTTACAGACGGAGACATTCACTTTTTGTTAGGCACGGGGAGATTAAGTGATTTGCCCAGAATCACAGGATGATGAGGGTCCCTAACAAGACTCGAACCCGGTTCCCTAGCTTTGTGGTCGACCGCTCTCGCCGTTAGACCACATCCTCTTTGAAGTCTGTGATGCCAGCATGCCAAAACGTTAGTTGGTTCACGGACTTTGCATCTGTCATCTTGGCCAGGTCAGTAGAGGGACATGGCTTTATGCTTCCCCAAACTCCCATCCACGCAACATAACCTGAAACTTTAGGTTGTGGTCCAGGAGGGATTATCTGATCTTTACATGCATGAACACATGCACCCATGTACCTTTTTATTTTTGTGTTACTATTGTCTACATTTTTCAAGCACAAATACTAGGGTATCATTTACTGCCAAAAATGGAATAGAGAAAATACCTCCAGGAAAGAACCAGTCTGCATGCTGAATTATGGGCTCGATGATTCCTACTATCTGCAGGGACACGGTGGTCATCATCTCTGTAATGTTCCTGAAGAAAGATAAGTTATGAAGAACTGCTCCAACCAATTTCATTAAAAAAATGTATATCTGGCAACAAGTCTTTCTTTTCATATACAGGGCATAAAGGTCTAAAACTAAGACTGGACTGGGAGAGGGAGATGGTGAATGAGCATCAAAAGGAAGGGTTCTAAACCACCTGCCTACCTGAGAGACTAAAGAGTTAATCTGTGCAGAAGGTGGAATCTGTCAGTACTCTACAAAGGACCCTGAGGATTTGGTAATTTTACTGACTATCCTCCCACTGCTAATTTAACATATTTTCATGCAAATGTAGTTAGTGATACCCATGAGTGACCTCTGTACCCCATGTTATCCAAACGCCAGGGGCAGGGAAACGGGCAGTTTTGCTGACATTTGAGGACAACGCCAAGAAAGGACGGTGGGTGGATAGACTTAGGAACTATCACAGACCTTGTCCTAAGCTCTTGTCTTTCTAGCTCTTCTCTGTAGGACAAACTAGAGCATTTTCTAAAGGCCAATCCATCTCTCTTAGGATTATTGGGAATTCTTAAGCTATTCAGGGAAGAGGTTTCACCTCAGAAAACAATATACATGACATTAAAGGCACTGTCTAGGTTGTTGACAAGCATCCAAATTATGGCTTAGCCCACACCACTGTACCCACAGTTCCACTTGCATACTCACCCCTCTGCCTGTGGCCAGAGCAGGTTGGGCCCCAGTACTATGGCCATGTTGCTTGGCGTCATTTTGTTTGCATCCTGGTATTCGGTCAGTTTAGCTAAAAACTTTATCAAGTATCTGGAAAAACAAGTGGAATAGTAAGTGCAGTGTTTTTGGACTGGAAGTAACAAAGTTGGCATGTGAAGTCCCATTAATGACAATTCTGTATTCAGGAATGCCAATGCCAGAACCAAGCCTAATAGCTGTCTCTGAAGATAACGAGGTTGACCATATTGATTTGTCAAGAGCAAATCATGTTTCTAGTTCTGGGCGTTTCATACTTTCTAGGTGCTGTAGTGTTTGTTCACACTTGAGTAAACTGGAATGCAAAAAACACAATATGATGTTTTTTAAAAGGAAACTGACCTGCTGAGAACAGGCTGTCCTGATGTCTGCCCTTTTGCTTCAGCAGCAACAAATGGTACTAAATCAAAAATCTGAAAGCTGCCTGGTCACGAGGTGTAAATGGCGGGTGAGGCAACATTACTGGCTCCCTAGAGCCCATGCCGTTCCCACTGTGTTCAGGTAGCAAATTGCACCGTGTGAAAACTGTGAAAAAACACTTCTGCTTTATACCTTTTATGAAACGTGTGGCAAGGTTGAGTTCCAGTCCACACAACAGGTACACATTTCACTCTATCATGAGAGCTGCACAATAGTTCCACTAGAGTTCAGAAACACAGCGCCAGGTCAACAACAAGATCTGAAAATACTTCTTTTTTCATAACACTAATTACATGTTGTAATTTTCTTTAAGGTAACGTTTTCGAGGTTTTGACTTCTGAATGGCTATAAACAGTGTACTTTTTACGACCTCTTCAAATTGTACACTTGTAGCATATGGTGTCCAATCAAATAACTGAAGAGAAACAGAGATTACAGATGTGCTGGAGACAGAAACTGACAAGAGTGATTATTCATTTTGGGTGATGACGGGGGTAAGGAGTAATAGCCACTTAAGAAGTTTGTTTATTCATTTTAACAATGTCAACATTTCTTATGCTACTGTGGTTCAAGGGTCATCTGATTGTACTTCCTGTCTAGGGTTCACTTCTTCGTGCAGTCATCCAGGTCAGAGCAACAGAATAATTTAAGTAACTTCTCTACCACAATTATTTTAGGAAAATGAATATCACTGGTCGGATGGAATGCGTGTCACTAGGATGCCTTCAGATCAAATGCCTATGTTATTATTATTATTATTATTATTATTATTTATTTTATAAAGCGCGATAGTCACCCGGAGGTATCCCAGCGCTGAGGAACCCTGAAATCACCAAGTCAGCGGAGCAAGAGACTGAGATAAGAGGATGGGCGGGTGGAGGGTCAAGGAAAAGGGGGGGGGAGGGGATGTACAGGTTAGGGAAAGAGATGGGTTTTTAACAGTTTCCTGAAATGCAGGTATTGAGGTTCAAGGCGTAGGTTACGGGGAAGTGAGTTCCAAAGGCGGGAGACTTGTACCGAGAAACGTCTTCCTCCTGTTCGGGTTTTCCTGAATCTAGGGATGTTGATAAGGTTTTCTGCATTGGAGCGGAGGGACCTAGAGTTTCTGTAGGGGGTGACAAAATTACTGAGAACAGGAGGACCTTGGTTCTGCAGTGTTTTATGAACGAGACATAGGGCTTTAAATTTGACTCTCTCCCTTATGGGGAGCCAGTGAAGGAGTTTAAGAGCGGGCTTAGCAGATGATCTGGCCGGGGTGTTAGTGATGATCCGGGCGGCCGTGTTCTGAATTGTCTGCAGTTTCGTAAGGGTCGCTTCGGGGGCACCCAGGTAAATCACATTACTATAGTCCAGCCTCGATACTATGAGACCTTGGACTAATAGTTTTTGGGATTTAGGGGGGAGAAGGGGCAGGACTTTCCTCAGAGATTTTAAGAGACCGAAGCAGGTCCCTGCCACTTTCTTAGCTTGTGAAGTGAAAGAGAGATCGGAATCGATCCACACACCCAGACTTTTCACCTCTTTTTTAGGGTCAGGGGGCGGACCCAAACAAGCTGGCCAGCTGTCCAGGGGAAGTGAGGCTCCTTTAGGGCCAAGTATAAGGACCTCGGTTTTTGTCCCATTAAGTTTTAGGGCTGATCTGTTCATCCAATGATGGACCTGCGTAAGGCAGTTGAAAAGATCAGCTTTCTGTTGCTTGGGATGGGACAAAGACACCACTAGTTGAGTGTCGTCGGCGTAGCTGACGACGCTCACTCCGAAAGGGATGATAACCTCCTCCAATGTGGACATATAGATATTGAATAACGTAGGGCTCAGGGAAGAGCCCTGAGGAACACCACATTGGAGGGGCATTTCGGAGGAGCGGGCGTTCTTTTCCCAGATCTGGTAAGACCGTTGGGCCAGGAAGGATGAGAGCCAGGATAGGGCTGTACCTTCCACTCCCACTCTGGCCAGTCTTTCGATGAGGAGTTGGTGGTCTACTGTATCGAACGCAGCACTAAGGTCGAGGAGGATCACTGCCACTGATCCTCCCCCATCCAATAGTGCTCTGGCCTCCTCTACAGCAGCCAGAAGGGCGATGTCCGTGCCCTGTCCTGGTCGGAAGCCCGTCTGGGAGCTTTTTAATTTGTTATTGGCCTCTATGAACTGCGAGAGTTTCTTGTTGACCAATTTTTCTGCGACCTTGCTCACTCCAGGCAGAAGAGAGATGGGCCTGTAGTTAGCTAGGTTCTCGGGATCAAGCGTAGGTTTCTTCAGCAGGGCTTTTACCACCGCCCTCTTCCAGCTTGAGGGTACAACTCCTTGTTGAAGTGAGGTATTGATCAGATGGGTAAGGGAAGGGATAATAGTGGGGGCTACCTCTTTAAGGATGCGGAGAGGAGCAGGGTCACTAGGGGAGCCGCTCTTCATGGAGTTGAAGGTATTTCTCACCTCGTCTACCGTGACCTGGCCCCACGTGGACAGACAGGTGGAGGTGTGTGGGAAAGCGATATTTTCCTCAGGACTGGAGGGGGGGATAGATTCCAGAATTAGTCTGATTTTATCGTGGAAGAAGTTGGCCAGTTGCTGGCATTTCTCCAGGTCGACTTCGGGATCGGAAGTGGGTCCTGGACCTAGTCCTTGGGGTTTAGACAGCTCTTTAAGGATGGCATACGCTTCCTTACTGGAGCATCCTGCTTTCTCTATTCTCTCCTGAAAAAACATGCTTTTGGTTTTATGAATAGCAGTTTTGTATGTCAGAAGAGAAATAGAGCAGGAGCTCTTGTTGGTTGCTGTTTTGTCGCGCCTCCAGGAGCGTTCGGTTTTTTTACACTCTTGACGCAGAACTTTAAGCTCAGGGGTGTACCATAAAGCGGATGGTATTCTTTTGGGTTGTTTCAGGGTGGTAATTTTCGGAAGCAACGTATCCAGAGAGGAAGTGATCCAATCGCTGAATTGTTTGTCAGCTATATTGGGGTCAGAGGAGAGCGCAGGGGTGGACTCTGCAAGAGAGTCAGCCCATATCTCAGGAGATAGTTTGCGCCATTGTGGGTCGGTAACTTGGGTTTTTGGGGTTGAATAAGTGGGAGTGGGGATTTCCCAAGAGAAGGGGACCAGAAAGTGGTCCGTCCAAGGTAGGGTCACCGGTGGGTCAGAGGTCATTATGCAATGTTGGTGAGGATCGGGTCCAATAGATGGCCCTTATCATGGGTGGGCTCATTGTTCACTAAACGAATATCTAGAGATGTTAAATCGTATATAATGTCCGATGCTGCTCGATCCGTGGGGTCCAGAAAATGGACGTTTAGGTCACCTAGTATGAGGAAGTTGGGGGTGGAAGAAGCTAGTTGTGAACTGGATTCGAATACAGCGTTGATGAAATTACCCGGGGGCCCTGGGGGGCGGTAAATTAGAAGCCCTGCGAGGGTGAGAGCTGGGGCGAGTTGGATGGAGAATTGGCCGCTCTCGCAATCCTCAATACCAGAGTTGGTCATGCGGCAGGTAAATTGTTCCCTGTGGATTATAGCTATCCCGCCTCCTCTCCCTTTAGGTCTATTAAGAGCTTGACAGGTATACCCGGTGGGGAGGGCCGTGACAATATCCGAGTCGGTATTGTCCGAGAGCCATGTTTCCGTTATGAACAGTAGGTCAAGCTCCTGGTTCTGAATCAGGAGGTTCAGTTCGGTGGCATGTTTGGGGAGGGAGCGACAATTAAGAAGTCCTAGTTTCAAGGAAAGGGTGGGTGATTTCGAGATGGGGGTCAGATTGCATTGTGGACAGGTCGTGAATGCCTTACCTGCAGTAAACGAGTGATGGCAGGCTAGGGTGTTCTTAGGTCGTAAGTCGTATAGAGTATCCGCTGTATACGTTACTCGAGCTTGAGGGGTACCCAGCATAGTGGCGGGGCCTAGGGCCTTCTGGGCCCGGACGGGCCCAGACGGGCTTGCCTTTGGCGCGCCTTCGGCGCGCTGACGGCGCGCCCGCTGCGCCCGTCCGCTGCGCGTCCGGTAGTTGCACATCTAAATGTGTAGGACAAGGGCGGGTGGGCGTCGCCTTTAAGTGGGCGTGGCCTCTCTCCCTCGCCGAGAATGGCGGCCGAGAAGTTTGTTAGGTGCTTTGGCGTTGCAGCGAAGGGGTCGCTGTTTAGGTGATTTTGAGCCCGCTCCAGAGAAGTAAACGGGTGAGTGAGGTTTTATTAAAGAATACAGAGTATTTCGGCGAGTTTGTGACACATATAACAATTTTAAAAAATGAGTGGTTCGTCTCCCGGCTTCCGCCTCAGGAGCTTTCAAGGTTCTGATATTTTGTCGCGCTGAAGGCAGCGTTTAAGTACCGTGGGCGGCGGGTGGGCGTCGCCTTAAAGTGGGCGTGGCCTCTCTCCCTCGCCGAGAATGGCGGCCGAGAAGTTTGTTAGGTGCTTTGGCGTTGCAGCGAAGGGGTCGCTGTTTAGGTGATTTTGAGCCCGCTCCAGAGAAGTAAACGGGTGAGTGAGGTTTTATTAAAGAATACAGAGTATTTCGGCGAGTTTGTGACACATATAACAATTTTAAAAAATGAGTGGTTCGTCTCCCGGCTCGTCTCTCCTGTTATCTGATGAGATTTGGCTGTAGAACAGGAAACCATTACTGGACCAGCCTCTGGTGATGGTCTCTGACACTGCAGTAACAAACCTCAAGTTATTGTAGTTGGTCTTCGGAAGCTTCTCGCATGCGTTCCACAGAGCCTGCAGTCTCTTGTCTTGGTCCTGGACGCTAAGGAAGAAAAGTTGGTTTCATATTATTATTGTGTATTAACAAAATAACTTAAATATATCTGACTGTTCCAGTGCACCTTGGAGTTTTTTTCCATGAGCTAACAAACTTCCACCAGGGTTAGGAGCAACAATTGGACATATTAGAGAAGGACCTCCATTAGGAGCAACAATTGGACATATTAGAGAAGGACCTCCATTAGGAGCAACAATTGGACATATTAGAGGAAGACGTCCATTAGGAGCAACAATTGGACATGTTAGAGAAAGACCTCCATTAGGAGCAACAATTCGACATGTTAGAGGAAGACCTCCATTAGGAGCAACAATTGGACATATTGGAGAAGGACCTCCATTAGGAGCAACAATTGGACATGTTAGAGGAAGACCTCCATTAGGAGCAACAATTGGACATATTAAGAAAGACCTCCCTTAGGAGCAACAATTGGACATATTAGAGAAGGACCTCCATTAGGAGCAACAATTGGACATGTTAGAGGAAGACCTCCATTAGGAGCAACAATTGGACATATTAGAGAAGGACCTCCATTAGGAGCAACAATTGGACATGTTAGAGGAAGACGTCCCCACTGGCACATTGGCCCAGGAGATAACTATCAGAAGCTTATTATTTTGATTATATGTAAAATGCCCTTCGTTACAGCCTTCATCCCCATCAATGACAAGAACCATTAATGATTCCTCATTTTGTATTCATGTGTCACTAGTGACTTACCCAAGAGAATCCTGAAATAAGTGAGGGGGTTACATAAAGTTTGCTGGTTTGCATGCATCAACCGAAAACTGGAGGATGTTCAATTTGGCCGATTTAGAGCGATCCAATTACATTTGGGTGGATGTCTGGTGTTCACCAAACTTGACATTCCCCCAAGGGATTGGGCCCGGATTTACTAACCTTTCAGGCAGCACAGCAAGGCCGTGTGCTGAGCTACGTTGTGTGGAATGGAGATAGTAGAAATGTGCCATATCCATCAAGATATGGCACACTTCTGCTCTCTAGCAGTACTGGAGCACTTCAGGGAGAGTAGCACCAACGTAGGCACCCTTGAGCCATGCTCAAAGGGAACCTGAGTTACAGGAAGGATTGTTTTTGTGAAAGAAGTGATCCCTTAAGCACATTCCTATTTTAATGGCTGTTGCAGTAAAGAGGAAGTAAACCCAGGTTTACTGCCTTTATTAAATCTGGGATTCCTTAAAAAGTCGATGGATGGATGCATCCATGCTCCACCCATGTAATGCCTACCTGACACTGCATTGCATTACTTTTGTTTTTTACAAATCCATGCAGAGCAACACAAAACGGCCCTTGTGTGGCTTTGTAAATCTCGACTAGCATTTTGCGTGGTAACTGCGCCATAACGGTGGTGCAATCTGGACCAAAATGTAAGTAAATCTAGGCCCTAGTTTGGAGTGTCCTGTTAATTCCAATGAGCCCGGTAACAGAAGTTACCAGGATCACTGGAATTATAAATTGCAGTGTGATAGTGCTTTTAGATAGATGAATGTGTGGCTTTGATATTACCTGTAGGAGATGAGAGAAGTGTAGTAGAGTTCAGGAGCGTTGGACAGCATCTCTTCTTGTAGGCAAACATGTGTCTTTCATATATAAACTTGGTCAGATACAAGAAAAAACGGGACATTTTAATCCCAAAATGAAATGATGTGCCTTTGCTTAGTGGGCCCAAAGATCACTTGCCAAACCGAGACCATCTGACTAGTGCATTCAGTAGAGGAAAACTGGATACCTGCATAGTAAATGACAAAACAATCACTATTCTGCTTTCGAAACAGAGCACAATTCCCCAGTGAAGGCTGTTGGTCCATCTGTTTATGAGTTCATGGTCAGGAACTCAAAGTAGGAGATGTGAGAGATGATGTTTTGCTCTCCCTAAGTGTCTTTACAAAGCAAAAGGGGCTGTATCATGATGGGCTTAACTGGCCCGGGCACAGCCGAGGGCCTGCTTTACGCAACTGCAAGGCATAAAGTGAATTCATTTAACCCGATATTTTTCTGAGTAAGGGCTTTATTCTCAGACAGCACCTCTCAGAAATAGAAAGCACAGTTTCCAAGCTGTTTTATCTAAAAATAAAGTATTTGCTCACAGAAATATCGGGTTAAAGTAATTCACTTTTCACACTGCAGGCGCATCAGATATGTACTTGGCTGCGGACTGCACCAGAAAAGCGCGTCATCATGGCGCCCCACATATTAAAAACAAAGAGGGCTGGATTATTGGTTCTGGACAATTCTCAGAGGGCTGATGACTGAAGGGTTGGTAGAGCTTTGATGGAGTCCCTCTCCCGCAAGACTTGCCGGACAGGTGATTGACTACATCTCCTATTTGCCAACAAAACAACTAATTTCTTGAAGCAATAACAATAAAGGTTAAACTGAACCTTAAAATGATGGGGGACTCACTGTAAACACCTCAGAACTCTGGAAGAGGCTGGAAGAGTTGGAGAAACTGTTGTTTCCTATCATGGCCAGAGTCAGCAGACGGGTTAATGATTCCCATATTAAGACTATTCTTGCCTGAATGAGTTAGATCACATCTCTCCCATGCTCAATGATAGCTGTGACACATAGAAAAAGACTCACTTGGACGCCTGTATCCATTCCTCATAGAGTTCGAATGTCATCAAGGGTTCTGGAAGCTCTCGAAGGTAAGACTTCAAAGCTCCTGGAAGACAGAGGGGCATGAAAATGCTTTACAAGGAGAAGGAATTAGGGAGAAGTAGTGAACACCTCTGGCTCCACTCAGTAGTGTGAGTCTGGCCTGCGAGTGGCAGAGGGCTGGATCTCATGGACTTATCAAATTATCCTTTTGCTGTTTCACTGAACATTTGCTCTCACTTACCTGCTATTGCATGCGGGTCAACAGAATACTCTGCTACATCTACCACACAGCAATCCAGAGCAGCCTTGAGCTTTTTCAACTTCGAGGCTGAAGGCGCCACCCGGAAGAGACCCTAAGAATTAAATGGACAGAAGTGTGAGGGTCAGAAACTGTAAAGATAAATGCTCACCCTTGTTACGTATTTAACAGTGTAGGCCAGATACACTACAATAACCTCTGAGAAATATTGAAAGAAACATGCAAAGGATTTCAGTTACCCAGACCTCTTTCACTCTATTCACTATGACTGAGTCTTAAAGAGTTTCTTGGGTGCCTGGAGCATTTTCTGGAAGTTGAGCAAGTCTTCCCAAAATCCTACTGAATTTTGTATGAGTGCAGTCAAGGCCTACTGTAAATGTCTCAATCATTTCCAGAACTGAAGGGAACAAAGATTCTCCAAATAGTGTGCTATATCACTTAAATGTAGTCGACATCGCCAAATATACATCAAAGATAATTTTGGTAAATTTGATTCTCTGAATTTAGAAGCAACATTTGCTTTGATTTTTAATATTAAGACCCAAAATACCAGCTGCACAGTATTGGGGTGATTTTGCTGCATGTGACTTTACCATTTCTGTTTGTTAAAAACGGTCCAATACATCGCAACTGCAAGTGAAATGGGTAACTACTGTGTGGGGACAATATTTCAGGCCATCAGACCTCAAGAATTCCACCAGTACATGCGGTTTCACAACATACATTTACCGCCTGTTCGGAGCCAGTGCGTGGGATGGGAGATCAGGTAGAGGTGCTGGGATTGGAGGCTAAGGGGTTGGAGAGGTAGCTGATGGATGTGGACTTTTTTTTTAGCAAGGGGATCTTCCTCAATTAGAAAAAAAGAGATACACAACTTTGCTGCTACTGCAGCTAATGTCTCAAGCAATTTTTGCAGCCACTTTTTTCCAGTTGAAAATTTGGTGTCAGGTTCTTTATTTATCCGTTAACCCAGATGCGCAAAAACCTAACAACTAATAATTAGGTGCCGTGAAATTAACGGATGCAGGCATTTGTTAAATTCATTCCCCTTGACTAATAATCAGGCGACTGCATCATACTCAACATTTGATGTCTTTCTCTTATTAGTTTCCATTTTTTTTTAAATAGAGACAAACTTGTACAATTCACTAGATTCTTAACTAAAAATCTACATTAAAAGTTCAGAGTCGGAGATTTAGTACCAGGGGGTAAAGATGTAGGAATCTCATTGGTCCCTACAGATCACAGTATCACGCAAAGTCAGTGTTAGTGTGGCCTTCCAGCCATGTCGTTTGGATAGCAAGATTGTGACGCTGACAATTGTAAGAAGTTTGAGGAGACAGGGCAAAAAGCGGCAAAGAGCATAGTGTTAGGGCTATAGAGATACTGGGTGACACTGGAGACAGGACACACGACAGGATGTAGTAAGTGGAAATCCATCTCAAACGGCATCATGAAATTCAGGGGCCAGTACCCTTTGAGTAGGCAAGGAGAATGACATTCTGTCTGGAGTGGATGACAAGGAACATCATGGACTCTATTGAGTGTAACAAATGCTATTTGACACTGGGCTGAGTAACTTGGACATCAGGGAAGATGAGTGGGCCTGACAAAGGATATTTTCTAAAGTGTGTGGGAAGAACTGGTCATGACAAAGAGCATTGAGACATGAGATCAGCTATGAACCCAAGGAAATAACTTGATGGCATGGGGAAGGACTTTTAGCCAGCCCTACCTCTTCCTGCATTCCACATTCAAGCAGCATTGTGACACAGGCTTCCACAGGAAATGCAATGTCACGTCCGCTGAGAGTCAGATGGTCATCAAGTGGTTTGCCAAAAGAGGGCTTCTCAATCCAGGCCTCTGATAGAAAAAAGAGAGGTGCAAGAAATGTCATCTACTCATATTGTTGACAAACCTGCCTGCTGGCTATATGGATACGTTTCTCTATGCAATTCCAGCTGTTCAAATCTAGACATCTATCACCAGTGCGCAACGCTATGGCACACCCAACTTATTTTGCAGCTTTCCATTTCACATTACAAGAGAATCTGCAACTTGGCTATCACTGGCCTCTGAAACTGCTCCTATTTTCCCTCCACTTTTCCTGGCCCGGTTAAAAACATTATACATAAGCAATAGATGATATTTTTGTTACAAAAATAGTGTTTGCTAAAAGCATAAACACTTACTCTGTGTGCAAGAATTATAAATGACGATTGCAACAGTTTTGAAGAACAGTAGAGTCCACCCGATCAATTCCCTGCCTCACCAGGGAGAATGCAGACCCTTGCAGTGCAAAAATGGTCCGCATGCATCACATTTACCTCACGACTCAAGAACAGTGATTGTTTGTTTTCCAAAAATAAAACACCTGCTTTCCAAGTTTTTCTCATGAAAATTAAAAAAACATACCAGCTTCTCTCATGTTGGAACAATCAGCGCTGTCACTTTTTGGTGAAACTACTTCCACCATTGTGGCACAAAGCCAGGCCTGGACCAGCTCTAAATGAAGCTACTAGTGCCTCAGCCTCGTACATTTAACCCTGTATTGCTTCAATGAGAGGAATGCTTTAGGTGTAAGTGCACTTAATAAACATCTTTCAACACACAATAATATTGGCAAAGCACTAAAGCCGGATATATCCTCCCCTTCCTGTCAGGGGGTCCTGTTTAACCTTTAACATCTTCCAACCAGTTCTTCTTTCTTCATTACATTATTGTGCTCTGGAAATACAGCAATAAATAATGAGGAAAAGTGACCAGAGTACTGATTGGAAGATGCCCCATTTGGGTTGGCCAATATTTAACTAGCTACTAACTACATAACAATACTGTGCATACTGTCAATGGATCAAATACATTTTTGCCAGTACTTCAGGGTCAGTATAGCTGATTCCTACAAGTAATTAACATTGATCTGGGTCTATTTTATCCCAGAAAACTCAGCCCTGGCCTAAAGGAGCATGACACACAAATGGTACCAAATCACATTGTAATTTTAATTTTCTCAAGATAATATTCGTCAACTGAGGATCAACCATAGCCAGCAATGGTGATGACCTTCATGTTAGCCACTGCCTCAGAAGACCGTAACCATAACCTTTACTCACCTTGCTGTGCTTTAATCTGAGGAAGCATGGTTTGTAAGAGCTCTAGTGACTTTCGATGATATTCCGCTTGAACCTCTATTAGCTGAGAGATGCACAAAAAATATATATTATTATTGTTAAACAATGATAGCTCAAAATATATGAGAAAATATTGAGCTGAGAGAATTGGAGGCTTACAGTCTGAAAGTAGTTTGCATAGTCGATTTCTTTGGCCACAAAACTGTACATGTCAGCTGACAGCTGGTCCTGAAGAGACAAAAGAACATCGTATTAGGGCAGTCATATGAGACTGAAACATGCAATGGACATGGGTGTGTAGCTGACACTAGGAAGGTTCTATTTAGTTCATCTTTACAGAACTACCCCTTCTCATATCTGCCCCTGCTCACTGACCGACTAAACCTCTTTCCAACTTTCAAGAATTTTTCTATTGCGCATATTTTTACAGTTCTGCCCAAACCCCTACCTGTACAGTAGAATGTTTCAACATTTCTTCAAATCGGTTGAACAGTGCTCTGCACAGATATTTGATTATTTCTACACATTTCACAAAATCTACAGTGTCTACAGATCTACAGTGTCAGCATTTACCACAGCAAGAGGCAAATCATGGTGCACGATAAACAATAGGAACCAGAGTGTTAAAGCCACTGCATTATGGAGATAATTTCTATGTACAAGAGTTTAATAAATGTTTTCACATGAATGATCAAAACGACCATACAACCTCTGGCAACAGGGGACTGCTCTTTCCCTAGTTCACAGAAAGAGACACAAAAGTGCACTGCATTTATATCTCTTGTGAAGGAAAACCAATCTCCACCCACATCAGTGACACTTGGATACCCATAACCAGCACATATCTACACAGCAACATACAGACGGATACTACAGTCTCATCCCCAAAATGCTAACTAGATTCCATACGGAGTTAAAATTAGATGCTTACAGCGTACTCCCAAAACAACCTACAGATGGATAACTTAAACTCTTCAACCTGTCTTGCAGAACTAAGCATTCAGCACTCCACAGCCATTAACAGAAACTTCAATTCCCAAACAGCTAAAGTCAAGTTACACAAAACACACTTACCTGAAACATGCATTACAAATAGAAATGTCTATGGTACTTGTCAATACGGAACAGTTACTTGCTACACTGTTCCTCAACCTAATGAATCTCACAGTTAGTGGTAAACAAGGCAAAGTTCTGAACAGAAGTACACAGAATAACCCCGACATGACCTAAATGCCATTGCTGCAGCCTAAAGGCCTAACACAAAATAAAGAAGTTTACTCCTAAAAATAAAAAAATGTCTTGCAACCCAGTTAGCAGATATTTCTGTGGTCTCCACGCTATTGGCTGGATTGCAAAAAACGACTCCCCTAATTTCCTGGATTTTCAATTACAGTCTTCGCATTCCCATTAACAAGGTAACTTTTTGTGCTTTCTAGTGTGGCCACTAGGTGCCCACCATATTACGTTTAGATACAATGTTTATAGAGTTCCATTGGGATGTTATTACATTTCCTATGGGTTCTACTGTACAATCATACAGTTTTTGGCAGTGCTTTTTAGGTCTCTTCTACAGACAGCTTTTAGATATTTGCTGTCGGAAGACCACTTACCATTGCTTGGCTTTTGTGTCATTCTCATTTGCTTGCTTGTTTATTTGATGACTTTCCTCCTTTTTCTTGTGATTGTCTTTACCGTTCTTTTTACTGGATGACTTGTATCCTTCCACTGTTCACGTTCAGGGAACTACTCTTCTCTTTTTCTTTCAATGCTTTCTCCCGTTAGTGCTTCCTCCCTATCAAATACCTCTCCCATTTGCACTCTGTGTTGCCACCTCCTTCCAAAACCCCCAGTTTGTCAATTGCTTCCCAAACCACTGTTAAACATTTTTTGTTTTTTATACCAGCCCATTCCCAAGCATCTCCATATTGCTCCTACTCACTCCCCAATATGCCAACCACTCAACGCACCCCTACGCCAGGTTCATATTTTACCAAAGCGATCTTACATTGCAGCCCCTTTACCCAACCCCCACCTTTCTCGTCCAGTCTCATCCTTTAGGAAAAAAAATATCTATGTAAAACCTTTACTTTTTACTGCTTCAAGGTATGTTTCAGCCATTTTGCAATGGTAAAAATAAAAGAACTTTTGGTCTATATGTGATGCCATTGATTTAGCTAGGAGATCCACTTTCATGTCAGAGAATTTCAATTATGCTCTTATCTGAAATCAATTGGTGTTTGGATATTAGAATTATGCCTGGGTCTTTGTGGTTTAATTATTAACTTATTAATAGTTGTATATAGTGAAAACAGAGAACAATGGGTAGCAGATGCTGTACATGGTCAAACTGTCATACAAACTATACTATAGTACATAATGTAGTATTATTATGTAATGCAGTAAAATACATAATATGGTCCTATTGAAAAGTTACTTAAGGTGAATGGAATATGCAAAGAAAATGACATACAGTGGGATCATTGTCAAAACCATTACCCTTTCAGAAATTACGTCAAAGAGAGGGAATTATTTAATTGCGAAAAGTATTGCAAAAACAGTAGGTGCCTCAGTACTTTATGAGAGTTTTTTCTTGCTAAAGGTGTTTCAGAAAGAAGGTTGTCCCTCTTTCGAAGTAGGCACTGACCCCCTAAGAGGGGTATTTTCTGGCCAAGGCAATCAAGTGTTCTGAAAACATTATTTAAGTATTTAAAAAAACAGCTTAACGAAGGTCATCACTTCTTGCGATTTTAGGATAAACTCTTTTGATAGTCACAGTGTGCAAGGCATAAAGGAGCCTGCTAATAGTGGGCTGTTGGTGCGCAATAAACCCCACCCCTGAGCACTGCATTAAAGTGAGTTAACAGCTGAGAACTTGGTGGGCATTGAGTGGGCAATTCTAATGGGTTTCTTGCTGGGATGCAGAATAATGAACGCCGACTGAGTGAGTGAAGAGATCTGTTAATGAACCATCAACGTGAACTGCCTCTAGGTACAACCATTCTAAAGGAAAAGTTATTAGTAGTATTAATGTTATTTGACACTTGTGCATAAAGCACAATAACGTGGCCTCCATTTTGGTCAGTATCATGTAATTCGTCCGCAGTCACTCCTTTTTTATCAAATGGAAAAAATGGCATTAGAGACCAGGTTTACTGTTCCAAAGACCACAGTCTAGCACTAGACCACATTTCCTTCATCCTCCATCCAATCTAACAATTTAGGTAGAATGAATATTGAGGAAAAACATGTAGATACAATCTGGTTGATGTTTCCTAGCCCCAGTTTGGCACTAACTCAGGCCTATGCCAACAAGATGCTATGTTATGTTAATTGTGAATTTCTAAAGATCTTATTTAATCTTTGTGTTTCGTGAGAGCCATACCTTTTGCATAAAATCGGACCATGATGTGGTTTCTTCTGTCTCTAAGTAGAGCATCAAAAGGTTCTGATTATAGCCAGTTTCCAGGGCATGCTGGAGAAGATGCACCTACCCTGCAAATTTCAACTCGATTGGCCGCCTCCTCCATTTCTTCCCTGAGGGCATCGGCTTTGGCACCCGAAGGCTGGGGGATAGTGGACATTCCCGATCCCTTGGCCGACTGCTGCCACCTGAGGAGCAGGAGAAAAGGATACAGTCAGCAACAAGCACAATATGTTTCATTATGTTATTTTTGCAACCCTTTCAGCTTGCAGCATTTGGCACTAACAAGCACCTTTACAATTAACATCTTTAAAAAAATATTGATTGATGGCACAGATACCTCATCGTACTGGATTCAAGAGTCTGCGTTCAAAAAAGAAGTAACTCGTTCACCAAAGGAATTCCAAAGTATGTTTGCCTGTGTTGACTTAGTCATTAGTGAATCCTAGAAAGCTTTCATTAAAATATAATTATGTTACAATAAATCGATTATGAGTGCAAAGAGGATTGTACTTATGCTCAAACCAACAAACAGTTAGTTCCAGCTGTCTTCAAATTATGTGGAAGTGCGTCAATGAGAGGCCCCCTATATTTTTGTAAATATCTTCAACTTATGTGGAAGTGCGACAATTTAGAGGCCCCACACATTTCTGAAAATATCTTCAACTTATGTGGAAGTGTGTCAATTGACAGACCCCACACATTTTTGAAAATATCTTCAACTTATGTGGAAGTGCGTCAATTGACAGGCCCCACACATTTCTGAAAATATCTTCAACTTATGTGTGACAGGCCCCACACATTTCTGAAAATATCTTCAACTTATGTGTGACAGGCCCCACACATTTCTGAAAATATCTTCAACTTATGTGGAAGTGCGTCAATTGACAGGCCCCACACATGTTTGCCAATCATCCGGAGCTGCACCTTGCTAACAGGACAAGTTATGAATTTAATGCAGTGCAAACCTAGACGTCAGTCAACTGTAAATTTTAGCAATTTAACTGAGGCTAGAATAGGTTTTACCAAGCTTTCCTCGAGCTGAGGCACCAATCATATATCATTTCTTGGAACCTGCGCCTCTGTGTCTACTGATATATTGAGAGACGCAGAAGAGGCTAGACAACAGCTTATCATCCACATATTTACTAAAATGGAATGACTGCGCACTGTACTACTCAAAAGCCCTTTGCTGTAACTTGCACTTAATATTTGCAAATGACTCACTGCCACGATTAAGTTGAGCCTTCTCATCGAATGTTCTTGACCTCATCTAGTTACCACCTCCCTCGCCTACACCTCCATCTCTGACCGGAGTCAGAGGGAGCCCTGCCAATTACAGGAAATATCCAGGAGAGAGAGCACGGGCTTAGTCATGACCACAAGGCAGGACAGAGCCCATCTTCACCCTCCCCCTCCCCCAGCAGCAGGAAAAGCACCAGAGGACACATTAAAATGAAGGGAAAAGTAACATGAAGAAGGGAAGCAGAGATCTTGGTATTTTGATACATGTGGCTTTGAACATTGTAAAACGCTCCGATACCCGCAGGGGCCATGTTCGCGTTATATAAAACCTATATAGCTTCCTCACGTGATGCCATTGATTTAGCAAGGATATCCACTTTCATGTTAGAGAATTTCAATGGTGCTCTTATCTGAAATCACTTGGTGTTTGGATATCAGAATCATGCCTGGGTCTTTGTGGTTTAATTATTAACTTATTAATAGTTGTATCTAGTGAAAACAGAGAACCATGGGGAGCAGATGCTGTACATGGGATGGTCTCGCGGTTTTATTATTTTCTGAAAGTGTTATTGCCCCAGGGAGGCAGCTGTTCTTTTAATCCACACTTTTCAGACATTCAGCTCTTCCTATGAGCAATGCATTTGTTCTTCAAAGGGGTAAATCTGGGTTTGATTACAAGGCAATTTTGAAACTGATTTTAAATAGTTGTATGGAAATTAAATCTCTTGATTACATTGAAAACATGTAGCAATAAAGTCAAACATTAAAATTAGAAACCACCAACACAGTCAACGTTATTAGCAACTAACCTACGAAGATTGCCTCTTAGAGAGAGGAAATTTAATCTATATCTCAAAGCCCTCAGGGGATAGAAAAACCTTTGTGGCTTGCAAGCTCTGAAATTGCCCACTAAGAAATGACGCCCTCTGCATGGCAAAAACTGCATTTAGATTTAAAGGTCTTATAAAAAAAAATATGGTTCACTGAAACTCCAACTTAGGGCTTTCTACTCTCACAAGGAACTTAGGGTCTGATTTACAGTCTGACGGATAGTACTCCGTTCATCATGGTGGCGAAGGACATTACCTCGCCACCTTTACTGATTAACGTCAGTCTGTCAAATGTACAGATGACCTCCAGCCCAGCAGTCATCTCCATACATTGAAAGGATCCATCATCATAGGGGTTCCTCTCAATGTACAAAATCTTTAGTGAATGGCCTCCAATAGTTTTGACGGCCATTCACCAAACTTTAAAAAAAAAAATGTTTGTCAGAAACAAACTCCCAAAGTGGGAGTATGTTTCAGAAAAACATACAGCAAATGACCTCTACACTAAGGCAGCTTTCTCCCAGGGTATGGAGGCCATTCCTTCATTCATTCTATTTTCTGTCCCTCACCACCTCATTTTTCCTGGCAGTGACAGGCAGAAAAAAAGACATTCAACTGTCTAACCTAAACAAGGCAGGCAGTGTAATGTTCTTACTCCAATGGTTCCCTACTCCATCAGACTGACATGAAAGTTTTCCATTAACAGAACCAATGGGGGCTCTGTCGAAAGAAAACTTAAGGTCTGTCTATCTCTAAATGAGGCAGGTGCACAGATCATTCGGCGGCCCAGGTACTCTGAAGCATTTGCAAAACACTTTAAATCAAGTATTCAGAAAATAATCATACTGTTGATTTTCGCTAATCCAATCCCCTACACCTGTCCCAACTGTATGTATCTCCGATAGAGATGCCACATTTATTATTATTCCCCGGACCACCAACCAACACATTTTCCATAGGTCACAGGGCATCTTCCCGAAGGGTAACATTGTAGTTACAGCAGTTTGTAGCATGAGCCAGGGGATTAACGCAAGACCCAGCACCCCCTGTGGTGTAGGGAGGCCCATAAGCATTTCAGGGCCCCCAAATCCTTCAGCAGCCCCCCTTCTATCCTAAGGCCAATCAATATATGTTAGGTCGGAGAGAATGGGGGTGGCGTCTGCACATTCGGTGGGTGGCATCGTTTATGTTATGCCACTGGTATGGGCAAGAAAGAAACAATGCACATTTGCTTTCCAATCTTGTGCTAAATAATTTTACCAACCAGCTTCCGTAAGATCCATTCTTATCCAGCCTTTACTAAGGAAGCAACTAGAAAGAAAGACCAGAGAAAACTCATGAAAAACAACTGGAATGGCATTCCCATATTTGTTCACTGTATTTGTTTAGCTAGCACATGCCTGGCAAGTAAGTGGTTGTTGGAAAGTGGAATATTATGTGGTATGGCTGGGTGGCCTTACCATGTAACATTATCACAATACCTCAAAGATGGTCCTTGGATTCATACTAATAAATCCTTAACTCAGTCCTGGTAGAGTTGCAAACAGGAATCAGGCTTTACAAGAGGAACAAGTGTTAAGCATTTCAGAGTATCGACATGGCCGATAAGTAATTGACACAACTCAAGAGCGACCCTTGACCCTGTCTCGGGCAGGCTGCTCCCCACGCCGCACAGTACCACCTGCTGTGCCCATGTACCTTGCTCCCTACCCTCACTGCTGCTGCGAGTTTGAGGCCCTCCTCCACCCGCAAGCTACCATCTGCGCCTCATCCCTGGTGGCCAGTGGGGAACCGTAAGTCTCTGTGTGCCCCCTGTGCCCCCCTTATGATTGACTGTCTGCCTTCTGTTTTTTCTTCTGTACCTTCATTGCCAGTGTAATTTGGTTTCGCCCCCTGTGCCCCTTTTCACTGTCTGCCTTCTGTTTCTTTTTCTTCGGTACCTTCGTTGCCAGTGTAATCTTGTTTTGCCACCTGTGCCCCTTTTCACTGTCTGCCTTTGTTGCCAGTATAATCTCGTTTTGCCCCCTGTGCCCCTTTTCACTGTCTGCCTTCTATTATTTCTTCTGTACCTTCATTGCCAGTATAATCTCGTTTTGCCCCTTGTGCCCCTTTTCACTGTCTGCCTTCTGTTTTTTCTTCCGTACCTTCGTTGCCAGTGTAATTTCGTTTTGCCCCCTGTGCCCCCTTCTGCTTGATTTTGTTGTATTGTTCTTTTTCCATTTTTAGCCAGTATTGTGCCCCGCGTTTTTCCGCCCGTCTCCACTCTCCCTTCCTGCTGCTGCATCCCCTGCGGCCCGCCCCCCATTCATCCTGCTCCCCCTCCCAGCTGCTCCTCCCTCCCACCTCCCCTTCTTATGGCGGCTGCAGCGCCTGCCCCCTGGTCCCCGCGACCGCCACGACGACCGACGCCACTACGATGCCAGCACCCTCTACGCACTCAACACCGGCCGATCACACACCTGCTTCCTGGCGGCCCCGAAGCACACCGAAGGACCCTTCTCCTGCTGGAACTGCAGCTTCACCAGCCTCCGAGCCGCCAAACCGTCCGCCGAGAAAGGATGCAACCACCTCAGATGCATCCTACTCAACACCCACTCCACACGCAAACATGCCGATGAACTCTGGGACCTGATCGACATGTCCACCCCGGACGTCGCCTTCCTGACAGAGACATGGATGAATGCCTCCTCCGCGCCCGACATCATCATAGCCATCCCGGAAGGCTACAACATCACCCTCAGGGACCGCACTAACCGAGTAGGAGGTGGAATCGCCATCATCCACAAGAACACCCTCAGGGTCTCAACCAGCAGCGATGACACCCTCAGCACCGCCGAACACCTGCACTTCCAGATCCACATGGACAACAACACCACCCTTTAGATGTACTCTTGTCTACAGACACCCCGGACCCCGGCCTTAGTTCAGTGACTCCATCGCCGACTTCGTCAGCACGCACGCCATGGCCTCCAGAGACTACATCCTCCTCTGAGACCTGAACTTCCAGCTCGAGAACACCAACAACACCAACTCCACCACCCTGATCGACAACCTCGCCAACCTCAGACTCTGACAGCTCATCACAATGCCCACCCATTCCGCCAGCCACACGCTCAACCCCATCTTCTCCGCTAGCTCCCACGTCTCTTTCAGTCACACCACCGTACTTCACTGGACCAACCATCGCTGCATCCACTTCACACTCCGGAAACCCACCATGCACCACCGCACTCAACAGATCCCCCGCCGCAGCTGGAGCAAAGTCACCGATGTCCAGCTTAACACCACCCTCGCCCGGAGCCCACCCGCCGACCCTACCGACACCGTTGCCCGCGACCTCAGGTGATGGATCGACGACTGCACCAACACTCTCGCCCCGATCAAGAAACCCTCCAACAGACACACAGACAAGTAAGCCAGCTGGTTTACCGCGGACCTCCAGGCCTCCAAGCAAACCTGCCGGAAACTAGAGAAGAAATGGCACCACGAACAGACACCGGACAGCCATGAGGCCTACAAGAACGCCATCCGCAGACACCATCACCTCATCAGAACCGCCAAAAGGGCATCCTTCAAGAACCGCCTCGACAACAACGCACACAACAGCAAAGAGCTCTTCAACATCGTGAAGGAACTCTCCAACCCCAGCTCCAATGACATCCCACCATCACAAGACCTGTGCAACTTCCTTGCCACCTTCTTCCACTGCAAGATCACAGACATCCACGACAGCTTCAACAACCTGACCGCCTTGACAGCCAACGACACCTCGGACCCACCAGTCACCATCCGCATCGACCCCATGCTCACCTGGACCAACATGAACGACGTCGACACCATCAAAATCATGAACACCATCCACTCCGCCTCTCTGTCAGACCCGTGCCCGCACCACATCTTCAACAAAGCTAGCCCCACCATCGCACCCCATCTTTGCAAAGTTATCAACATCTCCTTCGAGACCACGACCTTCCCGGAGAGCTGGAAGCACTCAGAGATCAACGCCTTACTCAAGAAACCCAAGGCGGATCCGAGAGACCTCGAGAACTTCCGGCCCATCTCCTTGCTCCCGTTCCCTGCGAAGGTCATCAAGAAGATTTGCAACAGACAATTGACCCGCTACCTCGAGAAGAACAACATTTTGGACCCTTCCCAGTCCGGGTTCCGCAACAACCACAGTACCAAAACTGCCCTCATCGCCGCCACCGATGACATCAGGACCCTGCTGGACAACGGTGAAACCGCAGCCCTAATCCTCCTGGACCTCTCGGCAGCCCTCGACACGGTCTGCCACAACCCTACGCACATGCCTCCACAACGCAGGGATCCGAGACAAGGCTCTGGAATGGACCACCTCCTTCCTCTCCAGCAGAACCCAGAGCGTCCGCCTCCCCCCATTCCATTCCGAAGCCTCCGAGATCATCTGCGGCATACCCCAAAGATCATCCCTCAGCCCGACACTGTTCAACATCTACATGGCACCGCTCACCCACGTCGTCCGACTGCACGACCTCAACATCATCTCCTATGCCGACGACACCCAGCTGATTCTCTCTCTCACCAAGGACCCCCTCACCACCAAAGACAACCTCCACGAAGGAATGAAGGCCGTTGCCGAGTGGATGAAGAAGAGCCGACTGAAGCTGAACTCGGACGAGACAGCCTGGGACGACTCCTGGTGGCCAACCACACTGGGAGCAGCACCGACACCCACCGACCACGCACGCAACCCGGGGGTCATCCTCGACTCGACACTCTCCATGACCAAGCAGGTCAACGCCATATTGTCCTCCTGCTTCAACACCCCATGCATGCTCCACAAGATTCCCACCAAAACTGTCACCCAGGCCCTCGTCAGCAGCAGGCTGGACTACGGAAACGCCCTCTACGCTGGAGCCTCGGCCAAACTCCTGAAACGACTGCAACGCATACAGAACGCCTCTGCACGCCTCATCCTCGACATCCGTCGCCACAGCCACATCTCTCCCCACCTGAGAGACCTGCACTGGCTCCCCGTCAACAAGAGGATCACCTTCAAGCTCCTTACCCACGCACACAAAGCACTCCACAACACCAGACTGGCATACCTCAACAGACGACTCACCCTGAACCACCAGCTCCGCTCCGCCGACCTCGCCCTCACCATCGTCCCCCGCATCCAAAGAGCGAGCACCGGCGGAAGATCGTTCTCCTACCTCGCCGCCAAGATCTGGAACACCCTCCCCATCCTCCTACGGCAGACCCAGGACCTACTGACCTTCAGGAGGCTACTCAAGACCTGGCTGTTCGAGCAGTAGCAGCACCTCCTCCCCCCCCAGCGCCTTGAGACCCTCGCGGGTGAGTAGTGCGGGTTACAAATGTGATTGATTAATTGAAGAGAAATCTGACACCAATCTATGAAAATAGAGTGTATTTTTATCTTAATTTAGACACCTAAATGAATGGGATATCATATATATAACCTGAGTTATAGATTTGGGAAGCACTATTAAATCAGTGTAGTAAAATATATAGACAAAATAACAGGGCTAAAGGGCGAAATCCACTAGTGACAATCGGTCACTTGCAGGTCGATTTAGTTGGAACCCTTACGGGGTAGGTCATGCGGGCCCCAGGACCAGG
The DNA here is from genome assembly GCF_964204655.1 of Triturus cristatus. Lineage (NCBI taxonomy): Eukaryota > Metazoa > Chordata > Amphibia > Caudata > Salamandridae > Triturus > Triturus cristatus. The sequence continues at coordinate 482,767,272 of NC_140590.1, read as the reverse complement.
TCACAACAGTCAGATCAATTTTACCTAACCTGTGGAGGCCAGGTGCAGAGCTGTTCTGGCTGTCCTTGGAGCTATTAAACCACGAAAAATGACTCCAACTGACCACGTAGTGGTCAATCAAGATGCACTTAAATGGGTAGAAGCGAAGTATTAAGTGTGAGGATAGGTGTGTAACTTCACCAAAAGGTGAGCAAGGAAGCAATTCCTTTTTGTTTAGATACCCTCACACACCCTAGTGGTGTCATGCTTCATCATCGGGTCACCCCCACGCCTATAAGTCGGGGTGGGCTCGGCCACAGTGTTGGGAGCTCTTTGAAATAGTTGAAGACCAGGGGGACATTAAAGATAAAATACCTCCGACAGATCCCAGTTTCCCTTTATTTTTGGGTCTGTAAGGGTTATTAAAAAGTCTTAAAAAACGGGTCAATGGGAGTGTTATGGTCCTATGACCCTAGTGCCAACATGTTTCAGCCCATATGTGGCCTTTAAGGTCCTGGACTTTCTTCAGGGCAATGGTCGGCCTCCCTGGGGGACAGAGAAAAGGGGGGATTCCCTATCCTGTCAGTGAGTAAAGGGCAGATTAGCTGTTCCTTATGTGTGTGACAGATGAGTTATCTGTCATGCGTGGTTCTCCATCCAAACTTTGGAGAGTCACCGTATCTCAGGGGACCGTATGGCCTGTAGGGGTAGCTCTGTAGTCAAACCTTTATCAAGAGCCCTGCCCAGCCTGCTAACCTGCTTGGTTCCGGTCCCCTGCGGGACCCATTTAAGTGCATCTTGATTGACCACTACGTGGTCAGTTGGAGTAATTTTTCGTGGTTTAATGATTTGACTTGGGAGGTTCTACTCCGACCCAGGATCCTCTCGACCCTCCAGGCATTGGAAAAAGTTTTTCCTTAGCCTTTTTGTGTACACATGTCCTTGGAGCTAAACAGGAGCCACGGATGTTGCTTTTTTTACCGCTTATATGGTGCTGCAAAAATCAAAATGCAAAGCACAACAGGTACACAGCTGCCGATGGTTGCGCAATGTTCTCTGTAGCTGAAGTGTCGAGTGTGGGGGTCGGTTACTGGACTGGTGACCATTAAGCCTTGACAGCGGTAAGCACAACAAAATACTGTGGGAACTTCACTGGGTCCAGGGGAGTAACGCAGCGGCCTGAGACTTCAGAGCACACAAAACTCCAACACCAACATAGCCCTTTGCCGCCTGGATTTTGCCGATTTCTCAGAGGGCCCGATGGCCAGTGATTCTTTTTTGCAGGGGACTAGTGGCAATAGCCTGAGGGTGCTTCTGGCTTCCACAAAAGTCGCACCCTTTGGGAGTGTCGAGTTTTAGTGAAGAAAGAGGGTCGTTCACTCAATTCCAAGTCGGTTGCCTCAGGGACAAGGGGCATATTTACAAGAGCATTACACCACCGGAACGTCACTTTTATAAATGTTCCAGTGGCGCAATGCCCTGCACCATATTTACAAAGTGGCATTAAGCCACGTTGCAAGGCTTAACGTCGCTTTGTAAATATGGTACACTTTCATGCAGGTATCTGCGTGAAAGGGGCGTGCAATGGGTGTTGCTGTGGGCGTTCCAACCCAACACCCATTGCTTTTTGATGTTGCCCCAGATTTACAAGGATCTGTAAATCAGAGGCAGCAGCAAAAACTAACACAATGCAAAAACATGCATTAGATTGCAGGAACGAGGTGAAATACTTTTATTATCCTCATTTTTCCTTTTTCTATGTGTGCTGCATTCTGCAGCACAAATAAAAAGAGCAAAACACCATTATAATGCAGCACACATGGAAGTAGCAAATCACCATTATTGATTGTCTATGTGCAGGAAGGGCCACCCTCCAGCACATAAACAATAATCCCTGCAAAGCAGTCACTCTTGCACTACTGTGCAAGGGTGTCTGTGTTGGCACTAGGCAGCTATTTTTAGGGCCAGCGCAAGGAAAAACAAAGGGGTGCATCGTATTCTTGTAAATACGGCACATCACAGTATTTTTTAAATGATGCAGCACGGCACTGCAAAATTTGCTTCAGTGCCGCACTGCGCTATTACCATATGCCCCAAAGTATCCCTAATTTGCCTTGTATTGGTGGGCAAAGTCCTGTTATCCGCGAAATGGGTTTCCTCTCGGTCGTCCTGAAGTAAGTTGTTCAGATCTGAACTTATGGTGTTGGGGGATTCCTTAAATCCTATATTTAGAGGAGTTAGGGCAGCTAGTCCCTGCAGCTAGTCCAACCCTCAGGTGACACATATCTGGTGTAGGTCAACTTTACTACCCAGAACTCAGGGCCATATTATCAAGCACGGCGTTAAAATTATCGCCGCTTTAGCGGCAGAAACCTCCCGCTAAAGCAGCGATAATGGGCTTAATAATATGCCCTGGAGAATTCCTATAGAAGCCCATGTTGACACCAGAACATGGGCTTCTATGGGAATTCTCATGGGGATATTATCAAGCCCATTAACGCCGCTTTAGCGTCAGTTTTCTGCCGCTAAGGCGGCGATAATTTTAACGCAGTTTCTTGATAATATGCCCCTCAGTATTTCTGCCCTCCTAAAATGGCAAATTTCAATTTTAGATGTACAGATCAGGCTGCCCAGTGATGACACTGCCTGGCAGGAGGTCAGAATATTCTCCTGGTGACAGCAGGTGGGGGAAAACATGGGCTGGTCAGGCAGAACACAGTAAAGCTGGGGGCAACCAGGGGGTAACCTCTAAGGTGTCCTCTGGGTGCGTCATGTCATCCAGGGCACAACAATCGTGGCAGGGGTGAGAAGGCACATTGTCTGATAGCAAACATGACTTTTTTTAGTCGTACCATAATGGAGCTGCCAATCTCGAGGGTGCCCGGTTGGTTGCTCATGTCATCCTATGGACCACTAACACATATAGTGTTTTCCAATTGGAAACGCCACTATACGGACATATCAGTTTGCATTTACATGTCCACACCTTAACTATAATGCACTCTGTCTCCTCGGCTGAGGAGGCCTTCCTTAGGGGTGCTTTACATACATTTAAAAAAAAAAAAAAATTACATACATTTAAGGCAGTGTAGCTGACTATGCCACACATGGTGGGGGACAGTTGAGTTTGAGTAGTCTGCACTTCTCCTGCAATCTGCAATGGCAGGCCTGCTGTCAGTGGGTTGCATCGGTCACCCAGGATGGCACAAACCGATGCTGCAACCCTGGGGACCCCTTTATCACCAATGACCTTGGTATTCTTGGTACCCAGGGGTGTTACTTCAGTGGGGGTGTTTGGGGTGTTACACCCCCCACCCCCAATAAAAGAAATTGGATACATGTTTTTTTAGTGGGGTCTGTCAGATTTACAGGGACTTTTTACATACACACAGACAACTACTCACACACAATCTCTTCTTTTTTCTATTTCTATTTTGAAAGTCCTAAAAAATGTTGGTTATTTTACAAAAGATTATGGGGCTTATTTACAAGCCCCTTGCACTGCAGGTGGGTCACCTTTTTGATGCACCTGTAGAGCAGTGTGCTGGCCCATATTTACAAGGCCACGCAAAGCCACGCTGCGTGGCTTTTCATGGCCTTGTAAAAACTGCACCCTTTCATGCATCATTTTGCTTAAAAGGGGTGTGCCATGGTTGTTGCCGTGGGTGTTTCCATGCAACACCCATGAATTGAGCTGCATTCCCAGATTTACAACATTTCATAAACCTGGGAATGCGTCAGAATTCTACGCCTCCCCAAGGGAGGCATAGGGAGGCACAACGAGGAGAAATACTTTTATTTCTTCTACTTTTTTCCTCTTTCTACTGAATGAGGAAAACACCATCAATGATTGTTTTTGTGCAGGAAAGGACACACTGTTCTAACTTAGCTTCCTCCTCTGGCCTATGATCTGTTGATGCGCCGAGATACCCCTCCCAGGGTGATTCTAATAACATAACACTCAAGCAAGGTGCATGAAATACCTACGAAGCTTCAGCCTTGACCTAAAAGCCTGGGTTCTGTTCAATGCATGAAAGGTAGGAAAAGACCCAGTCTGTGATGCCACACGCATTCCTCTGCTAGTACTCATGCTTTGATACTGTTACTCTGCTATTTGTTTCTGCTTCCACTGATCAGAACTTTCACTTTCTGAATGTATCATGTGGACATCATTGATATGGCGTTACTGGAGAAAATGATAGAACAGTGACAGAAGGATGATGAAATAGAGATGATGCACACAATATTTATATCTTTTATCATAAAGAAATATAATTAATCAAAATAAACCAGTCCACTCAGACGATAAAAGCGAGAAAAAAGAAGAAACTCTCAAGATGAGATTTTGTAAATCAAAAAAAATAAGGTAACAAATCTAAATAAACCGTATAATGATGCAAACAAATCACTATTGTGATGTCATCCAGCTATGGGGCAATGGCCCTAATTTGTATTTCTAGATCATCATAGTGGATTGTGAGGTCCTTATACTTCAATGGAATGCTACAAAGATGCAAGGCAACCTCATTGAGCCTTATTGTTGTGTCATCAAAGTGTCTGAGGAGATCATTGAGTTTTACCGCAGTGCTATAAAGCGTGCTCGCAATGTAATTGAGATCTGCTGTTAAGTAATAAAGGTGCATGGCAGTGTGATTTAAGTTTTTTACTATAATGCAAAGCTGCATTACAATGCCATTGTGCTCTATTTTCTCATCAAGATGCACAGTGATGTCCTTGAGTGTTATTGCGATGGTAGACAGCTGTAACAAAATGGCATTGCGTTCTATTGGTAAGTGATTAGATGCATGGCAATCCATTAGACCTAATAAAATTTGACTAAGCTGAATTTAAGTCACTGCGCTCTACTGATCAGACATTTGGCTGCTATATTATGTTTCACTAAGTTGTTTTTCTTGAGCATCCTGTTGCCTGGATTTGCTTTACTCGCTTGTAATACCAATAGAATACTGGGGATGTACTCAGATTACACCAGAAATAGTGATTTGTTCTGGAGTCTTTTGGGTGAAAGATGGTTATCAAAATCTCCGATTTCAAAGGGTGGAAGAATAGGAAGAGAATTATCCAGAACACACCACCTTTAGAAATGTATTGTGCTCAGCAGAAAAGAAGTTGAAGAAAACCTTATCTGCACCGGTCAATAGTGCCTGAATATCGCACCTTGAGATGCGGTGCCTACTGTGTAAAGGACACAATGGACAATGTCATGGCTCTCAGTTGGACACTGGTAATGATGAAGTCGGAAGTCAGGATCTTCATGAAAGAGTTTAAAGCCATTCAGGTAGGAGGTAAGCTCTCTATTTCATGTTAGGACCTTAGGATACAGCCACAGCAGGCAGGTCCTGTCAGGGTGTCATCCTCCCTCCAACTACCGGTCTCCTATCTTCCATTACACACCCCACACCAACATCATATTATATCATTCCCTCTCAGCATTTCATACACCAGCCTAGACATACTGTGACTGGGAACATACAGGATACCACAGGTATCCACTGGTTTCAGTACAGGTACAGTACAGTTCTTGGCACTATTATTATAAGACTAGCAGGCTGCTGCATTTCACAGACAATGGAATTGTTTTGTGAGGTATTTTGGTGAACCCATTTAAATGTTAGTAGTGAGTCAAACCTGCATATGACAAGCAATGATATATCCCCCACCCTATGAGGAAACTTTAGCAAAGATCCTTCCCAACACACAAAATAGAAACAGGTAGTCCGAGTGACAGCTGCTACCATTATGATCACTTTCAGCTTGAGGTTGCTGAAGATGCCTCACTGTTATTATTTATGACAGCATTGGCCATATACCATTGGAGAAAGCCAGCTTTCCAGGAATCGACCTGGAACCTCACAATCAATATCTCCTTCTTGAGAAATGTATTCTTGGTTTGGTACAGGCAGTCCAGTTATCAACTGCTCAGAGGCAAATGAAGAAATTATTTCAAGATATTCCCTAATATGTTTAATTTTAAACAATGACTGGGGGTATTCACCATCAGTGCAGAATATAACTCAATTGAAAGGCTCAGCCTAGGCAGGGAGAGCACAGAATATTATACAAAGAGGCAAGAAGGTCAAGCCTTGACAGGAAGCAAAAAAGGGAAATAGCAAGGACTTTTGCTCTGTGCAACAAGAAAGAAGCTACTTGGCAGATTCAAATTTATTCTAAGTCTACAGAACAATTTGATTGTAGGTTGTGTCTTGTGGGAGAGAGAAAGAGTATGTATAACAAAAGACCAGAATACATCAAAACAACACTAAGCGGATTGTGTTCAAAACAGGAGAAAAAGTGCTTGTACTCTTTCTCTTGGCTGGTAAAAAGTTAAAGGCTAGTTGGCAGGGTCTCTTCTCATTGCTTAAGATATTCACAGACAACTACCAAATATCTCCACTCCATCGAAGGCGGCCAGAACAGTTCTAACACGTTAATCACTTAAAGAAATGGGAAGACCCTTTGAAGTACCACCAGACTCAGAGACTTTACCTCCTAATTCTTCTGTGGCCATTCTCGCTAAACTGCATTACACCTTGTTGTGCTCATCACCAGACGTTTCTGTTCCAATGGGCCACAACTGAAACCCAAGCCTAGAAATGGATCTGAGCCATTTACAAGGTCTGTTTTCAAACTTGTTCAGAAAAAACATTTAACAAATCTTTAATACAATATCAGATTCTAACAGAACCCCGTAACGTGATATGACAAAGACCTCACAAGATGACATAGAACAGAAAGTTCAGAGAGTGTTAGCAGAAGACATAATTGAATCATCCTGAAATGTTCACGTTATTTTACTTATGAAATCAGACGATTTGATGAGAGTATGTATAGACTTCAATTATGAAAATTACCTCACCAAATTAAACCATTATCCTGTGCCCTGGGTAGACGGATTAAAAAAAATACTAGGCAATGCCCAGTTCCTTCATACAATCAATTTAACCAATGGGTATTAGCACATTGCCCTTACACTTAACAATAGCAAAAGTAAAGTTTCTCCACTTTTTCAGGAACTTTCTTTCAGACTCTATTGGGCACCAGCTACAGTTCAAAAGTTACAGTATGTTCTACAATGAACCACTGTGCAATACACTTATGAGTACCTTGATGACATCATCATTTACATCCCTGACTGGGCCACACATTTTGTACATTTTAAACATTTTATTTCCATCCACTTTGGTAAACCAGGATTACATGTCAATCCCAAGAATAGACATCACTGAAGTCCAGTAATTGGCTGTAGCCTGCACAATGGGCTCATCCTCTCTTACATAGATAAAACGTAGGCTAGACAGTGCTTCCCTTCCCAAATACTAAGAAAGCTTTAAGGTCATTTTAAAGCTGATTCAGTACTATGCATGATTCATACATCATTCTGCAGAGAATGCAGTACCCTTAAAGTGTCCCCTAAAGAAATTGTCCCATTTAATCTGCCACCTTCTTTCCTTCTTGCAAACAGACACTTTAGGATTGGTTTGGGTGCCGTACTATCTCAGCGAGATAACAGCAATGAAGAACACCCTCCCTTGTATGTTATTAGAAATGTATCACCCAAAGAAACTCATAATTTTACTATAGAGAAGGAATGATTGGCAAGCAAATGGCTTTTTGGTACCCCACTACATTATTTGCTGGGTTGTCATATTGGTGTGTGCCCAAATTCTTTTAAGTTCACATAATTTTATTGAAAATAATTTGAAGTGACTAAACACAATATGCAGTAAAAATTATACATCTTTACATTCCAAGCTCATTACATACAGAATAAAGGAATCAGACTAATAATGTGAGAATGAGACAGAAAAATGCAAAAGAGATGAAATACATATGTCAACTAGGTAGATAGTAGAAGCTTATGGAACTATTAGGGAATCTAGGGGGGTTTAAGAACCTCCTGTTGAGAGGGTTGTGGTAATGAACATTTTTTAGCACGTGTATCAAAGATTGTGACAGACGACCAGAAGTCAGCACGTTTGATGGCCATGCGAGGAGGATATACAAAAGCAGTATCTAACCTGTGATTATGGCAAACAGTGTACCACCAAGTCCTATAAGAAATCTTCGAATAATCTTTCCAGTTGACAGTAATTTGTTGAAAGGCAACCGCCAACAATAAGTCTATAATCTTGACATTAAGAAGAGTATCATCCCAAATGGGTGAAATACTACCTAAGAAGATGTGAGTGAAAGAAAAAGGAAACTTAGTGTCGTAAATTAAGTTAATTTGAGACCATACTTGTTTCCAGAAGAGGTGTACCTGTGAGCAATTGAATAACATGTGAAAAAGGTCAGCATTGGGGGAAGAGCATGACCAACATGTGTCTGGGGTAGATGAGAAGCGCTTAGATAGAGAGGCTGGTGTGAGTAACAATCTATTGTGGACAAAGAATAATGTTTGGGTAATGTTTGCTGCTCTAGAGGCTTTACGTAATTTGGTCCATATACCTTTCCACATTGATTATGGCCAGCACGTAGTACAATCTTGTTCCCAGGCTTCTTCCATTTTTGTCTTCTGTCTTTTGTTATCAGTACCTTGTAGGTGTTTGTAGATGATAGAGGCCTTGGGTGTAGTCAGTAACAATGTCTGAAGACTGATAGAGGGTTCGGACTTGTCAGGAGTGTTTAGTGTAGTGGGAAGGTGGGAAAGAGATTCCAGCACTGTTGTTTAAGTAAATTATATTTATTGATAAAGGAGGTAGGTAAATGGAATAACTGCTTGAGCGCATCAAAAAGTATAAATTGTGATTCTGAGAATAATTGATGGATCCATATTAAGCCTCTTTGTCTCCAGGTCTTCCAGTAAAAGGGTTTGGTATGGATCAATAAGTTTTTATTATGCCAAATCGTTGAGTTTAAGAAGGAATTTTTAGAGTCATGAGTAGAGTGTGAAGGTATCTCAAGTAATTTAGAAGTGTGCTTTATTATGGGAGTTGAAATGGATTGTGGTTTACGTGAAAAGGAAAGGTATTCACAGAACGAGTAAGGAGTTAGAAAGAGGCGTTCTACTAATGTCCAGAGAGGACAATCATCTGTAGAGTCAAGCAGCCATAAAGAGGCATGACACAATAGGAAAGCTTTCTGGTAAGCATAAACATCTAGAAAATTAACTCCACCTTCTGATTTAGGGCGAATTAATTTTAGCAAGGACATGCTAGGTTTTTGTTACCCACAGAAAAGAGGATAAAATGGAGTTGACTTTTTAAAGTAATTTAGTTGTAATTGGGATGTGCCCAAATCTTCACTCCATAATTCCAATCGACATATATATGATAATTTGAGGTGAGGTGGGTAGGAAGTGGAGAAGCGAGTACTTTGGTGTTCCACAAGAGGATGAACATTAGAAGGAGGAGGAGGGCAGAGATGAGGTGTAGAGAGATCTAGAGGAGAGGGTAGAGCAACATTGAATTGGAGAAAGTGGAAACAACACAGTGAGCAGGAGATGACAAGTGGAGCAGAACCAGAAATTCCCACTTTCAGCTCATAACACAATAATCACTTGTAGAGAGGCACTGAATCCTGGTTAACTATGGTCTCAAAAGTACGACATTGTTTGAAGCATGTGGTCTTCAGTTTCACTCAAGTGGTGGTTGATGCACAGGGGTGTTACATTAGGGATGGGAGGGCTAATGATAAGTTTGATATGATTATGACAAAATTGCATTCATTTATTTTTTATATTTCACGCCATGCTCTTACATGCTTATGAATGTCATGAATGATATAGGTATTTCGTTTTAAGGCCTAACCTGAGGAGACATAGGTTTTTGGTGCATTCGCTCATCTACCACTTCTGTTATATCTAGGAATGCATAAAAAGCCATAAATGTTGTATGGGAACACCCACGCAACGCCCTAGGAAATGCCTCCCTGCTGCAGAGTAATGCAACGCAGCAATTTACACTGCATTGCATTACTAGAGATTTGTGAAGCCACTCTGTGGGGCTTCATAAATCTCATTTTAAATTTGTGTCGCTTTTGCACCATACATATTCTAAGAAGAGAAAAGTTAACTGTCATGACGGCTTTGCCAGTGCTGAAAATAAGATTGAGGGAATGTCCCTTGCTGTGAATCAGGCTTTACAGTCTTTGCTTTAAGTCTATTTAAGTATGTTGTTAGGGTGCATTGTGAAGTGAGTCATCCCACACATTGACGATACGGAAAGAGTTAGAGAGGAAAAGCCAGTTAACTAAAAATGTTGCAACTTTTGTTACACGATCAGCATAATCATTGAGAAAATTGGGATCTGCATGAGGGCAACAAGAGATGAGAAGGAAGTCTTTACTCGTATTAGTACTAATGTGACAATGAATCAGTAATAATGCAGAGCTGTCATGGGAGAATTCTGATGACTAGTCATTTCTTAGCTATAACTGATGAGTCACTCATTCCAAAATATTTCGACTGGCCACAATTATTGGTGACCTAAAACGTAGTAATAAAAACAATACGAAGAATATCACGGTGGTTTGAGTTGCTATAGTCCTGTGTTTCAGATGCAGGTGGAAATTAATGAATACACATTACAGAGACTTGTGTTTAGGTGATCCACTGTAAAGGAGATGTGGTAAATTATCTAAAGCTCCCTCATGAGCTGAGAAAGTTTTGTGATGCAAGAGAAAATGTAATCTGGTTACAAAGAAATGATGGGAGGTACTGGAAAGTTATAGTAGTTAATGTGTTCTGTAGAGCCAAAAGTTTCTTAGCCTTAGAAGTAGCATTAAACTGATATGAACAGATACTACAATTGATCTTAGCTGAAAAGGCAGAGAAGCGACAGTTGCAGGGGCAGCATGATGTGTTATTGTCCCATCCAGGTGCAGACATGTTTTTGTTTTGGCAGAATGCTGGCACACCCTCTGCAGGTGTATCAAGTGTAATGGCAACCACGCCATTACACTTGATAAAAAGTCGCTTTAGCCGTTGATATAATAATATGACCCTGAGAGCGGCAGTCCCACCAGAAGTACTGTTGAAGTTATACAGTAAGAAATTGACAACAAAAAAGCCTCCATGTCCTGTCTATAACAGACTACTGTCTTGGAAGTAAAACATCCATTGTATGTTGGCTTTAGATGACTTTTCCCTGGACCTAGCTCAATTAGGAAGTCAATTTGCTCGAACTTGATCCAGAGCGCAAGGTTCAATAACTGAGATATTATAAAGCTGTATCTTATTCAATGGAAGAAAAACATTGCAATGATTTAACCTATTCCCGTCTCACCATGCTATCAGCCTCATGGCTACTCCCACTGCCGCACTCCCCACCCTCAAATTGCCCAAAACCAAACAAATCATATGTCTTCAAAAGAATTCTCTTATCCCTCTTTAATTGTTATGCCTCTTCAATCAGTCACACTTCTGATTCAATCTGGTGGTCAGACATTACATGCATGCCAAAAAAATACACCTTATTGGGGTTTGATGGAGTCCTGGGTTCTCTGTCATCAATTCTGAGATGCTGTCTGGAAGTTATGAAAGTTATGAATAGTTGAATGGTTGTAATCGAATTTCAACTGATTTGAAGTTTGTGGAACAGACGTCTTACCTGTACACCACTGAAGGGTAGCCACAAAATATGATCAATTATTGTGATAGTTTGTTTATTGGAATATAGCAGTTTGGTTAGAGTCAGATTTGACAATGTCATAGAGCATTGTGTCATTGTTTAAGAAACGCTGACAACATGTCACTATGGCTTTTTGAGGAAAAGGAAAGTAGAGGGATGAAGTAAGAGAAGTCATGAGGCAAGGGACCCTCCATAGTTGAATGTATTGTGTGATAACTATGTGATATAGAGTGTTAAGACCGACCATAGAAAATGATGTTCATGTTAAGGTAGCCATAGTTAATATAGGGAGCAGTTTTAATGACTCACACAGGCACTTTCTCTCATTTCAGCAGCCAAGATGATGTAGTTCGTGGTAATTGGATTGTTACAATGTTTTGTTGTCTGTGAGAATTATTTACCTGTGTGTGTTCTATAGAGAGTGGATATTGAAGTTCAACAACTGTGACTGGGGTAAGCTGACCGTGAGGTATCATCCTGTTACAAGATATCTCTTGAAGATCGTGAAGTAGAAAATGGCTGGGAAGAAAGGTGAAGCCTTCTTATTGTGCAAAGCTCTATCCTGATTGGTCCCCTCTCCCTGAGAACCATGGGGGTTGTTGCATATGCTTGGAAATTATATCATTTAATTATGCATTGCTGAGCTAGTTAGACTCAATGCCCCTTTCAACCCTCTTGGGATCCAACGCCTTACTTTGCTCTAGCTCAAAAGAGATAGACTCCTGAGCAAATCCATTCTCACTTACCATACTAAGGCCCATATTACGCGTATGGCAGCCCATGGGACCGCCGTACACGTGTTGGCAGTCCACCGACCACCACACTGCGGGAACACCTGCTGTATTACGACTACGGCGGTCGGACCACCACAAGACCGCTGGCACTGCCGGGATCAAGGAGTCCCGCTGGGCCGGCAGTCTTTCACTGGCAGGAATATGCTGGGGGTGCTGCTGCTGGCACCACCAAGCATATTCTAAGTTGCCATTTCACCGCCCTTTTCAAGGCGGTGAATCCGCCATGAAAAGGGTGGCGGAATGGCAACATTAGGGGCCCCCTGCTGGATTTTGGCCTGAATGTGCATGCGGGGGGCACATGTAGCCCCCGAGATATGCACCACACCTACCTGCACGGTGTGGCATGTGTGCCACACTGTGCAGAAAGTTGCAGTTGGCGCTCTACATGATATACTCTTCTATGAGCCTAGCAGTCCGCCGCCATCAGACTGCTGCAGGACCACCCGCCAGACCTGGATTAAACTCCTAATCTCGTGGGCGTTCACACCACGGGTTTGGCAGGCCTACAGTTGATGGTGCATTGCACTGTCCCTTGTAGGACCGCCAAAGTCGTAATAAGGCCCTGAATCTTTCTATTTGCTATTTTGAATAGCTCTGAATTAACTTGACCCATGTGTCTATAGGATGATAATCGATGTATGACTGATTGCATAATTTGAGTTTTTAACTTTGTTAATCTGCTACTAAACCTTGATGATTTGTAAATCTCTGTTAAACATTTGGAGCCTAATGTGCTTCGCTTTTATTGATGTATTGCTGATTTGTCAATGGGAAACCTCAGTAGGGACTAAAGATTCATCTGCCGCTTGTACTTGAGTTTGCACTAAAGTCTTGCAAGGTGCAAATCCAATCCCCTCTGCAACAACAGTGACAACCAAGAAGGATTTTATGGGTGAAGAGGATGAAAGCAGCAGACTAAATGCCCTGCATCTGAAGGTCATCCAATAGAGACAGAAGAGGTCAGATTACATTAATTTCCCATTGAGTAGAGTGGGTATATAAAGGGAACATAAACTCTTTTTTCTATGCATATACTATTTATAATGGCACGAAGAACCTTAAAAGATCAGGAGCCAGTCCTCTATTACGTCATTACTTTACAATAAATGTCCACCATCATATGTCAGGCGGCACCCCTGCACCTAACAAGTTGATATGACATCATAGTGTTTTAAAGCTATTTAGTCTTGAAGCATCCTCTGTCCTCAAGTAAGATGAAAGAGGTATCCGACTCCTTCCATGCCCTGTCTGTAATACCTATTAGACAGGAGCAAAGTTGCCATCAGTGCAATGTAAGTGGGCACGGTCTAGTTCAAATGAGTCGCTGACTTTGCCTAGATTTATACCACAGATGTAGGCACCTGAATAAAAAGGTACTGGTTGCACGCAATACCAGTGCACCAACAGTGCAGTTAAGTCACAACTTACCAAGTTAGTGTGTGCACATTTCTTTTTCTGGCAGAAGCATAAAGTTCCACTTTTTCAGAGCTGGTCCCGATGTAAAGCAGGACCATAGGCTGCAATACTACCATAATCCAGCACCATGAGAGCTTCCATTTTTGAGAAGGGTGGTAGACCATCTCAAAATTGTCTAGCAAATCATTATCTACAAATTACAGTTATTCAGCAATGATTGATGACCTCAGTTTGTCTTACAATAAAAAATAGATGTAGGTGTACAATTTTCATGTTACCGGAGCCGTACTAAAAGCTAAAATCAGCATTTGCAAATAAAAATTCTAAAAAGCCAGGCAAAGCAAGAGGCAGTGACTAGAATTACGCCATGGTAATGAATGGCAAAATGGACAGTTCAGCCCTGCATGTTACCCGTGCCTAAGCTTGGTTTCTAAACAGGGTAATGACTGATATCTTCAATTAAAGGGCTCAAAATGCAAGCCTGGACTACTGGCTTTGCCAATGATTTTTTTGAAAGTCTCTTTGTGTTTTTGCACTGTGCTCACAGATGCCTCTATTTTGCTTATGATAAAGCAACTGTCACTGGCTGGACTGCCAGCAGGGCCACAGGAATTATGTAGCAGGGGAAGAGCAAATTATGTGGCAGGGTTGGCTCAATTATTTGGCAAGAAAAGGCAAATGATGTGGCATAATGCAGCACATTTTGCGACAGTATTACTATTATTTTGTAATTTTCACACATGGGAGTACAGTCTGGGCAAATATTGCATCTCGTTAGTACCAGTTTAAACATCAGAAACAGCAATAAGCAACTGAAAGATCACCCTTCAATCTTTCCAAATGCGTGGTAACACGAGTCACCGGGTTTTTAGTTACTCTTTTACAGGTTTGAGCTAGAAACAATTCTTTTAAAGCTATACATTATGCAGCATGGTAGATGATGGATTATATGGTAAATGTGGAAAATCCATTATTATGCTGAAATGGTGCAGCCACAGAATCACATAATTTCAGTGGCCGTGGCTACCAGTAAGACCTTGAACGGACTAGACAACTTCCTGATGTTCTGAGTTTTTCCTCCGCTTAGAACAATATGTTTTGCCTGGTAGAGGGGTCCAGAATCCTACACAAGGATGACTGGATTCAAATTTGTGACCTATAGGTTGCAAATAGGTCTTAAAATCCAGTGACTTAGGTTATGCTTCTACTTTCAACTGCTTGGTTATGATAGTTATGAACGATAGACCTCTAATGACCATTATTGGCTTACCTTGTTCTCGAGGAATCCATGTCCAGGACTAACTTTGCTAGGTGCTTCCTCTGTTTTTGGATGTTGGGTATCTCCACCTGAAGGACCCAAGGAAGAAGATAATATGTGACCAACTTGACACTGTCAACCAAAGAGGTTTGGTAAGATGCAATGAAAGATCACTGTCCCTTTAAGGCTTAGTTAACAACAATGACTCTCTGTATTGGCTCATACAGAACTACAAGTTGTCAGGTGAATGTTTCTTCTTATAAAGAGTTTGTAGAATTTGCTAACAGCCTGATAGGGCAGGGGTAGAATTAATTACTGTAAGGTTGTCACATGCCAAATGCAGCCTGACATTTGAATAACTCTGATCCAGCTCTGCTGGCCTTTCATCAAGTTTATCTGTTTTCTTATGAAGTAGCTGTACTGTAACAAGCAATTGTAGAAATATAATAACACTTGGGTCCAGATTTACTAAGATTTGGCACATGGCAAGGCAGCAACACAACTTGCTGTGCTGCGTCAAATGAAGAGAGCAGAAATGTGCAATATTTACTAATATACGGTGCATTTCTACAAGTGCCTGTGTTACAAAAAAGATTGTTTCTGTGCAGAAAGGGACACCTTCCTGTACAAAAACAATCCTCAGAGGCATTTTCCTCCTTCTAAGTGTGCTGCAGAATGCACAAAAGAAATATAAAAAAAAAAGAAATACCAAGAAATACCAGGGGAAAAAAGAAATACCAAGGAGAAATATATCTGGAAATGCAACAAAAACCATGGGTGGATGCATGGAAATACACATGCTCTACCCATGAAACACCCTCCCAACGAAGAGTAACGAAAGCCAGCAGCTTGCGCTGTACTGTGTTACTCCAGATTTACTACGCCATGCAAGGTGGCTTTACATGGCTCAGTAAATCTGACTGAAGGGCTTGTGTTGCCTTCCGTCGCCTTGTGTGATGCAATGGCGACGCAAGCCGTTTTCAAATCTGGGCCCTACAGCTTTAGAAAAAAAGAATAATATGCAAAGCCAAACTGTTATGAGGCTTACATTTAAAGATGACTTGGACAGTGCCATTCTCAAACTGATTCAGTCTCATTCATTCATTTGGACTGAGGATCTATCAAGTTAGACTCTAAACCATAAAGGGTCAGCCACATACATTTCAGAGCAAGATCCGACCACTCTCTCTGTCTGAAAAGAAATGGCCTCTCTTTCATCTTACCACCCGGAAGTGGCATTGGAAACACTTACCTCAGCCAGAACAAATAAAGGTTCTATTACATCTCGTTCCACCTCCACCTCAAAGTGTGTCAGCTCCTGTGCGAGTTTATCCTCGGCTTCCCCACATAACCGGAGCATCTTCCTGTGAAGAGACAAGAAAATGCCTTTTCAAGCAGGACAGCACATTATCACAACAGTCTCGGAGTACAAGAAGAGGAACAAGGGTACGGCTTTAGTTTAGGGGGCCCGTGGGTCATGCTCTCCCAGGAACTGTAAGAACACCAGTTCTTGAGCAAAGAGTGTTATACAACAGCAGGGTTTGTAATTTAATGTAAACTCTTTATTTACACTTTCCACTACCGTTAATCACTTCTAGTGTACACAATGGACATATCAAAGTGAGGCTTGAGCAAACGGCTAGTTTTAGTGTAAATTAATGTTGTGTATTACCAAAATATGAACTTACACAGTATGGAACATTTAAAGAGAGTGTCTGCAATTCATACCAGACTACAGAGAACCAAACTAATTTCCTAAATGAAAATGATGACATGTTTAAATCAAATGTAGTTATCTACTTGTGCACATCAGGGTACAACTAATTTGTATTTGAATATTTATTCTCCCAGGGTTCTTGCACTCCATCATTATTTATATTATCCGCACACAGCCCCAATATTTACTATGCAAGTGAATTCCTAGGTAATTATTTTTCTTGTTAATAACTGGACCTTAAATTTATAGGCAACTAACTGACACAAACCACTAAACACCTCATGAGTACAGAACAAAATAGACATCAGTCACAGCCAGCTCACAATGTTTCTGTTAACTTTGGAAATTGTTTCTCGGTGTGCAAATGTTAATTTAATGAAAAACCAGACTATGGGTTATAAAAGGCATCCTGACTCATTTACTATACTAAACATGACTCTCAACATCATTCTAATACATTAATTATTCGACACCTCCCTTTGCTCTCTGCACAAATCAATTCTCCACACTATTTGGCTCTAATGCCACCTCACCGGTACCTTTCCAATTCTCTAGGTCTTCCAGCTTTTCCAATTTTCTGTGCTTAATTGTGTTATAAAAGGCCTAATGAACACCTAATTACCATTTGCCTAGCCAGGTCTTTTGCCCCCTATGGTCCCTCAGTGAGCCTCCCAACCAGCACCACTATATCTCCAGGCTTCACCATATTCTAACTATGAGCACTCAAAGCTACCAAACTAAAGTGGACACTGTGCACCTCAAAGCATTGAGGATGAGTCCAGGTGGGACAGTAGGGAATGAAAAAGGGACGATGATAAAGAGCACATGTCAAGCTAGAAGCTCTTGTCTGAACATTTGTTTGTGCTTGGAAGCTAGAAGAAATGGAGAAAAGACCTCGTAGATAGACTGGTGTTCGCCTAAGCGCTAGTATCACACTGGATACACTGAGAATGCATCGAGAACAGTCAGTCTAAGGCACACAACAGATAGGTAATAGAAGAGAGGGCAGGAGAGACAGGAGGAAGAAGTAGGTGGTGAAGGTTTCCCTTGGTACGTAGGCACCTCAGTGTATAGCGGCGTCATGGTTAAGAGGACGAGCCCTCCACAGAGTGCTGAAAGGCTAGGCTCTAGAACTCTCTCAAGATCCCCCTACGCCAATTAGCCAGCTTGTTCAGGGAAGACCCGGGGCTTTTAGCTCCCTAAGTGTGGTAGAAGCTAATGTCTAGGATCAGATGTGAGGAGAGTAGGGCGTGCAGGGCACAGAATGCTCCTTATTTTGCTCCAATGGCAGGAAAACTCTTTACACCTGGGCTTGATAGAGGCCTGATGGCACAACAGCGGTAGTCCTACCTTTGCAATACAGCACAGTAGAAAGAGAAACATGTTATCGTCATGACCGGCCTGAAAACTCTTGACAAGGCTATTACAATAGTTTGACGAAGGGGAATCAAAGTCTATGGTTTTCAATGTTAGTCTGAAAGGCTCATTCATGTTTAATGCTACATTTTCAATGACATGTTTCACATGGTGACTTGCACAAAAAACCTATAGTGCCATGTCCTAAGAGACAGAGACTGTTAGTGTCCAACTTAGTACCCCCATTTTCCATCGATCGATCATAGTGCATCTGGAGCCCTAACCCCATATTGTTCTACACATAAAACTCTGATACCGAGGGTGACACCCACGCCTGTGCAGCATTTTCCTCTCTGATCAAGAAGGCTTCAGGATCTGCCTTCAGTGTTATGTATCTTTAATTGTGGTCCCTTGGTAAAAAGGAGAACAACCAAGCACCAGCACCACCTGACGGTGGTGGTCATGGTTTGCTGCTAGCTTATGTTTTTGGCTGTCCTCTACACCACTCCAATCCAAATAAGATCCACCTTCTCCGCCACAGTCCACTGCTGAATATTCACTGTACTGATGTGGGTGCTGTAAACACAAAACAGTGAGGTATTGCACTGCACTTTTGTCAGGTTTAGGGTCAACACAGCAGGTCTTCCATGCCTATGCCACACTACCTCCCTAATAGAACGTTTAAATGGAAATGGAACCAACCTCCTTTCGAAGTGTATAACCAGAGGGGAAAGGGAGGAAAACAGAAGATCCAGACTGGATTTGACTGGAGCTTGAATAATGTATTCATGGCTGCAGATGTATGGTGTGTAGTTACACCATTAAATCAAAGGGCTGAATTGGCTAACTTCTGCTAGCCATACACTGCAAAACATATTAAATCATAAGAGTACTTCTGAACTCAACCACCTCCTCACATTAAATTGTGACCAGATGTTTAAGGTTTTAACAACTTCCTCAAAAGTAAAGGCGCTGATGAATGCAAGGGTAACCAGGATACCACCCAACTAAACAGAAGTAGCAAAACAGAAATCTGCCATACAAAAGGTTAAGAGATAACAATGTACAAGTAGACAAACTAAACAAATCTGAGGTAACCAAGGGACAAAACAAAATAAAGCTGAAGAAATCAAAGCTGAGTAAGAACAGAAATGATAATCAGGAACCTTACAACATCTTTCATGTGCTACATCTTCCATGTCCTGTATATTCTCCATCCCACCTTTAATCTGTGCTCCACCCTCCAAAGGCTCATTTACCAACCTTATATTGACATGACACTACTCTGGCATACCAAACAACGCAGTTCACTCTTAACTCTTTTCTGAGGTTTGCAAGAGAATAAACTTGGATCTGTCATGATGGACGGTGAATATCATGTCATGAATCCTCACAGTTCCGCTTGCCCACAAAAATCCCCTGTGCTGGAAGATATGAAAAGTTTGCTGGGAAATCTACGATGGAACTCTTTAACTTAGATGCATGTACCCATGAGGTAGGCTCACAGGACTTTTCTGGTTTGTCAAGCCATTTAAATCCAAAAGCATATTGCAATTATCCTTTCCTGATTCAAGAATCTTATATGGCATATATCTTAAAATCAGGTTGTCCCTCAACCAATACCTCTGGAAGAGGGTTCTGTCCCTGTTAGTAAGGTGACTTAACCAGGGAAATGTACAAAAGGACACCTGCACTAGTTATGAGGAAGCTGTAACCATAGTCCTGTTACTGCCACCATCAACAACACTTTGACGTGGACTCAAAAATGAGGAGTGAAATTTGGATGACTTTTTAATATGCTCAAGGAATTCAAGGATAGCCATATCATATGTCCCCGCTTCAATGTTATGGCCTGCTATCTATGACTGCAAATGTTTTCTGATCCAGTTGTGCCTTCCCTTACTATACCACAGCTGGTTTGCGAATGTCCTGAATATGTTGCAAAAAGAGCTTCACAGGAGAATGTATGTAGTTTAAAACTGTGATGGGCAGATTCTAGGATGAATGTCATAAGTACAGTAAAACAGGGAATAACCTATATATGCGTGTATTGAATAGTTGTAGGAAAATTCAGCAATACGAAACCACATTCACCTCTCATGCGGCCAGTTCATAAGAAAAAATGAAGATATTGTTAAAATATCTTATTTACTCTGTCTGCCCATCTGCCTGGTGGTGGTGTTGTAGTTGATTTGCAATGAATGGTACCCAGTTTAGTCAACATTTTATTCCAAAGTCTAAAAATGAACTGTGCACTCCTATCTATAATGATGAGCTCTGATAACCATTGAACATGGTTATCTCTCTAAAAGCACCATAGCCAATCTAGGAGCTGATGTCAGATTTCCTAAAGGAATCAAATAAGCCATTTAAAAAAAGAGCCAACTGCTACTTGTATCATAGTCAGACATTGAAAGGGAGGCAAATCAACACTAAAATCCATTGAGAATCGGTCCAAGGTTGGCTGGGCACAGGGAGGAAGTGTAATAGGCCAGCTGGTATTCCATAGAAGGTTTTGTTTGTGCACATACAGTACATTTCTGGATGTATTGTTCAATAGTCTTTTGTATTCATGGACACCAAAAAGTGCATTCTGCCAATTCCCTTGTTTTCCTAGAGCCATGGTGATCAGATGCACTTGTGTCATGCATCAATTAACTTAATCATTGCTGTTGATCTTCTACTGGAATGTAAAGTCTGTTCTTATGCAATAAAAACCCCTCCCTGAAGATTTCTCTGGTTTGGTGATTCTTGTAACCACTACTCTTTATTCACCTTAATTTTTCACATATCTTTTTGAGAAAATCTGCAGCCTTATTATAAGCTGTGTCAATATAGAAGAAACAGGCATGTGCCATTCTTCCCCCTGTATGTGCTGTGATATTGCATCAGCCTTTCCCTGCCTCTCCCTGGTGCATGTGTGATTTTGTATGGAAAATGGTGAAACAAACAATTTTCATCTTGCATGTCTGGCATTAGATCATTTCTTAGACTTGTCCGAAGATAGGAGTTGATGTAAAAGCTTTTTTTCAAAAACCTAAATGCCTCTTCCTGTTCTTTTCCCCAAATAAATTGTTCTCCTTTGTTAGTCAATTGTGCAGTGGGGAGGACAATGGTTGAAAAGTCTTGTATAAATTGTCTGTAAAAAGTTGCAAACCCATGAATGTTTGTATCTTGTTCACATGAGGTTGCGGCCAATATAATAATTTCATCCTTTTGATAGTCCACCGCAACTCTGAAAGATGATATCACAAATCCTAGAAAGGATATGGAAGAGGTCTCAAAGCAAAATGTCCACTGTCTGGCATACAAGTAGTTTCGGAGACATTGTAAAACCTCTCCCACATGCTCCTTGTGCTCTGTTATGGAGTCCGAAAAAATACGAATGGCATCTAAATATATGTCAAAGGTGTCTAAGCTGTCACGAAATATATTATTAACAGAGTGTTGAAATGCAGCTGGTACGTTGCAGAGGCCAAACAGCATGAGCAAATACTCAAAATGGCCATACAATGAGTTAAAAGGTGTCTTTTGATTATTCAACTCTTGATGGTAACCAAATTGTGGGCTCCTTTTTGGTCTAGTTTGGTAAATACTACCACTTCCTTTACTTGAGCCAATAATACCGAAATTGAAGGTAAAGCAAAACAACCTATAGTGGTTATGGAATCTATTTACTATAATCAACAAGGTCTATAATTTGCATTAGGTGTCAAGATAAAAAAAGATCACCGCTCCTGCTGGTGAACGTCCGAAGAATCCTTTCTTTATGTTCTTTTCCAGATACTCTTTCAGTGCTTCTTTCACAGTGAGGGCTAGATCCTGCCATGATGGTTTTTTGCCCCAGGGATCAAGTTGATGGTGCAATCTTATCTCTGATGGATAAGCTCTCTTCTCACTAAAGACATTCAGAAAATGTATTTTCCAAATCTGTTACATTTCGAAACAGCTAAAGGCTTTCATTGCAGTGTGTGACGCAGACCGGGACGAGGAAAACAATGCTCCTGGCAAACATTTGATAATTGTGTTCATCTAATTATTACTATTTGCAGGGTATGACAATAAAGCCAAGTCGTGCATAACATGACCATATTTGCAAATGCATTGGTTAAATATGCAAGTTTCAACATGATCCTCTTCGGTAACCGCAGTCTCTTCTTCTGTCATCACATCTCCTGATGCTAAAGAAGTTCAATTATATGGGTTTAATAATCCCAAATCCTTCCTTTCTTTGCAGTCAAATACTGGGCTGGGAATGAAATGTCTAATCCATAAAACACCCTGTACCTCCACTGTCAATCAATGCCATTGTTTGTAGTGGTCTTGTTGGAATAGCTCGCATAACTTCTACAAGGAAATGTCTTTTATCAGTAGCACATTCTTCTAATTGAACTGAGCCCACCCTGGATTAGCTGATCACATTCAAGCTTTTTGCTTTCCCAAAAGCTGGAGACATTGCTTTACAAGCAGCCGCGGTCCATGTAGGTAACTGCGGTGGGGCGTCGTGAGGGGGATTTTGAGGGACGATGCAGGGAGAACATTCATAATTTATTCAATTTTCCCTATGTCTCGTCCATCGAAAACCCCCCCAGGCGGCCCCACGCGGCCCCACCGCTGTTACCTGCACAGACCGCGGCTGCTTACAAGAAAACCGAATTGGCTACAGTGTAAGCAAAGTATTTCTGTTCTTCAATTCTCTTTTTCCTCTTTAGTAAGAGGTCACCGTAAGGATCCAGTCTGCATTGGATCCACAGATCCTGTGTCATTCTGATTCCTCGTGGAAGAATTTAAAGGCACCTAGAACCTGGGTGCCCATCTTCTTTCATATTTTCAGGATTTTTGCTGTGCATGTATTTGGAAAGTTATGTCTGTGGGTCGATTCACAACCAGTGCCAAGATTTCTTGCAACTCCTCCCCAAGAACATCGTAAAAGGGAGCAGCTGCTGATTCATTCGTCCAGCTTGCTTCTATCTGAAGTTACTAGAACTGCCTAATACATGTATTGAGGTATTTACTTCCTTGCAGTAATGTAAGTAGACCTATATGTGCTGAAGTCTCTGGCCATAGCAGAATGCTATTATGAATCATTGCAGCAACTGGTCAAAATTATTGCAAATGGCATTATTTCATTACTTAGATGAATGGCCCAATGCATCATTCATCAAATATAATAACATAAAGGGAGCTTTAAACAATTGAGTTATTAAATGCTAAGGCAACATCATAAAATGTAATTTATACTGAGCAATGAAGGCCCAGGATCCACTAGAACCCACAGCATACTTTTACGGTGAGACTAAAGCAGTAACCCAACTTCCTGCCTCAGGTGCTGTTTTCAGTCTTTGATCAGGAGACAACCTTTCAGGATTCACTCTAACTGACCCCGTATCTCTTCTGCTAGGAGCAGCAGCACGGTTTACCCCCAGAGTGGATAGCTGGAAAGTATTTTCTTTTTGGGTGTTTCCCATGCCACCTTAAATCTTAGTAATAGCTTGAGGTAACACTTGTAAAGGATGAACATCGGAATTCGCTGGGCCTAGAAAACTGTCAAGATTAGGATGTTGCACAGCACGTCTTTGATGCCAATCCCAAACTTCCTCTATAAAATAACCTGGAAATGGAAATGGAATTGGAACCCATTTCTGGGTGCATATCCAGAGTGGAAGAGAGTGGAAGGTGGAAAACAGAAGATCCAGGCCGGGGTCAGCTGGAGCCAGAGATTTATGGTTTATAAACAGAGCGTTGCTCATAGGGCAAGTTTGGGCAACCTCTGCAGACCGTATATTGCAAAACATATCAGGCCAAACGAGTACTTCTGAAGTGAACCAACTTCCCAGTATGAAAGTGACCAGTTATTTGAAGTTTATCTGCTTCTCCAATAGAAAAAGGGCAGATGATCTCAAGGGTAACCAGAATGCACACCTTAGCAGTGGGAGAAAAAAGAACAGAACTCTACAGTACAAAAGGTAAGAGAGGTACCAAGGTACAAGTAAAAAAACGAATCAAATGAAAGTAAACTGAGGAACAAAAAATGTAAAGTGAGCAAATCTGAGTGCAAATAGATGCAATAAGCTAAACCGTACAACACACAAAAGATATTAGACAAGTTGTTCATTGCATACTATGTCTATATAGCACAGGAACCTCTCCACCACTACCTGATCCCTGACCGGTGTCTCCTGCATCCCACCCGTAATCTGTGCCCCAGGCTCCTAAGGTTCATTATCCATCTCTTTCAATGACCTGATGATACAGTGACTTTCCAATAAAATTTGCCTTGCTTTCAAATAGTTTTTCGGGTTTGCAGGATAATGCAGCTGGACCCATTATGATGGACAGTGAACAATGGGAAAAAAATATCCCTATGCAACAATTGGTCTAAACAATATTAAGACCTAAACTAACGCATGTATAATGTAGGAGACTCAGTGTACACAAGAATCTAATAAAACTTCATTTTATTAGTATAAAATCATTCGATTTAATCATAAAAGTTATATAAATAATTCCACATTTATAGAGTACTGAACAGTATCATAGCAGCGTTCATCACAAAATAAACACGACAGTAAAATACTTCTGACAAACATGTGCATAATGACTGAACATGGCAAAAAACTCAAATGGTTTTATAATACAAAATTAAGTCAAAATATGATATGTCCAATCTTTCGAATGAACCATGATTTCATCCAGTAGCTGAGTTTTGGATCTTCTACACACGTTTCGGCGTGCAGGACGCCTTTTTCAAGAAAGCCACAATAGTTCTGTCAAAGTAGTGGAAAGTAACCAAATGGAATATAGGCAATATATATGGATGAAATATAATAGTATGTATGCACTCTCTAGTAAAATCATAAGGCGCTTGAACCCAAGCTGCCTGGAGTAGAGTCAAAGCTTAGGTTAAAGGAATTATCCGATAAAACTGCTTGTAAATGCAGTCACTGTGTCGGCAATGGACATACAGTCCTTCTCCACTGAGGAATAAGTTGACACAATGAGGGTACTACCTCAAATGCTTGCAATATTTGGAAGGCAGCCGAGGATAGTCCTTGATGATCTATGACCGACCGTCTTGCTTGGTAGGTTTCAGCAAGAAGAACGTGATGATCAATCGGACTCTCAAAAACCTGCTTTGGTGACAAACTGAGCAACAGTAATGGCTAACAGTAGCAACTACTACTGGACGCGGGTAGTGGGGCGGTAGGGTAGGTGGGGGATAAAGTAAAAACTTACCTGGAACAGCTGCCCGCCGCCTCTCCTCCCTCCCCGTCCTTGTCCTCTTCCGTCTTCCTGTTTCCAGTCCCAGCCGGTAGCAGGAAGCACCCGGGCACACAACTTACCTTAGCCAATCACAATGCTGCAAAGCAGCATCGTGATTGATCTGAGCACTGTGGTTCGGCGCTCACATGCAAACAAGAAGCCTGTGCATGTTTCTCATCGGGCTGTGTAATGCAGCCTGGTAGAGAACATGCAAAGTGCCAAAGGGCCGTACAAACAGTCATGAGCAAATAGGGAGTGCAAACCACTCCTCCCCTGCTCTGGCCAGCCCTGCCCCGCCACTGACTGCAATAGGGAAAATAAAATGATAATACCGTTAAGTTATTATCACTTCGTTTTTCCTTTTGAGCAGTGAGGCGACGCTCCTCCCCCTTAGCGGAGGAGCCGCTACTGATGCCAAATCCGTAGATGAATCAAGAGTCCTATACCCGGCTACTCACAGTAAAAGTTAGTGGTCAACTGTGCCCTTCTTGTATTCGTCTCTCATCCCACAATAGATTCTGACATTTTGCTTCTGGTCATAGAGCTCCCACGACACAAATCATGAGTATAATGAGTCTTACCCAAGCAGAGAGTCATCTCCAAGGATAGTGGAACCTTCCATGAGGCACTGGGCCAAAGTGGTCAAAGGCAGCTTTTTCTGAAACAGAAAGAAATTCATTCAGGACTGAAGATAAAGGGAAAGAATGGTTACAGTAGAAGAAGAAAAGACGCCGGACCAAGACAAAAACTGGAGAAGAAGAATAATGCTTACAGTTAAACAGACATTTGTCACCGTTCACCTCACTGGTTATAATGGAATTCTGGAATTATATTTTGTAACGTCGTCACGACACTCAAATATTTTATTGCTCTGTTTTCTACTGTACTAGGTTTAAAGTTCATTTCCAAGCCCGGACGGGCTTATGACGTTACCAGTGGGGAGGCGATTGTTTTTAGTAGCCAATGATATCAAGTTGGACTACTGGAACACCCTCCAGACCGCGCTTTCTAAAAAAGCATCCAGGTGGTTCGGTATCAGCTGTTCCATATGGAGATGGTATGCTGATCACAAGCATACTTCAGGTCAATGCAATCACATCCTTTTAATTCTTGTTACACAGACTCGTGATCAAAGCACAGTGGAGATGTTTATCCTTATTACTGACTTGAAAAGCCCTCAAGCCTTGAGACTAAGAAATATCAAGATGACAACCTCACCATCGCTGGAGGTTAATGCCAGTGTATTTAACCTGAAAGCATAATCCTACCCTTATCCCTTAAACTTATACTAAACCTCTCCATACCCCTTTTGAAGCATCTTTAAATAATTTAATACATTATCTCTTGGTTAACTAATCCTGACGTAAACACTTTTACATGTATGTTCTTGGCCGTGCTTCACTGCATTGTAAAGTTTCCCTTCAGTGGTTTCTTTAGTATGCTATTTATCTGTAACAACTTTTCTCTGGAGGTTTATCTGTAAAAGCATTTCCATGTGCAATGACGTCTCGCAAGGAGAGATCCTATGTAGTTCTGTGCGAATTTTAGCAAGCGCCCGACGTAAGAGATGATGCTGGAATCGAAATAAGCAATTAGACTTAGACAAAACATGGAGAGAATATCTTGGACAGTCCCAACCCTAGCACAGAGAATACTTCTAGCTTCCTGTGGCTGCTGCAAGCTCTTACCTGTGAGATTCATGATGAGTCTCCTGCATGCAATCCTGCTGCTCCTTAGTCATTGGCTGAGACACTGCATGGTGGGTTGTCGCAATGCATACATTGCTAACAATGTCACTCGAAGGGGAATCGCCCTGGAAGGGGCATTGCAGAAGTAAGGCAATGTATAAGGCAATTTATGACCGATGCCATATCATGCGTGCATTTCATCGCTGTTGGCAGGGGGATCATTATTTTATGGACTGTTTATATTTAATGGACAAATTTACTTTGTGAATGCATTTCATGTCTGATTGTGTCATGTGGTATTTATCTACTATTAATATGTCATGGGCATTTTATGAACTAATGGACTTTTATGGATGGTCCATTCCCTTGGCACTGTTTGTAACTTGTAGCATATCTTGTTATGTTGGATCTACTTTCCATTATTGCACCTTCAGGGATTTGATGGAAATTCCATGCTCTGTTGCCATTTTATGCAACTAAATTATGGTTACAAAATCTTTGAGACATTACATTTTTCATGGTCTGATGCATGTGTTGTCGACATCCCATGGTCGGTGTCCTTGCGTCATTTCATAAACTGGTTACATTGTATGGGATTTTACATGTCTAATGACAACTTTTCGAAGCATTTCGTGGCAGATGTGCTAAAAATCTGAATTTATTTGGAACAAATTCAGATGTTTTCGGTATAATATATTTTGTGAAAGGGTTTTAAAATAATGGCATTACTGTTTTGTCTGTGGATTTCATTTAGAGGAGATTTCCTGGAAGGTTTCATGGCCTAAAGAGGAATCCTATATTTTCAAACAGAACAGAATTATTAGGAGGCAGAGGGGACTGGAAATGAGTCAGGCAAAAGTTAGACAGGTGCCTTTGCCAGAATTGCACTTGCTTTGGGATGAACTCTGTCTCAGTTCCATCAACTGAGGTTTAGCCTTCTGTGGGAATTCGACCCCAAGCAGAGTCAACTTCTCTCCAGTCTAATTTGTAACTTGTTCGAAGCCAAAAAACACAGCCGGTGTCCACATCTCCCAATATAGCAGCCAAGGAATTGAATCATATGTTCCAACAACTGCATCCGAGCGTGGGGAAATATGTCTTCATTGGTGTGCACCTTACACGCCATTCAGGAAAGAGGTGGAAATGCCTGATGAGACCATGGATGCTCAAGAGCCTGATGCAATTTCCGGTTCGCCCAAGTTTCCTAGTAACTTATGTTTGCAAGTGACCGCCCTTTGAACAAGCTTCTGAACACTGCCACAGCAGGGCAAAGGACAACGAAAGAGAATTAACAGACTTCCTGGTACATAAAGCTCTGTGTTTATGCCATGAATCCGCTTTTACATCACGTTGATGTAACAGTTCTACTTTTTCTTTTCTGTTCTAATTATACATTTTACCATTTGTTTTGATTTTGTTTGCATATGTAAGCCATTTCTCCCGATTGGGCAAGTAAGTCTCATCATTTTAGATCATGTTTTGTCTACATTTTGGAATTTAGAGGGTAGACATTTTAAAAGCACACCTTTTCTTTCCCGAGTAAGCAAATAAAGGTTGTTCACTGTTGACAATTTTTCCACAAATACAATTATTTTGTTGCAGAGGACTGAATGACGTTTAAATGCGACCTAAATGCAAAGGGGCACATGCATCAAGGTAACCATTTGCAATTACCAAATAGCGAATTTTAAGGATTCGCTATTTAGTCATCGCAAATGCCTATGCATGAAGGATTCGCAAATAATTTTGTGAATCCTTAACATTCCCTTATAGCGATCCGCAAGTTGCTAATCTCTATTGGGGACGTATTCCCATACATCCACATGGGCCTTCCATCAATGAATGGCAATGCATTCGCAATTTGCAATTACCAGATTGGTAATCGCAAATTGGAAATGCAAATCCAAGGGTGCCTGGGGGCCTAAGGCCCCACTAAAGCACCCCCAAAAAGGTATGTCTGCACAAGTGTAGCACACATGCCCTAAAGGCATGTGTGTGCTAAATAGTGCATTTAAAAATGCATTTTTTGTGCATTTTTCCATGCATGCACAAATTATCATCAACTTGAAGTTGATGGTAATTAGCGTTTCCTAAATGCACAGTCGCATTTATGAAATGCTACATGCATCTCAAATTAGGAAATCGCAAATTGCAATTCCCTAAATGCATTTGCAATTTAGGTAATTCCAAACAATTGTGATTACCTATATTGAGAATGCTATATGGTACATGCATCGGAAAAGGCATTTTTCAAGTCGCAAATGGGCCAATTCTGCGAATAGGTCTATTTGTGACTGGTCACATGGTTGATGCATGTGCCCCAAAGTTCTCTAAATCCATGTTTTGATATAACCTTTCCTGAAAAATCGTATAAATTCCACACACCTCTTCGAGGCGCTAGTAACTGCCTGGTATTAGATATCACTACACTATCTTCAACCAGTGGGTGTTGAAATGACAACTGTTCGGATATATCTTTTTCATACGTGATCTTGAGTTGTTTGCTAATATCTTTAAAGTAAACCATCTTCTCATGAGCCATTGTCACCTCAGTGCCAGACACACCTGGCACTCGCAAATATGTCCTGCAGCTTAATAGGAACAGTCGCTATTCTAATTTAACTGCAAGATCTGACCTTGGTGACCTCCCTGTCCACTGAATATCCTACAAAGTATATCAACATCCTTATCAAGGAGGACTCCCACAACCCATATGTGCCATTAAAGTGCCCGCCTGATGCATACCCATAGGCTATGTTCACAGTGGACCACAGCTGTATGCAGAACAACTATGAGAGACAATCTTCTGCAACAGTAAGAATTAGGTCGTCATTTAGAGTTTGGCAGAACACGAGCACTGCTGTAAACTGGCAGTGCCCCTGCCTTGTCAGACTTGTGGTAAGCGCACTCTACTGAGCATCATAGGAAGCACTGAGTTTACACCGGCAGAGGCTCAGCGGGCTCCTCCATCATAAACCCTTGATCTGGTGGGCGATCTGCCACAGGGCTACCAGAGTACACTGGCGCTTAACCTGCCCTATTTTGGGTAGGGCGATGGCCACTCATGTCCCTCCCAGGGACTGCTATACAAATAATGCACAATAGAGTTGTTTTTTTTATTTTTACACAAATCTTTGCCCAGCAGGACCCACTCAGCTTAGTTTAGCGCCATCAATGGAGCTACTTCAGCCGCCAACCTTCAGGCCCTAAATTACCTGGTTAGACTAGATTAGGTGATGGATCATGAGGAAGCCTAAAAACAGTAAAGATTGGGTAAGTGAAATCTGGTGGCCTGTGTGAGATGTTGACACTACCACATCTTGTTTTCCTTCTCTGGACAGTCTTGCTTGTTTTAGATGTTCATAAACAGCTCGCAGAGCTGTCTGCCCCTTAGGATACATGCTGCCATGATGCCAAGGTGGTTCAGTATGTGAACTCCCAGTGCTACCTTTTGCTGTGGTCTGATGATGGTCAAGCAATTGATTCCTGACAATCCCACTTTATGTATGTATGCATTCTCTCGATGTCTTCTAGCAATCCGTCAATACTTGTTTTCTTACGGTATGCCTGTGTCACCTAGATCCTCTTCGTGTGGAGGGCCCTGATCTAAATGTCTTCCTCTTAGACATCAATATAGTCTATCAGATTCACTGGATTTACCACGGCTTTGAATTGTAATGTATTCTTATATGTCTCACAGTTCTGTTCTATGTTTAGCCCTGCCATGAATACACATCTTACAAGTAGGGACTAATGCATATGAGAATCTGCCATGAGCTTTGCACTTGGTGTACACACTGGCTCACATATATGGCAGAAGTTGGATTTCACTGACAGTTCCAATAGTATTCAAAATCAAAATACTAGGATGGATTGACCTCCTTCACCTGACATTCTGTTACTATCTCATTTAGCGCTGTTCTCTTTTCTGTATTGCCCAACAGTGCTGCTGAGGTCTGTGCATTCCACTTGTGGGACTCTCCTTGGCCAGAGTCAAAGTGATGTGAGTCATTGTGTTTGGTTAGACATGGAAATGTCTCTCCTGTGTACTTGTTTAGTAAATACTGTTTCGCGTTGGACAGCAGCTGGCTGGGATGGGTATGACCATGTCTCAGATGTTTTTCATTCATCTTCTGCATGGATATGTGTGCTGAAGGCTATGGCCTAAGAGGAATGCCATGCCTGTCTTCATCCTGCTGTTCTAGTTTTACTCATCTGGCTACCTATCTTGCAGGTACCATCTTGAGACAAGAGCCGTGAAAAAATAGTCTATGACCAGAGAAGTCATCAAAGCTATGGCCACTGCATGTGCCAGTCATTGATATCTTTAACTGAATGGAGTACAGTCATGTCAACTGGAATGCTCTTCACTACTGCACATGTGGGGGACACACACTGTGTGTAACTGGAGGCTTGAGTTAGAATGTGAAGTTCAACCATTTGGCTTAATAAAAAGGCTGGGAGAAATATTATTCTTTTAAATTGGCACAGAATCCTTTGAGACAAAAATTAACAGTCAGACCATGCGGCTATCCAATATTCCTGGAAAGAAAGTTCATTTGCTATCAGAAATGTGTACATAAGGCAAGCGGTTACATAGTCATATCCACCTCCTTTGTAAAGGATACTCGTTATCCTCTAGCTGTGTTTAAAAGTGAAACATGAAAATGTTCCTGAGTTATATATTGCTGGGTGGGTACTATAATTTTTACCACAAATAGCAGGGGGGCTTATTAAAGTATATCTCTAAAAAATGTATTTCTAGGCCTGGCATCTTTTGGGAAAGGTTTGCCACAGATTGCAAGAATATTTTTTGTCTTTCTTTAAGCACAATGAATTCAAACCATACACTTGAGGGATAGAATAAGTAAACAGTGTCTAATTAATTAATATTTTAGTACATTTATTTCTGTGCATATGCATAAATCATGCCATGCATTCAGCGGTCACAGACCAGAATTGTAAGTTATGGAATTTGTGGAGGAGATGAAGCCTGATGAACCACATGTGTTTAACTACACTTTGTAATAATGTTAAATTTGCTATTTCCATTTCACCTTATTGGACTCTTCTCTTAGGTCAATGCTGTGTTCTACTCAGCCCCTTAAATAAATCATTTATACTGAGGAAATTGCTGTTGTCCATGATATAGATCCTAACACGGGGCTTGGGGAGGTGGACCTCAGGAGGTCATTGATAGAAAACTGCCTTTACTAGCTGTATCACAATAGGTGACAATGGTTCCTCCAACAAGACTATCGCTCTACTGAGATAAAGTTTGGGGTTGCTTCTGGATAGTAAAGGGACTATTTGTTTATTGATCTTGAATGAGTTTGTTGGTCACAATTGTAGCGAATGCTCTTTTCCTATAAGTCTGAGGGCTTAGCAAACAGTGCAGCGCTCCTATGCATTGCAAAATGCAGCTTGACAGTCAGGTGCGACCCGTGCAGGTAAGAGCAGTGGGGCGCTGGGGCCGGGCGGACGGGGGATTTCGGCAGACGAAGAAGGGGGAAAATAAATTATTTATTTAATTTCCCCTCGTGGCCGTCTGTCGAATCCCACCCAACCAACCCCACCGCTCTTACCTGCACGAGCTGCGGCTGTTGACAATTCGTATTTCAATTTTAAGTATACAAACCATCAATGTCATAACTTTGGAGTCTCCAGTTCCTCACAGACCATAACCCCTCAAACTCTGTCAGGCACTCACCGATCTCTTGTCGGACTCCAGCCCTTGATGTCCCTGCAGGCATGCCGTCAGCTTC
Organism: Triturus cristatus; assembly: GCF_964204655.1. Classification (NCBI taxonomy): domain Eukaryota; kingdom Metazoa; phylum Chordata; class Amphibia; order Caudata; family Salamandridae; genus Triturus; species Triturus cristatus. The sequence goes on along the minus strand of NC_140590.1, from coordinate 482,734,445 downwards.
TTGTGCGTGCTGTGGGTGACTTGCTTGACGAGCTCCAACCGTTTCTCTACCTGTTGGGAGCAAAAACATCCACTCATCGTCACTGCAATATCCTATCGAGTGACCAGAGCACTCCAATTGTCAAGTACTAGAAACAGTATCTGAATTTCCAAGGTAGTTTTACTTTACTCATCCTCACAAACAGAAATATGCACTAATCTGTCCGTGAAACTCAAGCCCCTGCTTACAAAGCTCCAGACCGCTGAACTAACCATAGAATTATTTGAGGCTGTAAAATGCAAAGATGCACAAAATGCTGCTATTTGCGCAAATACCACCTGACAACAGTATTTCAATATTTTTTGATCAGGAACAATTCACAGTAATAAAGAAATGCAACATGAAAGAACTGGCACTCTGTACGGCATGTTGGGATTGGCACATACAATCAAAACATAGAGGGACCATGCCCCGACGGATGTAGGAGCCTGGATTTTCCAAAGCCCCTTCTTAGAGGAGGGGGATTAGCTGTACTTTTTAGAGGTTCTCTATCTGTGAAACAACTACAACGGAGGGATTTCACTAAGGCTGAGTTGTTCCTCTTATCACTTAGCCTTTCTGCATCTTGCTCCACTGCGGGTCTACTATGTTATCGTCCCCCATATAAAGATGTGGATTTTGCAGAGTCTCTTGCCGATTATATTGCCCCGCTAATGATGTCTCATATAGCCTTTTCAAGCTAGGAGAATTTAATATCTGGGTCGATGACACCTACATCCTGCTACCTCAAATCTAGTACATTTTTAGCAGCCTTAGGTCTTCAATAATTAGTTACAGGACCCACCCATGAACATGGACATACACATGACTTAATCTTTGCCCAAGAACACTTGATTTCAATGCTAGATGTCCCAACTCAAGTCTGTACAGACCATTTTATCATTGTGTTTAGTATTCGGGCAACTGACAATTTTCTGATTCATGGTCATAATAATAATACCTAATCCAGCTAGCCTCGTGCACCCCTGGGCTAAACTATCTCAAGTTGCTCTCAGGGAACTTTTAGCCTTGTCCCCTTTTCTTGTACATCCTGAGGGTTCTGTGGCAGAGGAGTTTGACAACTCAAATCAAACATGGATAATCAGGGCAGTAGATACTATTTTACTATTCAAAACATGGTTCCTCTACTTTGCCCTTCAGAGCCTTGGTATAATGATTCTCTAAAGGATGCTAAGCCTGTGTGCAAAAAGACGGAACAAACTTGACGTGCTAACTGTTCCATGGAATTAAAATAGGAATTCAAAGTGGCCTTGAATAAATATAAAAGCCGATTAGAACTACAGTTCTTCGCAAAAGAAAATTTTGAAGCACCCAACCTTGCAAATATTTTTTTTTCCATTGCGCTTGCATCTCGCAGTTTGTCATAACCAATCAATTCCTATGTGACAACTTGGCACACTGTTTCGAAAATAAAGTTAAAAATATCATAGCATTTCTTACTCCAAATAAAAATGTACATTCATTATACAGAACCTCTGTTACTGCTCTGGATAAAGCTAACACTCTGCAAACAAATAATCTTTCAGTAACCTTGGAAGACTTGGAGCTACTGTCAGATGTTGACTTTACTAATATTGTTACCCCAGTTTTATTTGGCTCCTCTCCTGACCTGCTTCCACTTGGGTAGGAGGTTGCTGTCACCACAGATAGCTGCCACTCTTTCAGCAATATGTAATCTTCCTTTACAAATAGACACAGTACCACCTGTCTGGAAAAAAGGATCCAGGTCTTCCTCTTCTACAAAAAACGCTACTGTGGACCCCACAGTCCTCAGGTAACTTTAGACCAATCTCACTTTTGCCATTTCTTTGCAAAATTCTGGAAAGCTATGTCAGCAACAGGTTATCTGAATTCTTGGAAGAACATTATTTATTGGATGGGACACAATGTGGTTTTAATCGTCTACATGGGACTGAGTCTGTCCTGGTTACAGTGTTAGATGATCTTCGAATGGCAGTGGAAAGGGGTCATCTGGTAGTCTTAATGCTGCCTGACATGTCCGTTGCCTTTGACACAGTTAACAATGAAATCTAATCTCTGGATTTGCTGAGCTAGGGGTCAGAGGAATGGCTTGAACTGTGTGTAAATTACATTTGGTTGAAAGAATGCAATAAAACTCCTTCCCTTTTGTGCCACCTTCAAAACAGTCGGTCAAGGGGTACCTCAGGGTTCTCTACTGAATCCAACATTGTTTAATGTCTGCTTCAGACTAGGGGTGGGCGGTAAACTCTGCTTCGCTGGCAGAGTTCACAGAGTTTTGCCCTCTCCACGCTCCACTTAAAGTGCAGAGTTCGGGAAAAACCCTGCCAACTACCTGAGAGTTATTCTTGCGTGTGGCTCACCAACATTAAGTTGGCAAGCTTGAGTAAGAAAAACGAGCACCAGAATACCTCCTGGTGAGATTCCTCAACACGGGTGGTCGCAGCAAGCCATTGAGAACGTTGCCGCTCCTTTTGCGAAATCTGCTGCTCGAGTAATAAATCTACTCGTGTGACAGAAAGATGTAGCACCCTCTAGTGCACCGCATGGTGCTGTTCGTGCAAAAAATTAGCGTGAGCAGCGGGACGGACAACAATTCTGCCACTCAGGGAACTCCACAGAATCTTGCTGAATTTTTAGCTCAGCTGAATTCTGTGGAGTAAAACTCGAGTTCCGCCCACCCCTGTCTCAGACCACTGGCACTCCTGATCGGATCTCATGGCATAAAATTTGTTAATTATGCATATGACAAACAACTGATTCCTTATCCTCGATCATTCCTCTCATGAGGAACTGAAGACCTTGTTCCATAACTGCATGAGTAACATCTTGAGGTGGCTATGGCCCAATTCACTTGAACTCAACAGCGATGAAACTGAAGTCATATGCTGTTATACAGGGAAACCTATGCAGCAACTGCAGGCAGATTTTGGGCTACTGAGGAGAGCTCTGTTCCAGTGTTGGCGACTTTGGGTCAGAATGTGGGAGTGCATATGGATAGCAACCTTTTGCTTATGAGCCATAGTAACAAACCTTCATCTTCCTACTTTTCATTAATGCAGATATTACACAATGTTTCACCTTTGCTTCACAGACAGTTTCTCCCACTAATAGTGCAGGGTGCTATTCTCAGCATACTTGATTAATGAAATGCACTGTTTTTGGGGGCTCCCACGTACCTTCTTAAATATCTCTTTCCTATCCACTCACCTGCTACTAAGTTATCTCTCTCTCTTTCATGAGCTCTACCACCACAGCCAACTTGGATTCTCTTCACTGGCTCCCAAAGCGTGTTCAATCTAAATCTCTTTGTATGGCCCACAGAGCTATCCATCAAGCAGGAATGCGCTTTCTTCAGGATAAACTGGTACACTATATCCCCGCAGATCACTATGCTCTGCCAACGCTAACCTCTTAAAGGTTCCTAAGTTCAAAAGGCTTAAGCAGATGGCTTTTTTGGTTGAGACAGTGGAACAGCTTGGCTCCTGGTCTTCAAGCCATCAGCCATCAATATATGTTCAGGGCAGCCCTGGACGCATGAGGATCACCCACAGCTGTTTTCCTTACTTTCTTATCATTCAGGATAGTCAGTGCCAGCATGCCATCTGCAGGTAACAGCAGTTATTAAAAAGTTTCTATAATAATTATAACATATACTAAAATGCCTAATTTGCTGTCATTAACGGGTGTCGTTTGCCATGCATTCTGATTTTGGTGTAAGTGTGAAGTAGGGACGGACATGAAACCCACAGGGACAGTGGGTGTGTTTATTTACATTTATTGGTTGAGATTATGGCTAACGTTGGGTATAGCCTTTATACACCCAATGAGATAGGGCATTCACAGCACATTTGCCTATCGTTATGCACCCTTGATTTTGACTCAGGCCTATGACCGCAGCGGGGTAAAATAACCATCTAGCACCTGGAACAGAGATCAGCAATGCTTAAATGTAGAGTAAATTATGCAACAGCTTCATTCTGAACCACTGCTGCAGACTCTTAGACCACTTCCTTGAGCAGGTGTTTCTGGTGCGTTCGTTTGAACTTCAGTGGTTCTTTTCGCCACAGCTCCAATCTCTTGTTTGCCAAAGTAGAACTTGTGGCTAATTTTTGCATTATTATTTGACAGGAACTCATTTTTTTGCAATGACTGGGCTTCAGATTTACTCATGCTAGATTCCTGGCTTGTTGTTTCAGTTGCCAGGCCAGCATTATAGGAGGACTTGTGACGGATGGTTCTTAGTTCAATAGCACATTTAATATTGGATCGCCTCAGTTTCCTTTTGGTGGCAGAGACTTGGTTCTTAGAAGAAAGGGCACAATCGTGCCTCGCTTCTATGTCAGGAACAAGCTGAAGCTTTGGCGAAGTCTCCTGTGGTGAAGCCGGCCACAGAGAAGCCCTTCAGGGGCAATGCTACCGTCGCCCCTGACCCCCTTCCTTGGGACAGCCCTGTTAAGTAGTTTTCAGACCACATGATGTGAAACATCAGCTTCAATGATAAATGGGAGTATTTACTTAATGTGTCTGATTTAGGCTTCCCAGAATGCATTGCTCATGGCCATATTCCGCAGAAGTTGCATGTATTTTCTAGAAGAACTGAGGATGGGGTTATTGTGGTTATGAATCACTGAGATTAATAACCAGCCATTGATACTGACTCAAGTTCAGGGATAGCTCCTGTCTGTTTGTGGTTATATTGAGTTTACAAGTTGAAAGCAAAGGATTTCAGTTGATAACAGGGCAACAAAACGAAATATGGGCCGCATAAGTAAAGCACCCAGATCATCAGATAGCCATAATCATCCCACATCTATGAGCAAAGTGCACAGAACATGACAGCTTACCTGCAAAAGGTCATCGCTCAGAACTTCTGTTTTTTCAGCCCTAAGTAGAAACAAGATGAAACAAAAAAAGAGTATGAAAAGGATTCACTGTATGACAGAATACAACATTTATAAACTTATCATACACTGATTGATGTCAGAAATATCATGTTTCTCTTTTTTCACATTTTGTTTAATTGGCACTGTTTGTTTAGCCTTAATACCTTTAAAAACACAATGGCAAAAAACATGTTCAGGTAAATATACAGAACAAGGATGTATTCTACTGAGGGAGTTCTAGATAATATCAAAGGCAACAGTGAATAATGAATTGACCATATTGCCTTGAAACCTGTAGTTGGCATATGTCATTGTTCTCTCTAATATCATGAATTTTATTTTTTTCGTTTTCACCGTACACACCCTTATGGATAAATAAAGTAAGGAGGGAGGAGAGAGGCTGTGAGGCACTAATATTGTCTTCAGTATGTATGCATGCATATATGTGTGTATGTGGTATTTTTACAGCGCAAACCTAGCCAAAAGGAAGTGAAGCATTGTACAGCGTCAAAGACAAACACAAACGCCACGTGTGATAGGAGTGGCAGAAGGTTTGTGGACAGCTAATGCATTGGGGTGTTGTGTTCAGTCACACACTGCTACCCTAGTTAGTCATGCCTGCTCCATACCTCCTCTATGCCCACATTTGTATATTTAACAAGGTGATGGGCCTCCTAATACCCACCCTCACCGTTCCCTCTGCTCGCCTTCCCTCTGTAGGCATTGTACATTAGGTTAGGTAGTTTCTGGTGTGATGTCAAAGCAGCTGACAACAGAAGTTAGAATTTGTTGTTATATGTAATACATGTTAACTGAATCAAATACAGCATACACCATTGCAGATGAGTAGGTATAAGCAACGGGTCGCCTAGTGATTTCAAGGACGAGGATAGTGGAGCTTGAGTTGTCCATGGCCTTGAGAGTGAAAAGACCTGTGTGAGAGGCTTCTTTCCCCTTATGGGTCTGTGCAGGGTGAGAGGCGTCGTGGGGTAACCACACAAAGTATATTAAGAAATGAGGAGTTGTGGGAAACTCTCTGGTTGAGGCTCGCTCCGCTTCGGCCCTGCATGCTGTCCACCCTTGTTGGGTTGGTTTGCCTCGGGGAGCCTGCACTGAAGGAGAACAGACCCCAAGCTTCTCGTTCATGTACTTGTCTAGGCCTACTCACTCCACACACATCTGGGACATAAGGCTTGATTGTCTAGCTTGTGATTCCTCAAAAGGGTACCTTTGTAACTGGCTGGCCTGTATTAGAGCCACATTTAGAGACCTGTACCCAACAAGATAAATTTACAGATACATTTACAGAACACTGAGCATAGATCCAACACAGTGCAGATGCACCATATTGGTGGATTTCACTACACTCATAATAGAATTCCCCTCCTACTAACAGGAATTCCACACCCGCCCAACATAGATCAGACATTCCATACAGTTAGGTATGAACATGCTCACCGCAGCATGAGTGTTAATAAATACAAACACAACCGTGCGCCTCCCACAGGGCTGCACTGGGGAGGTCAGAGCCAAGGGAGGGCAACCATTACTAGAAGTCTCTGTGCACAAAAGAATACATTGCACTCGGTAACAACCAACATTCAACAGAATATGTTATACAGAATACTGGGCACAGATATGACACGGCTCATATATTCCAAATAGTTGTGCATCACCAAGATCTGTTCAAACCATAATAAAAGGCAATTAAAAACTTCATCTGAATATCTACTAGTCAGAATAATGCACACATGCCCAGCAAAGTTCAGAGGCACCATCCGTGGCGTAACAAAGGTCCCTGCAGCCCCAGCAGGGCGGGGGCCAGAGCTCCAGGGGGCCCCCTCAGCACAGTCCCCTGGCCTGGGAGCTCCTCAGTGAGTCCAGAAGGGGGCCCCTCAATGTACTTTACAGGGGCCCCCCCATAACTTTCATTAGGCTACTGGGCACCATATAGTTCACACCGAGTTCACATCACCACTCACCTTGTCATGGAGCAATATACCTCTTCACAACAACACATAACGCCCACCCAACAGCCCACATATAGATTGATTTAAACCCCAACAAAACATCACAACTTCCTCATATGCATACTCAAAGGTTGTGAATGCATATACCAATCTCTCAATTGGCACATACTTGATCTGTAAAAATCTGTGGCTGCACACACCAACAACTCTAACCATACAGCACACTTTCAACTAAAAAACATACAGGTAAGAGTAACCACATCTACACTAATGTTGACTCTATTCAGACCAAAAGGAGATTCTGGTCTGTGAATTAATCCTTGAGCACGAGGCATGATGGTACCAAAACCTGACAGCACCATTGGCAATACGCACCATCCAAATCCATGGTCACCTTAATATTAACAAAAATATCTGGCATCCTGCAAACTCTTAACATCCTTTTATAGATGTTTTTCCTCATTTCCTTGAAATATAATTAAAAGTACTGTGTCTTGCCAGCCTCCCCAAACACATGCAGGAGCCCCATTTCACAAGTATCCTAAAAGGAGCATTTACCACTACCATCCCCCTCTTTCTCCTCTGATCTCACTTATGATTGGACAGTGGTGTCCAGGCACCACACCATGCGGAGTTGTTGCTGAGCACGAAAAGGATTAGCTCCATCACATGGGTCTTTACAGACTAAAGGAGGGCTGCAGAACTGGCTGCCGGTGACTCCTCAGCACCCACCATTTATTGCTCTGCTGTGGTCTGCAGAACCTTTGGGCAGGTGTGGAAAGTTAGTGGGATGGAGGAACACCGCGTGCCATTCCACATGTCGGCTCAGGCCTAGGAAGGACCAGTGGATTTGGAGTTGGACACGTGGGGGTGCCCATTGTCACACATGAGTTGTATCTTTTACAGCTATGATGGTAACAGTAGGAAAATGACTAGTTACTGGTCACTAGTTCAGAAGGGAGAAACGCGTATCGGGCATCTCATAGCATCTATTGCTTTCTGTTATTTTCAGAAGACAAAGGGAAACATTTCATGTGCTCCTCCTCTCTGTTAACCACACCATCCTTTCACATTTATTTTTATATTTGTATTATTCTTCACTTATTTGATCACGATCCTATTCTTCTTTGTGGTTTGTGAGAAAGAATGTGATAAACAGCAGAGCAGATACACCCCTGCATTGCCCGAGCCTTTCTCAAGCTATTGTATGGTCAACTGTATCCGAAGCTGTGGAGGGGGCGAGGAACAGATGGACTGTTTTCCTGTTTTGTTCGCGGAATGGAAGCTGTCTGCCTGCCCTTACGTTGGCTAAAGTGGACTCTGCGGCCTTCGCAAGCCTGAATCCTCCCTATTGGTCATGAGAAGGTTGTTTTGATGGCCATGCTCCTAACGCTACCTCAGCGTGCCTCTTTGCATGCATTTACTGAGATGGGGAAGGTTGAAGACAATTCAATAGTTTACCAGATTAATCAGGTCTGTCTGCACATTTTATTTTCAGGACAGGGCTGATGATGACATGTTTCAAAGGTAAATGGTGTGACCTCAGAATGAAGTGAAGCATTTATGATACTTGTGGTCACTGCTGAGGTAGAGTCAGGAATTATTTGAGGCATGCAGCTGAGCAAGGGTCCATACGTGAGTTTGACTCTTTTGTTTAGACTTCCAGATTCATCACCAGTCAAGATGAAGTGAAAACATGCTGTGGATTAGGTGGCCCGATTTCGGAATAGAGAGGTTGTTCTGCTGTGTTGGATGTTGATTTTTGCATCGAAGTTGGATTAGTAAAGAAGATAAAACACAAAAAAGCATGGTTTTGAAAAAGTGGGCGGGCAGGGAGATGGAAGCAACACAGTTAAGGTAGTGGAGGGTTGGGGCGAACAGCAAAGCATCACAGGGGAGGGTGACCGGGAACGCCGAAGAAACATGGAAGGTGAAGCGAAAGCAACGGTGGGAGGGCAGGGAGGAAAGCAGAGTGAGTGGGGAGGAAAGCAACACAGAGAGGATGGGTGGGACAAGCAATGGGGAGAAGCACACGGAGGAGTGCAAGAGGGAGGGGAGAAGCAGAGTGCATTAGGAGAAATGTACATGAGGCAGATAACTAGAAAACAAATGCATTCTAATGGAGTGCTTCACACAAAAGAAAAAAGTAGTGCTTGAAAAGCAAGCAGTGGAAGCAGCGATGCCAGGCAATCAAAGAGATTTTAAAGAGACAATGCTTCATTGGAGGTACAAACACAAGATCGACAAGCTGGGACACCAATCAGAAGCAGGCAGATGAGAAGGACAAGAAAAGCCAACCAAAGGTAAGCAAAGGGCGGGCTCCCAGCCCCTCTATATTCTTGGTAAGCCTCACTGTGCCTTTCAACAGGCAGCATAGGTGCTGTCTAGTAGGCTCAACCTGTAAATGGTACAAGAAGCATGGTAAAAAAAAAAGTCCTGATGGGAAAATGTGTGCTTTTCTGCCAGAGAGTGCCTGACATGCTTGAAATGCAACATACACTTGTTTGATTGACGAGGTGTGAGGAGACCCTGAGAGCAGCCATGAGGTATAATGGTCTAACCGAGCCTGTGCTTCCCAACTCAATTTTAAAATTCTCAAAGGCCACTGTGGCCTTTGACCACTTAGAGTCACAAGCCCCCTACACCCAAATTTAGCGTACTAAACCCACATTGCACACACCTGGCCCACACAGGAACTTGCACTGTCATGACTGCGGTATGTGAGGCCACACTAGTGAGGTAAGAATTTAAGTAGCCCTTATGCCCATGAAATGCATTGACTCGCAATGTATACAATACGTACAACACAGAAGGTACACCCTTCTGGGAAAACAAAGATTCTCTAACCGACTGGACCAATTGGAAGGAATTCCTTTATTTCACACCATTCACCGAAACGTTATTTACATAAAAGTAACTCAGTCTCTGAATATACAAATAATGATTTATTAAACGTGTTAGTAGACTACAAAACTTAGTAGGCAGCAATACTAAACTTTATGTGACATTTCTTGTATGCAGGGTCCAGGTATGGTCTTGTTATTATGATGTGCTTGACCCCTCCCCCTCCCTCGGTCGGGCCCTTTGATATATTTAACCAGCCTGATGGGGCACACTGCACCAAAAGTGACGGTCCGGTGGCGCAATAATGCCGCAGGGGCATTATAAATATGCCCATACGTGTGGTAAGAGTGTACCATTTTGGCCCATTTCTTTTTGCAGTGGTCAATCAATGCTGTTTTACAAGAGACGAAGGAAACAAATTTCTGCATTTTGGCAAAATACAAATGTTGCCTTTTGTAACCTCAAGTCAGAACTGATTGCCACAAAAACATGAACCTTTTTATGTAATTCCGGGGATTAGACATAACAAAAACAGGGGGAAATATCAAGAAAGAATTATGGGTCCTAATGTACAAAATAATTTGCCTGAACCCTTTTAATTCAGAACAGTTAAAGAGCCACAACTCTCTTTCTGGTAAACCGATGGCCTGTGAGCTGCATCAATCGGAATCAGGGTGCCTTGAATTCAGAGCTGCTGAGTTTATGCATAGTAAAACATGACCTGGCCTTTTATCACAAAAAAAGTGAAAATCACCACAAAACAGTTATATTATTATGCAAAGTGCATCAAGTACTTAATACAATGGGTGGTAATATCGAATAATCAATTGTGAGTTAATAGATGAATTGTAAGCAACCATTTTATATACTGAACTACAAAAAGACAAAGAAAAGAAAATATATCGACAGCCCTAATTACAGTAGTGCAATAGAAATGAATTGCCCCCACCCATCATTCGCCTTGCACAAACGCATAGATACCCACCGGACTGGTCAGCCTCCTCAAAGCGCCCACACAACGCCGATATGACACATCTAAGAGCTCCACAGTGCCAAGCAGGCCCCTCAGATAGCTACAGCAGCCTGTCAGACACTTCAGAGATCCATGCCATGCCTGTGAGACACATCACAGAGCCCCACTTAGGGCTGGTCAGAGAGATCCAAGAGCCCCACCCTGCCAGGCCGGCACACCAGACAGCACAGGAGGCCAGTCAGACCCCTCAGACGCGTCACCTTGTAAATATGGAGCCAATAAAGGGCCGCCGCTGCATAAAAACAACATGACGCGGCACAAGCTCTTTGCAAATATGCCCCAGAATCTCTGAAGGCCCCTGCTTGTTTTAGCACACGAGAGACAAAGCGTTTTCTGCACCAGTGTGGGATATTTGTGGATGCAGGACCACGTGAGCACATCCTTTACTACTGATTGACAGATGTCAGTCAGCTGCTGGGTAATCGAACGAACAGTACCGCACGCACAGCGCATTTCTTCGGCAGACAGCGCTGCTGGTTGCTCACACCTTCTTGCTAGGTAAGCACAGCAGACATCTGCGCTGATGTAAGAGGCTATTTATACTCAGGTGGAGGGAGGGCTGTCTCCCTGCCCTTCACCAAGGCAGCCACCTACACAGCGTGAAGAAGCAGGCCTTTCACCGCCTGCTGAAAGAGGGGCGCACGCTAGCAGCCACTACTGATGGGAGGGGTCGGGAGAAATGTATGCTGTGTAGGAGTGGGGTGGTATGTATCTCGGTGTCCATGAATGTGAGTCATCTTCCCCCTGACCCACAGTGTAATCTTGGACTGGTCAACAGCCCTCACGGACATCCACAGCCGTTGCTTTCTGCATTGATCCTGGCGTGTCGAGGCAATATTCCGGTAGCATCCATTTATTTATTTCTGTTATGTGTTTTTATGGCGCAGACATGGGCCACATTGCTTTACAAGAGAACAGTTACAAATCACACCAGGAGAACATTGGAGATACAATCGTGCATCGAGAGAAAGTGGGAGAACACCTGTACATGACTGCAATTCCTAAACAACCAGCGCAGGAGTACAATTGAGATAAAACATCGAGAAAATTAAAGCAGATATCCAAGAGCAAGAGGGAGCAAAAGGGGTTTAACCTAAGTCTCTTTGAAAGAGAGAGCTCCGAGTCATTTTTTGAAGTTAAAATGGCACGTGTCATAGGTAGGGTCGGATGAAGGGAGTTTCAAACTCTGTGACGCTTCTGGCGAATGACTGGTTCATGAATCACATGCGTTTGAAGGCAGGGAGCTACGGAAAGAGGGATTGAGCGTTTCTTGCCTATTTAGTGGCCAAAAAGTTCAAGTTTACAGCTAGGTATGCTGGTGAAGAGGAGTGCCGTGCCGTGCCGTGTGTGTGGCGCAGGCAGTTTTAAACTGGGCCTTTGAAGGTTTAGTAGGATGGGAGTGATGTGCCCAAGTTTCATGTGGCCGGTAAGAAAGCGGGCAGCAGCATGTAGAATATCCCTTAATGGACCCAAGTGAACTCTGAGGATGCCTGAAAGGAGGAAGATCCCCTAGTAAAGTCTAGAAAGAACCAACGCCTGCACAACTGATACGGGGCCCTGTTCTTGGATGAGCTGCCTGAATTCCCAGAGCAGCCTTAGTTGGAACTGGCCGTTCTTGGACATTGCTTCAATGTGACTCTCTAGGTAGAGTCAGCCGTTGAGAGTAAAGTCAAGTGACTTGCCCTTCTGAACAATGGAGGTTTGGCACTTCAAGGCTATGAGGAATTTCATTAAATCTTGTACAGACAAACTGACTTTCTTCCAGTCCTTAATTTGTAAAATATTAAGTGCCAGGGCTCTGACCAGGAGCCACTGCAGCTTGCACCACCCATCGCCCCTGTCATTGCTGCCAAAACAACTACTAACAATCTATTTCGCATGTGAATGCAACAGTTCAGATTACTCCAGGTCCCCAAAAGCTAAAGGAATAGCTGGGAAGGCAGGAATGAGCAATTGTAATATATATTGTATTCCTAAACAACCGTTGTTCTGCTCATCTCTAAATTAGATGAGCAGCGCCACCTTGTGGTAGACTGTTCTAAATATGGTGTTGACAATTAGGTGCAGAGCACTGGAAACCAATTAAGTGCTGGTGCTGAGCACCGGAAAGCACCGGCTCAAATTAAGCACAAGTTTCTTCAGAGATATCAGAAGGAATTCAGTTTATGGAGGGATAAGTTTAAAGTGGTGATTTGGCATCCATGATCAAACACTTATCAAGGTGTTCGACAGGAGGGTGATGTTGTGCAGAGGATGCGACCTTAAGGTAGATATCACTCCCAGTGTGTTGCTAAGGTGTGCCTCTGGTTTTGGAAACGCGCTGAAGCAGCTTTAAGGAAGCATGCAAGACTGAGAAACAAAATTCAGTTAACACAACACAACAGTTGCACAATTTACTTTTCTTTTCAGCTCCCTTTCCACCAAAAAGTGATCTACGCTTCCGCAGTCAAGGCTGGAATTGAAAGTGAGAGCGCCTGACGTAAACAAGGGGTCTGGTTATTTCGACAGCCTGTCTGGTTCCCCTCTAGACTATGTGCAGTGATCCCAAAAAGAAAGCCCACATCCCATATGAAGACACGTGTTGAAGAGGTGAGAGAAAACAAAGTATCTGTGCTTGTAGTACATACAGTAAAGAGTCACAGAACGTTGCCATTTTTACCGCATCCTTGTTCTTCTGCCAGTCTTTTACTAGTTATCTTCGTTTATGTCACACTGACATGTGACTGACTCCCACAGGCCTTCAGCAGGTAAAGTGTGCCAAGGAATTTGCCATACCTCAGGCACTTTGAAGTGACTGCGAAGATACATGCAGCACCCCAAACAGAAGCAAAAGATAAAATAAGATGCCACAAATGCATGAAAATCTATTATGCACACTGGCTCTCATCCCCTGAGAGAACTAGTGGTGTTTGGGGTAATGCTAGCTGGTAAAGCAAGTGTGTGCCTAGATTAAATACAAGCTGGACATACTGGTTTCTACCGTGCTACTGATTTGCTACGACCTGCTTCCCTGTGAATAGGGCTTTTCTTGTACCCTACTGTGCCTGAACTCACCAAGACAAACCATACTGTAACAAGCATTGGCATAGCCAATAGGTCTTGCCTTTGCGCTCTTATAAGTGTTTAGCCATGCAACAGTTGATGTTGTTGCACCAAGGATATTGTGCTGCATAACTAAATACTTACAAGATCCCAAAGGCGAGACCTATTGGCTATGCCAATGCTTGTTATGTTCATGAGAGATTGTCAATACTCAACTTCATAGGATCTGACAGTTGTTGGGAGCGTGGTCAATGTTCTGATGGATCTTGTATTTTGAAATGATTATTTACAGCAACATGAAAATGCTGGATGCATCTGCACAGTGCCACACTCAACTTATTAGAGACATCCAGTATTCTTCAATTTTCACTGCTTATTGTGAGGGTCACTGGAATAATGGAATTATGTGGACGCGCCTTTTTATCCCCAGATAAACATGTATTTGCCGCATTGGCCACTTAATCCATCTGCTGCATTATCTACAGATGTTAGCAAAACAAGTGTTTCTAGCTCAAACTGATCACAAGTTACTAAAAACATGGCAACGTGTTCACGTAAAGCGGAATGCCCCGTTGCATAGGTTCACTAGTATTTAGTTGTCAAACTAGCATTAATGAAGTTACATTTTTGCCTGACAGTATAACCATCTTTAAAAAGTACAAAATAATGAAGTGATAACAAAACGTGCTGCATAATTTGCCATTTCTTGCTGCATAATTTAGTCAACCATGCCTCAATCCGTCATTCTACTGTCACATAATTTCGGTAACCCTCCTGATTGAAGTACCTGCTTGTCACACAGGCATTGTATTGAGCATGGGGAGTATTCTGCTGAGGCAGGAATGTAATGCTCTGATCAACTAGATCAACTGAATGGCACTACCGCAGGGGTGTGGATAGTACGGGCACCTGAAGAGTCAATTCAAGCAGCCATCCAAAGGAATAGTATTTAAGACTGTGGCGCTGCGTCAATAGGATGAGTGAACATCTGGAAATGCACGTGCTTTTTTTTCCTCCACATCTAACTTGCTTTGGAATCCATATTTGTTGTGGATTATTCCTTGACGGGTTTCAGAAACCTCTGAACTTTGTGCTATTGAGGATTGGTGGGGGGTATCAAAGTTGGCATATATGTCTGATTGATGCAGCACCATATTTCCGCATGACTCATCTCCACGGCGAGCTCATCAGAAGTACGGCTTTACATATTACTCAGGCTATGTTCCAGTTGTACAAGTTTAGTTAATACGGAAATGAACTGAACCCGATTCTTCCAACCATACCAAAAATGTTCGGTTTTCACACCCCAATGCACAAGTTCACTCTTCGGCAACTACTGTCACTTCTACAAAACAAATACACAGAAATGTTCATGCCTATAACTGAAACAAAGTTTAGCGGCAGCATGAGTATGCCGCTTTGCGTAACACTGAAGGACAGTAAGTCTGCCCCATGTCCGTCTACTGACAATCCCCTTTCTACAGAACTTGAAAAAACAACAAGCGCGGCCAAAAGTGAAAGCGCCGCGTTTGGAGAAAAAGTGCACCAGGGCTAGCACGAGCTCCATCTGCTTCCAATTAACGCGAACGTGAGAGCGGGCGCGATAATTGGAAACAGATGGTGCTGATGCTCGCTCCCGAGCACCCTAGGACAGGGGAGAAAGAAGGCGGGACATGCTCCCGCCTTGGGCCAATTACGTGCTGTCTTTCTTAGAAAGATGCATGCAAAGGCCAATCGCGGGTTAATCAAAAAAAAGCACTAGCGTATGTTCAGCACTGAAAAGCCCTTACTAAATGCCTCATGGAGCAGCGCATTCGAGCTGGCTCAGGTGAGACCTAAAAATGGGAGCATGCAAACTGGTAGTGTACCCTCATACAACCCAATATTTGCAAGACAAATCAAAACACTGCACCATGCACGCTAACTGAAAACTGAACACACCATGTGATATTCTTCCCTCTTTCACTGCATAAGAACTCCCTTTACCCCATTAAAGACAGGTGAAAAGTGTGCCGTCATATGAGTGAGTATCCTTCTTTGTGCGCCCACAGACAAAATGAGGAACCTTAATTCTGGTACTCCAAGTCACAGAGGTTCAGCCCTTCATTTATCTGACACCAAGTGGTTTAAACAAGTTAATTTAGTGAAGAGGATGCACATCGGTTGTTTTTTGTTTTCAAAGCTTATCAACCAACACCAGAGCCTTCCAGAAAGCAAAAGAACAGATTTGACTGTTATCTATCTATCTATCTATCTATCTATCTATCTATCTATCTATCTATCTATCTATCTATCTATCTATCTGTCTGTCTGTCTGTCTAGCAATTTATCTAATCTATCTATCCAAACATACTAAAAAGTGCTCTCGGTGTGGTAGACTGAGAGAATGAGACAGGACCTTATTCTACAGTGAGTGTTACCGCATGGAAAGTCCACTTTGTAAAGATATGCTAAAGTGTATATTTTTGGTGAAATTTCATGAAATTATGTGATTTGCTGGTATTTCCAATGTTTTCTTTTTTATATGATGGCATACTTCACCTAACAAAGGCATGCTAGAAACCAGCTGGAGACTGATTTGAGCAGAAAATGTCTACATTCGGCCAAACCAAACTAAACCAAATCAAACCTCTGAGGTAAGAGCTTTATAAATAAAATCAGTGTTAAAGTCAATAGGATAGACATTTGGATGGTGTATGGGTTGGGCATGTGCACAACCTGCAAATGGTAAACTTATTGGCTTTGCCTAAGCTGTTTGCCCAAAAGCAATGGGCAGCAAACACAAAGTATGTGAAAAGTGGATGCTACAAAAAGGGTTATTTTACTATCAATAGCATCCATTTTTATATGGCATGTCAGGAGTACTGTAAAGGTAAAGCCAGCTGTCTTAAGCTCAACACCGAAAAGACAGAAGTAGTGATCTTCTGCAAGAACACCTCACCATGAGACTCCAACTGGGGGACGGCAAAACTCAGAACCACACCCAGCACCCATGCCAAGAACCTCGGAATCACCACTGACAGCAAAGTGGACATGACCACACAAGTCAACTCCATCACTGCATACTGCGCCACACCCGGACGATGGTGAGGAAGATCTTCAAATTCGTCACAAGCAACACTAGAACAACTGTCACTCACTCCCTAGTCATCAGTAAGTTGGACTTGGGAACACCCTCTATGTCGGGATCACCAAGAATCTCACCAGAAGACTACAAACCATCCAGATATTGGCAGCCGGACTCATCCTCAACCTGCCACAATGAGCTCATATCACTTCACACCTCAGGTAGCTCTACTGGCTCTCGATACACAAACACGCTCATTTCATACTCCATATTTTCATAATCATGTTTTTAGGGTTAGGTGTCAGAACATGTATATCCGCAGGGGAGTTACAGAAGAATGAGCATTAGAAATGTGAAAAATACCCTCCAAGTCATAATTATGTGGGTATAAGCCAACATTTCCAATGGATTTCTGCAGCACATTACACACCAAATCTACTGCAAACATTTGTAAATGAGGTGTGAAACCCCCTCAAATATTCACAGGAAGTGAAGAAGAAAGGCTATTCCACAGTGAAAAGGAAAAATAAAGTTGAAGTGCAAATGTAGGCATGTGCATGTTAGGGGTCAAGCTTGCTCACACAAATCTTCGATTAATATATGTTTGAGTGTGCATGCTTTGAAATGTTTCTGAATCGCATAATATTCATAAACCTAAGCCCTCCCAAAAAAAACCTCTTTCACTATATATAAAAATATCGCTATTAATTGAGTCCCAGGTTCTTAATATTTCCAGGCTCGCTCGAACTAGGGATAAAACAATGGGCCTTTGACAGGTAAAGAGTCTCATCTTCTCAAGTTCAAAGGATGCCTTAATTCCGCCCCCAAGGTTTTGTGGGCTGTAATGAGCAATATAATATATAGCTTCCCACTCAATGACTAAGTCAGTAATTCACTACGAGTACTAAAAGAAACAGAAAACAATAGGACACGCTACGAAGAAAAGGCTGTTGTTACCAAAGTTGAACGAACAAGTGGGATCCACTAAAGTCAACTTTCACTCCATTTTTAGATCCGATGATTTCCTATTGATAGAAAAAGACTTAGGGAAGATGCCACCCCAATCTCCTTCCTAAGTATAGCCCTGTCACACAAAGGTATGTGTGTCTCTGATGATATTGCAAGATGACAGGCACTCTGCTACCTTTTCTGTCAGTACCAGTGATTAATTTGTAAGTGCTGGGGCTCTCGTCAGGAGACAGCTTGCACCAGCCCATTTCTCCTGTTCGCACCACCTAAAACAGAACCAACTACTAACCATTTGGGGTAAGGATGTGGCGTTATGGCCAGACCTGCCGACTTTGGAGCTGGGGAACCAGGTTTGAGTCTTGGTGTCGGCCTCACCTCCTGTGATTCTGGGCAAATCACTTAATCTCCCCTATCTACCATAAATGAATGTACCCTGAACTGGTGCTCATAAAAAGCACCGGTGTTAATGATTAAGCACTGGTGTTGATGATTAAGTGCCGGGTGCTGAGCACCGGAAACCACTGGTTCAAATTAAGCACTGGTCAGTGCACATTTTGTGCTCAGCGCCAAGACTTGTGAAGTCTGTGAGCCTGGAAAAGTTACATTTGTGCGACTCATCTTCCTTGCACTGTGTAAAACTTGGCTGCTTCTTAGAGGCATTTGGCAACCCATAATGATGCCTCTATAGTTTTCTGACCAACATGATGGATGAATGGAATACTTGCAAAAAGTCTCAGCCGCTGGCAATCAGTCGGGCCACATTCCAAACCATTGTTTTTTGTCCAGTGTGCCCCTTCAGATGGCGAGCAGCCCCAAGCAGATCAGCCTTGGTTCGGGTCCAAATGATCAGGATTAGACTACTCAATTCAATGAATTCAATATCAGTAACTATTATTCAATTCAATTCTTTATTTATGTTCTGAAACTCAAAAGCCCCCTGGATGCTGTAGATTGACATAACCCCAGGGTGTCGTTGCAAATAGATTTGGTCAATCATGAAGAGTCCCCAATTAGGGGGTGGGCTGATGTATCATATCAATGTCATATGCATAAAAAAGAATGCAAAGATTTGAAAGTAGATAACTTGGGCGATGCTCCTAGGTCTGTGACCCCTAAGATTAAGAACTTGGTAAATGAGGGGTTGAGCCCTGAACCACGCCCCCCTTATTCTGCAGTGTGTTTGCCTTTAGGCAGGAGGGTGCAATTAGTTGATTCTATGGTTTTCGATTCTTGTGCCCTTAATATACCTCTAGGAACAGGTGCTGCGCCTTTCTGGCTCCTCTCCTGGAATGTCGCAGGGAATGCACTCAAGATGGATACTCCAGAATGGATTGAATTAGTCGAATCATTTGACCTGTGTTTGTTCCAGGAAACTTGGGCCCGGTTAGAACCCTGTAAAGCTGGCTATTAAACCTTTTCTATTCCAGCCACACAGCCGGGGAGGGGTAGACCCTCTGGAGGGTTGTGTACTTGGGTGGGAACTCATTTAGGATGCGAGGTAAAGCAGGTGGATACACATTCCCAGGACATTTTATGTATTTTTTAAATTTTTGATAAAGGGACAACATTTGCCTTAATTAATGTCTATTCTCGACCAGTTCATAGGGGACATATTTCTCCCACCTTAGAAGATCTAACCTCTTTCCTTTTATCCATACCTGATTATATTGAGGTGATTGTGGGATGTGATATGAATTGCCACTTTGAACCCCTAAATGGACTTGACATGGGCACATTTGAAGAGGAGGACCGGTATTGGTCCATTCCCGAGTCAAGTTTGCCATCTGTTGACATTTCGACTCCATTAGCCTTGCAACTAACCACCCTTATTTTAAATTTTTCCTTAAGAGCATGCAATGGTAGGACCAAATCAGACAACCCAGGGGTTTGCACATTTAATAGACCTGGGCATACCTCTTTTATTGATTATATAATGGTCTCTACAAGCTCTTGGAATAGAGTGTGTGATTTTAAAATTATCCCTCGCATTGATAGTGATCATAATGCCCTTTCTTTAGAATTTTTTTTGCCTTCTGTAAAGAGTGCGCAGGAAAATAGTTTACATGAAGACCAGGGACTTATACAGGTTAATGGAGGTAGAAGAGTCCGGTGGTGTGAATTTGTTAAATCCCAAGATAACTTGGCAGCACTATATCAGAAAATTATCCCGTATTTAAAGGTTGCCGGCCAAGCTGGTGATATTAAGGAGTTTCTTGAAGTTCTGGAAAACAACCACCAAGATCTTACCAACTCTGTGGCAGTATTTTTCCACAGAGAAAGGAAAGTAAAGGGTGTGACTAAGCCACGGCACGGCTGGTATAATTCAAACTGTCGTAAAGCCAGAACTAACCTCCTTTATTCCATCAGAGTGAGAAGTCAAAGATCAGAGAAGAAAGGGTTAAATATAAACTAGAGTTGACGAAGGCCAAAAGTGAGTGGGCATCCCAAATGTGGGATGAAATTAGAACTGCCCTAAAGATGCGTGATATGCGCACCTTTTGGAACCTTATCAATCAGGGCTCTAAAGAAGGTAAACCAGCCCTTGAACCCAATACTAGTGAGGGAGCCTGGAAGGCCCATTTTGAAGCCCTATATGTAGGAATTAGAGAGGACGAAGCTACCAATATATACGATCAATTGCAAAGGACCTCGAGTGTTCCGGACCATCTCCTGATAACTTTGAAAGAGGTTATATTGGCATTAGGGAAGATAGCGCCGGCTAAGGCCCCAGGCCTAGGCAAGATTCCAGGCGATCTCTTTCGCTCCGAACCATCTATATGAGCTCCTTACTTGCTAGTCTTGTTTAACGCAATTCTACAAGGGATGTCAATTCCACACTCGTGGGCTAGGGCAGAAATAATACCTATTTTTAAGAAAGGCTCACCCCTTTTGCCTGTTAACTATCGCCCCATCAGCTTAATAGATGTGTCCCAAAAAGTATTTGCTCGTGTTCTTCTAGCGCGCCAACAGGGCTGGATGGAAGACTTTAATGTTGTCACCCCTCTCCAAGCTGGTTTCAGGGAACGAATGTCGACAATCGATCAGATCTTCAGGCTACAAATGATTTACTGGAAAACAGTAAAAATAGAACGAGGCAGTTTATACCTCATTTTTGTTGACCTGAAGTTTGCGTTCGACCTTGTACCGCGGGATAAGCTCTGAAAAACTCTCTTAGATATGGGAGCTCCAGAATGTCTTGGCCAGTTGATCCAACGCTTGCATTTAAAAAAACTTTGCACAAATTCGTTATGGCGAAGTGGGTAGATTAACATCTCCTATCCCGGTGGAGAGGAGTGTGCGCCAGGGCTGTGGCTTGGCGCCTAATCTTTTTTCCTTATATATCAATGGCCTGGTGGACGCCCTTAATGCGGGGAAGAATATTGATGCCCCTAGGTTGGCCAATAGAAAAATACCGGCCCTGATGTTTGCGGATGACACTTTATTGCTTGCCAAGTCCCCTATGGGGATACAGCGGATGTTGGACAACTTTGGTGTCTTCTGCAAGCATCGGGGCCTGGAGATTAATCTCCAAAAAACTAAATATATGGCCTTTAACACAGGCAGTACCACTCGCTTAAATCCCAGCCTAAATGGGCAAGCTTTATAAAAGGTTAATACCTTCGATTACTTGGGCATTACACTTACCAAAAGAATGGATTGGGGAGTACAACTTATTAAAGCCAGTCTAAAACTGACTCAGGTAGCAGGAGGTATACAAAACTTTTACAGGAGTGCTGCGAATCGTGCGGTCAGCCCCGCCCTGGAATTATACAAAGTACAGGCAAGGAGTGCTACTTTGTACGGGGCAGAGCTATGGGGCCACTGTGCATTAAATAGGCTAACATGTATTGAAAATAGTTTCATCAGACAACTCATTATGTTACCATCTAGTACTCCTCTAGTTTCATTACGTATGGATCTAGGCCTAAGACCCATTGCGGAGGAAGCCTCCCTAAGACCAATACTATACTGGTGGTGCCTATGGAGCACCCCAGAATTAATACATTTTAGGGAGGAATTGCAAGAACTGACGGGGCTACCGGGAGCCCAAAAAATTCTCTGGCTCAGATTTGTAAAAGATACATGTAAGACCCTTGACAGATCTACTCTTTGGAGTGCTCCAGAAGAATGCTCCATGTCGATTGCTAAGAAGGAATTGGCAATGAGTTATAGAGAATACAAGCTTTTGGCTCTTTTTAGGAGCCCTACTCTGGGCCGATTAACTTCTGAGTTTCTAGCTGTAAAGGAAAGCTATTCCATCGAACTGGTTCTGGATGATATACAACCCTTTTTAGCTAAGAAACTCTATTTACAGTTTAGACATGGGGTTCTCCCGTTACGCACTTTTACGAAGAAATGGGAAAACTCTGGTATAGAGATCTGTCCTGCATGCAATATCGCAATAGAAACAGTTCCCAATGTTTTATTTTTTTGCCAAGAATACAAACGAGCCAGATCCCGTTGGTTAAAGCAACTTAGCAAAAATCTGGGCTCTGGGAGGTGCAATGAGGTTTATAGAATTCTTAAATATGATACTCATTTACCCATTGTTTTCTCTGTAGCCCGCTTTTTGTTCTCTATATGGTGCACTCGCAATGCGATCCTTAAAAAGGCTCTTTTAATAGTCTGAGCTGTTTTGTAATGAACTATAGCCTATTGATCAAACTCCTGTTACTCCTGTCCAATCAATTTTAACACGGTTTAACTGTACTTTTAGAAAGGCTGGGACCTCCTTTTATTTGGAATGCATTTATCGTTACTTTTTTGTACTTTGCATTTTGAGACGATGCACCTATGATGCACTTATGGTTATTCTTTGCACTTTTGCATATTGAGATGATGGCCAAACTGAGTCCTTTGGTTTTTTTAATGATCTTATCTGTGGGTGTTGTGATGAAGATTCTGCTTTTTGTAAAATGTGATGATTGTTTTTACATATGTTTTTATATTTTTATTGTGCTTTTATGGCAGTATGCCGAAATAAAGTTTTCAAATGAAATGGAAACTCAAAAGCAGTCCACATAAAACAGGATATATCGTACGGCATAAATTCCATTAATATATATTTAAAAAACATTTAAGAAATGTAAACATTTTGCACAAGTAACCTAATTATTCGAGTGATAGATAAATTATCATGCCGCCGTAACTGACTTATTATTCTTTAAAAACACTGGCCATGATTAAACTACTCCTAAAAGCAGAATTGTGCCCCTCCCACAACCAGCCTTACTTTGCTCCCACAATCCCTGTTGTAAGAACCCAACAACCATCATCAAATCACCCCAGCACCAGCATTAAACTATTCCCATAATCTCCATTCAATTACTGGCACAATCAGAACTAAACAAACACCACATCAATCATCCAAGATCACCACTAATTCACACCGTAATAAACATAACACTACCCAAGTAACAGCAGCAAATTACTAACACAACGAACACGTAGCATAAGCCAAACCGACGGTGCCCAAACCTCAACTACTCTGCGCTCCCTGGAACTAACTTAAAATGTATTCTCAAAGATGCTGACCATGGAAAGAAGCACCGTGTTTGCAGAGGGTTCTCTTCCTGTATGGAATTACATGGAATTTAATCCTATTCTCTTTAATTCTAACTCAATTCAATTCATAAAGCTTTATTCGGAGCTTGACAACAAAGTCCATAAAAGCAATACACATAAAAACATCAATGATACACATAGGCTAAAAGCAAGAATAATTCATAAAAAACATCATCGAGGTGTTAAAACAGATAATACATAAAAAACGGCAATATCGATTTTAAAAAATGATAATACTAGGCCTAGCCTTGATAGCTTTTAAAAGGAATGTGGCTGTAAAGAAACAGACATCAGGGGAGGGGTTAAATATCAATTTCAAGACATCCTTAACTGTTCTGACACCGAGTTTCTTATACCGGGGTTTTAAAAATGCAATACGGTAGTTACCATATAGTGGGCAAAACAATAAAAAGTGCATTGTACTTTGTGCTGTAATTCCATCACAGGGACAAGGACCCATAGGGTATTTTTTGATATTAGGAAACGCCACCAGATGGTGAACAATTCCGAAGCGTAGTCTGGTTAAAACAAACCTGTGAGATGGCCTAGTAACAAAGCTCAAATAAGATTGATAACCTGACATCTCACAATTGCTGTCATAGAGCTTACAGGTGGGTAGATTGCTACTGGCCTTCAAATGATCCTCAAACTTTAATGACAACCAAACAGACTTCATTTCGCTTTTAGACATACTGTTGGCAGCATAACAATCCTCGTATAGATTAACACCATATATGTCCTTAAAACTGTGCATAACAAATTTTACCCAGGGGATCTTCAGATGATTATCTAGAGATAAACAGTCCTTGATAATATCTCTGTTCATGGAGGTCTCCTCCTTAGCCCAGATCGCACGCCACAGCATTAAAGGTCTATGGGCAATAGAATCTAGTAGATGGGATATTCCAAATTCCCTGTGGACCAAATGCGTGGATGCTGAAGTAGGCAAACAGAGTAACCTTTTTAAAAACAGGTTTTCCTCCACTTGGAGACTCCCAACCGAAACATGCCCCCAGACACCCGCTCCATAAAGGGCAATTGAAAGGCACCTCATCTGGTAGATCTTCAGCATGTCGCTAATTCGTTTATCCCCGATCTTAGAGGCGAACGTGAATACCCCGTGAGCACATTTCGCCATTCTTGCTCTAACGTGGGTGACTTCGCTGGTCCAGCTACCTGTCTTGGAAAAAGTGATACCCAAGTAGTTAAATGTATCTACCGTCTGTACCCTCTGTCCTTCCATAAAGAATGAATGAGGTTTTTTACGGCCCTTACCACATTCCATGACAAAGGTCTTTGTTTTGTTAATGACCAGTTTCCTTTCCCCAATAAACAAGGAAAACCTGTCCATGAGGCGTTGGAGGCCTACAGGGGTCCTAGAAAGAAGGACTGCGTCGTCCGCATACAGTAATACCGGGATATAGGAGTCAAGAATGATTGGGGCATCAGCCCCCACAGACCTTAAGACAGAGTCAACCTCGTTGATAAAAAGTGTGAAAAGCAATGGGGCTAACACACACCCCTGCCTAATGCCACGCTTAACAGGAAACTTAGGGGTACATTCCCCACCCGGGCCGTATCTGACGCTAGCGCTAAGGTTAACGTACAGTCTGGCCAGGAAATGGACAATGCCCTCTGGTGCCCCCATTCTCAGTAGTGTCTCCCAAAGAATCTGATGATTAACCATATCGAAGGCACTACTAAGGTCGGCAAAACAGAGGAAGAGGGAACCCTTCTTGGCCATAGTATATTTCCCAATTAATAGTTCTAAGTTGAGGCACTGTTCAACTGTGCCTCTGCCCTTCCTAAATCCATATTGGGAATTGGCCAGAATATTGTTATCTTCAGCCCATTCTTCTAATCTGACAAGGAGCACCCGGCTCATAATTTTCACGGACGAATCGAGAAGGGAGATAGGCCGATAGTTCTTAGCATCACCCTTCTCCCCCTTTTTATAGATGGGAATAATAATAGATTCCTCCCATGTAGGCGGTGCACCATGTCTCACAGCAGAGTTAAATACCTTGGTCAATAATGGGCCCCAGATTTCAGGTTCTTTTTTATAGATATCCACCGGCACACCATCTGGTCCCTGAGCCTTCCCACCTTTACTTGCAATAATGCTTTTCTTAACCTCGGCACATGTTATATCTAGGGGAAAAATTGGCCGGACCCCACCACCATTGACCATGTGTTTATCAGAATCAAAAATCAGGGAAAAGTGGGAAACCCAGCTTTCCACGCTAACGTTAGCAGACAGAATAGGCGCAGCCTCGTCCCTTAAGAAAGGGCTGTTGACTGTGGCCCAAAACAGCGAGGAGTCAGAGGTTTCGGCGGCCCGGTCTAACTTATCCCATGCCTCACGCTTAAGTTCAGCCTTTCTATCTGAAACGGCTGCCTTATAGGTTGCCCTAAGATGCCGGATAAGAGTAATATCCCTCTGTTTTTCAGCCAATGCCACCTTAAGGCTCTTCAGGGCAGCAGTGCAGGCATGATCAAACCACCCCCTCGGCCGATTTGAATCGCCCTTAAGATTTTTGGTGAATACTGCTTCTATGGAGTGATTGATGTCGACAAATGTATTCAGTATAACAGCTGTCGAATCTTCACTCACTAGGATAGTTTTGATTTCTTTAAAGCAGTTCTCAATGATGGAACTAGACAGGAGGTCTGCCTTCTCTCCCTTCCACCTGATTCTATATCCATTTGGTCTATGTGGCTCAATGTTATCCACAATACTAGGTTTGGGATCTGTATTAGTTTTCCAAAAAGCCATCTCCATGGTCAGGCAGTTTTGGTCACTAATCAGATTATCAACTACCCGAGGGGCAGAACACCATGGAATAAGGCTAGTGGAAGTACAGATAAAATCGATGATGGAGTTAGCGTTTCTGCCCGTGAAGGTAGGGACAATTTCATCATGGACACCCCTCGCATTCCCCATGATCTCCATATCATATGTCATCAAAATTTTATTTAATGAATCCCCATATGAATTATGTGGAAAATGGGCGACTCCCTCTCCTTGGGTGCTTAAAAAACCACAGACCCTTTGGGCAGAGGACATACAGGTAGAAATATTAAAATCACCCAACCAGATAAAATCAAAAGCGATTTCGTTTCCTGTAACAATTTTAACCAAAGCTTCCTCCAAAGCAAAAGCTATACGTTGCCTAGAATTATCAAAAACATTATTGTAAAAATTGATTAAAAGGATATTCCTATCCTGCTCCTTACAAAGCCAAAGGATCTGGGAATGGTCCCCCACCGGGACATGTTTCTTTACTACAAACGGGGCGTCTACAGAAATCAGTGTCAGGAGGCCACCCTTGGCTCTTCCAGAATTAGAAGCCACTGCAGGTATTGAATATGAGACAAACCCGTTATAATTGATGGGGACCAAACTCCAGGTTTCCTGAAAACATAAAATATTAAAAAGATTGATAAAATCAAACCAACCTAAGCAATCATCCTTGTGGGAAAGTCCCGCAACATTCCAACAGGCTATGACACTTGAACCAGAGTTAACTAAACATGTGGAAGGGTTCTTCGGGGACCTATCCCCTCTCACGTTAGCCAGATCTCCTTGGTCGCATGCCACAGTAGAGTTCTGTTCGCTTACCCCAATATTATTGATAATTGTTGTTGATATCCTCGGTGCCCCAATATAGCTCACTTTGCTCGGGTCCAAGTCCTCCGACCTAACACCATCAATGGTCGGCTCCAGTCAGTCATTGTAATCAAGCCAACTTAACGGCTGGAATCTATTAAACGTAGAGATAGTGGGTGTAGCACCCATGGCCTGAACTCTAGGCCTATGCCAATGGCGCTCATCAACAGATTGAATAACAGGTTGAGTTGCAAAATCTCTATAAAAGTACCCAAGCGGCCGCAGGGATATACCATGTTCAGTCACTGGGAGAGAAGCGGCTTTAATTAAAACTGTGGAGGTAAGATGGGGGTTGCGAAAGTTGATGACTATACAGTCGCCTTCGCAGGTCTTACGGGACTTACCTACCCAATTAGTTCTCCTGGTACAAAGTATATCTCTGGATAGTGCTAGAGGGAAATCACACTGTCGGTGGAGCCAGTCCACGGTTTTATTCTTTAATGACGAGTGTGATTCTACACCAGTAGGATTGCTATCAAGCCTCTTAACAGGGGGGACGTTCATAAGGACAGCAACAAATGGGGCACACGTAGGTGGCAGGTTCGGTTGGGGGTTTCTGGAGCTAGGGAAGTTAACGTTGTGGCCCAATGATTCCCCCGGTACTAAAACGGCGGGTGATTTTGTAGTGTTTTGCCGCTGGGATGGTACATTGGGAACCGCAGCAGGCTTTCCAGGGGCACACCCAGGTCTACATTCAGAACTACTATTCTCAGTCATCAATGGGGCTGTATCAGAGGTAGTTAAAGAAGTCTCCTCGGGCACCTGGGTACCAGTAATATTGGTTGGGGCTGGTCTAGCCTTGATAAAAGAATCCAGGATACCTCCCAATCTGACTACTTCATCGGCAAGAGTGGAAAGTTTGGTCAATAGAGGTTTAACAAATATGTCAAGCTTGGCAACTATAGCCTGGGTTATAAGATCCAGCTGTTCTTTATCTAAAGTGACCTTAGCTCCTTCCGTTAGCACAGATTGGGCTGGAACATTTAACTGCAGGGTGGAATCCTTTTTGTTAGTATGGCGATTCCCTCCTCGCTTAGACTGTGTGGGTTTAGTGGTGTTCCTACAGGTGCGTATTAATTTTTGGCGTCTGGGAACAGACTGACTGGGGGTAGGTACATCAGGTAAAGTAGCTTGGCCTGGTTCAGGGTCGATCGTGGACTCCGGAGTGTCGCTATCCGAACTAATAGTGTCAGTAACAGCTCCCTCAGATATACAATCAGTAGGTAATAAGGGAGTATTAAGATCCTGAACAAGGGGGCTCTCAGATGCCAAACAAATGGGCGGGGGGGAAACCAAACTCTGTGACCCTGGACGACCTAATGATTTCCTACGTTCCTGGTTAATTTTATCAACCATCTTAACCAGGTAATTGTCCATGGTTGTGGTTGAAGCTGCTATCTTTGCTTTAGGCATAATTAGCAGATCGGGCTCCAAGACCCCCCTGAGATTACTTATTGTAGACACCAACAGCAATATGCCGAGTTTTCCCAAATAGGTTGTCACGTACAACCTCCAATCCCCAAGGAGCTTTAAACAGTAACCAACAGTAGCTTGGCAATCGATACACACTACAGGGTGTACAATGGTAAACTTGGGTAACACAGGTATCCAAAAGCCAGTCTGCTGCTCCCACCTGCCCCCTTCTGTCCCGGACTGTCTCAGACTGACCGCCCTTAGTCCGGGCTTCGTCCAGGGCGTTCCACGTCGCCTCCCGCTCCGCTTGTAATGGAGCTATTTAACCAAAATAACATCCAATGGGAAATAAGGGTGGATCGTTATCCCGTTAGTGGGCGGGATGGCGGGATGGCGGGAGGGCGTGCCGCTACACAGCTGTGGCGCTGCGGCGCTCAGGGCTCCTGGGACCTGCAGTCCCGTCCGGCGACTCCTTCAAAACTGCTACGAGGTATTCTGAGCCTCCACCTCCTCCTTCTGGACGATGCGGGACCTTAATCAAAAATGAAGTACTGCCCACCGAAAACTGCGACTCTACACTCGAATACTGTCAGTTCACCAGACGTAGTAACCAAGGGGGGTGGCCCAGCCCGGCCTCTTCCGGCCCCCGACGGCCACAGACGGCCCGCCCTCTGCCCGGGCTCAGCCCGGCGCGTCCCGCGCGCGTCATCGCGAGAGGGGGGTCCGACACTGGCTTTAAGCGCCTCCTGGCGCGCTTCTGTGCGTGGTCAGGGGGCGTTACCAAGCCCGGCACCCGGAGAGAGATGCAGCTGGGAGAGGCAGCGGCAGCACCAGCCACACGCCGCCAACAAACACGAGTCACCCACCAGTGTAGCGCAGACACCGGCTTTAAGCGCCTCCTGGCGCGCTTCTGTGCGTGGTCAGGGGGCGTTACCAAGCCCGGCACCCGGAGAGAGATGCAGCTGGGAGAGGCAGCGGCAGCACCAGCCACACGCCGCCAACAAACACGAGTCATTTAACTCATTTAATTGTTATTTAGTTGTAAATTTGTTTGAAGGAAAAAGGTGGTTCGTGGAAACGTATTCTTTTTACATTTATAACAAATGCCTAATGGACATCTTCTGCGCTCCTCGCCGCCCCTTCCACTCCTGCACAAACAACACCAAACCTACCTGTGTGTGTCAGAGGAGTCCAAGCAACTCATTGTCATATCATATATAAGAACCACAAACTTAACGGGTCAACAACTGAAACTCGAATCACGGGCCTTCAACTCTCCCTCACGCAGATAAACTCACTACAGCACCCTCGCCTCCTTCAGCCAACGAGAACTCATCAAATACAAAGGAAGAGACCTGCAAGGAATGCCGGCCTCGAGCAGTAGAAAAAGACACATGTTCCCATTGGAAACACTCCAAACAAGCCTAGGGAATATCACCACAGCCAACCACGTGGTGGCAAGAGGAGCACGTGTCAACTCTCCTATTGCTTGTGGCAGCGCCTTATATGCAGGTCTTCCCACATTGCAGGCGAAGAGATTACAAAATGCCCAAAATGCAGCTTGCCACCTCATCCTGGGGCTAACAAAGCAACACGTGTCAGACCATCTGTGATGGCACCGATGGATCTCCGAGGAAAGAATCTGATTCAAACTCAGCTGCCTCCACCAGAAGTGCCTGGAAGGATCTGGTCGCAAATGCTGCCAGGAGAAGATAAAAAACCCAAAATAACACCCACTTACCACGCTCCACAGGACACACAGTATTCGTTATCAAGGACCAGAAACAAGAGCAGAGGGGGCAGGAGGTTCCCAGTGGTGGCACTATGCCCCCACACCCACTGTGCCATTGACACCCACATTGCTCTATCCCGCATGCTCAACAGGCAACAACTAAAAACACACCCCCTGCAATACAAGTCCACCCACCGTCCTTATACAGGCCACCTCCAATGACCAGCCGCCCCAACATGCACCGCTCTGACACAACACAGGCCTCTTCCATGGCTTCACTGTGGCATTATATAACCAGCCCCAATGACCACGTCTGTAACTGTTGTAACCCATGTTATCCATGTGTATGTACTTACTTCGGCTTGCTGCCAGGCATGAAACTTTGTGTGTTCTAAGTAACAGTAATTCCCATTCCCCAATTTACAAGTAACATATTTCTCAAGTACAGAAGTATGAGTAAGTCTGTTTACATCTGTGGCCTGCAGGTTGCAAGCGAATCTATGCAGGAGATACATTAGCCTACTGAGCTATCTTACCAGCTGTAATCAGAGCCGGGTCTGTTGTCTTAGTGGACACATTCATTTAATGAGGGGGCCTGTATTGGTTCGAATGACCATAGGATGAAACCCATCGAACCCTTCCAGGCTGTCATACTTCAGAAGTCGATAAACTGAGTATCGCTGACGAAAGGAACACATGTCCAGCCACTCGGATGCGAAAAGCCACGCCTCAGTGATTCGATGCAAAATCAAAGAGAGCGGAGCTCCTCCGGCCCCGCGTTAAATCAGTAGGTATTAACCTCTACGCGTTACACAGAACAGACGCGTCCTCACAGAGAACAGACACAACGGCATCTGAGAACCATTTCTACAGTCAAGAGAACTACCGAGCCCATGTGGAAAGGAGCTGTTATGTTGAAGGGGTATCCTCCACGCCCACCTCAGGGCTGAACAGTTTGGTACCGCCCAGAGCGGAAGCTGGGGAAGGATAATAAAGCATGGGTCAAGGCCAGACATCCGGGTCAGACCTAGTCTCACACTGCGAGACTGCTGGTGTCTATTCTTAAGTGCCCGTTCCGATAACTACGCTCACCAGGCCATATTGCCAACCAGGGAGCGACCCCCCCGGGATACGCAAAAGGAACCATGGGACTCCTGCAAGTGCCAGGAAGCCACACAATTAGCAGAAATGCACTAAACAAAATGCAAATATATTATCTGCCAATAGTGATAAGATGCTCCGCACAGTGCACATGAGCGCTGCAACAAAATCGGTTACTTTATGTCAATGTGACAAACACAGTTTTTAATACATCCAAGTGAACACAACATAACACAGGACAGCACAACGCTCATTCACTCATTCAAAATATTAGAAATGTGATACAAGACTAAAGTTGGGTATAATTCTTGGAAAATGTGGGACTAAGGCAGAGCACGGACCATTTTGCAAAGCCAGGTGGATAAACTTGGCTTGTGCATTTTCTACAGTATTATTCTGCGTGTGCACACCGTATAGCTTACACACTGGTTCCCTATGCAACCTATGTCCGAGCTGTCGGCCCAGCAAGAGCAATGCACAGGCCCAACTCCGACACCGAGAGTCTATTTATATACCGAGTTGCCTCTAATAAATATACCGTGAGGCTTTTAACATGCTACGGAGTCATTATGTGTAAGTGCATTAAACTCCCTGGGCTATCCAGAGATCAGCTCCAGTGAGTGTCACACTGCAGACATCAGGGTTTACAGCGGCCTGGACGAGCAGGCAGCCTGGAGAGTGGTTAGGGCGACGGTGCTGAGGCAGAGAGACTCGACAGGCTGCAGAAGAGGCACAGGAGAAGGGTTGTAATCCTCAGCAGAACGCCTCAGTACCCACCGTGGAAGGATCTATGTGAAAATAAACCGGGTACAGAGATGTTCATTACCTCAGTCCCACAATCAGCAAACCATTAACACAATCTTTACTATATTTTTCGCCATTTCTTCATTTATTTAGTAGGAGGGGTGGGGAAATCTTGTTTACCTTTCTTTCACCTATCCTCCTCGCATTCCTGTGAAAGTTATTCATGCTGAAATGTACGTATGTATATGATATTTCTATAGGGCGCATCTAGCCAAAAGGTAGAAGAGCACTGTATGGGTTCAAAGACAAGCTGGGTTGTGGACGGTTAGTGCAAAATGACCAGCCTGTATTGTAGTAATGGTTATGTTGGTCATTTTTTAATGGTAAACGGTTCCTTGCAAATGCAAAAGACCGACAATGTGGTAGCCATATCAACACAACTCGGCATCAACATCTTCCGGGGAAAAACCAAGATCCCGAAGGCTAACACGGCCATCACAACTGCACTCACTCTTGCAGGTGATACACTGGAAGAGGTTGAGGCCTTCACCTACCTGGGCGGTGTCATAGACAACTAGGGCGGCAAAGACACCGATGTCAAGGCAAGAACTCGCTAAGCAAGGGCTGCCTTTATTCAGGTAAAGAAGATCTGGAGCTCCAAGTATCTAACGCTGCAAACCAAGATCAGGCTTTTTAACACCAACATAAAATCGGTCATTCTCTATCGAGCAGAGACTTGGAGGACAACAGTGACCACCTCCAACAAAGTCCAGACCTTCATCAACACCGGTCTGAGGAAAATCCTCCAAATCCACCGGCCAAACACCATCAGCAACAATGACCTATGGCAGCAGACTTTACAATTTCCTGCCCATGAAGAAATCAGGAAAAGAGACAGGGAGTCTAACACTCCGCAAGCCGGTATCAAAGACCACCAGGCAAGCCTTGACCTGGAACCCTCAAGGGAAAAGGAAAAGAAGAATGCCAAGAAATGCCTGCCAACGAGGCCTTGAGGCTGACTGCAAGAAGATATGTTGCACATAAAGTCAGATTGAAAGAAAAGCCCAGGACAGAGATGGCTGGGGAGTCTTGGTTGATGGC
Source organism: Triturus cristatus (assembly GCF_964204655.1). NCBI lineage: Eukaryota > Metazoa > Chordata > Amphibia > Caudata > Salamandridae > Triturus > Triturus cristatus. The sequence continues at coordinate 482,701,290 of NC_140590.1, read as the reverse complement.
CTATACCCAGGAGGGGTAGTAGGCATAAGTAAGTACATATGTAAAGAGTTTCTTGGTTGTGGATTTGAGATTTTCACAAATGGTCGCCATGGACTGATAAATGTACATTACACTGTCAATAGTTTACAAGTTGAGGCATCTCAGCAAAGAAATCTGGATATAATAGCAAAGACACTATGTTAAGCTGTAAGTGGTTATGCACATTGTCTATGGAGTGGTTCGATAACAATTATGTGAATAATTTGGTTATTCTTAACTACAGACAGTGTGTGCAGGATTTACAGTTGGTCAAGGCCCGTGTTAGGTGCACGGGTGGGAGGACAGCGCAATAATCAGAGGGATGTCTATGGCTATGTCTGAAAGGGGCCTTGAACCCCAAATGGTCTATATATCTTCCTTGAAAACAGGAAGGGAGGATTCAGCTTTGCCTTCAACAAGACAGATGTTCCACTGGGGAGGTGAAGAAGTACGGCTAATCTGAATTTTGGTTATATGCAGGGTGATTTTGGGCCAGAGAAGGAGAAAAGGTTAGCAAGGTGGCAGGATTTATGTTGAATCCTAGCAGGACATGGTCTGAATGATGTATGGATGTGAGACGCTAAGTACAGCTTTCAAGACCAGGCAAAGGAGATTGTAGAATGGCCTAAGATTGTTGCAACCCCAGCCTGCCTGGTGAAAGCGAGTCAGAGAGTGGAAATTTAATAATATTGTTGATGGGGGGAAGCAAGCAACATATTTCCAACTCACAGACTACAACAGGAGTCCCCTGTGCACATTAGAACTATCAGACCCATGTGGGAAGACCAGGCTGAGTGGAAGCGACGGCGCGTGAATCTTCAAAATCAGAACTGATAGTAGGCTGCCGAGCAGTAGCTCTGGAGGTTTCAAGAACATCAGGCTCATAGTGGCTAGGGGTACTCTAGAAAATTTAAAAAGTAATGTATAATTGTTAGGTACAATAGACTGGCCAAGGGGTTCTGTGGACTAGATGGAGGTACTGCAGAGTAACTTGGAAGTACTCTAAAATGGCTATGGGGTGTCGTATGGCGGACAGGAAGAGCTATGGCATTGCCAGGCCTCCTTGTAGACTGGCAAGACGGTGCGGGGGAAGGTTCAGGTGGTTCTGTAGCATGGCTAGGAGCAGCTGTAAGATGGGCTGAGGATTAGTAGAAAGATATAGAGAAGGAGACAGAGCAGGATGTCTAGCTTGTGAGTTAAAATAGTACAGGCGAAGAGTGGAGCAGCTGGAAAATCTTGCATGGCTAAGAGGTGCAGTAGAATTGGCTAGAATTATTATATAAATGGTTGGATTACTCCTATGTTACATAATTCCAGATTTATAGAGAGCACATATGCATTGTTTTTTAGAGCTGGCTGAAAGTGACATAACACTTGTTAAAAAGAAATTAAAGATAAAAAACCGCATAAACGAGACAAAACGGGAGGGGAGGGAGCTAGGAGGCCTAGCAGTCATCGTTTGATGGGCCCTAGTTTATTCTGGGCACATGAAGAGGCAGACTAAGAGGAGGAAACATACGTGGGGGCAGAGTATTCCAGTGCCTCGCCATGGCGATGGAGAAGGCCTGATCACCAACGTCGCAGTACAGGTCATGAGTACATAAAGTCTGCATATGCTCCTGGAGCGAGCAACTTAAGGGTGAGCAGCATTTGAATTAATGTGCCAGGTATTCAGGAGTACCCTGGTATGTCGACTTGTGAGTGCAACCATTGTTCTAGAGAAGACTGTCTAATCAGCCGCAATCAGTGTAAACGTCTGATGTTAGGACTACTGTGGTCTCATCGTGAGAGGCCGTCAGCACATTTTCAACTGCATCTTATGCCAGCTGAAGCACTGCAAAGAGCTTAATTGATGACTTCAAATAGATTGCATTCCCCTAGTGAAGCCTTATTTAAATAAGAGCATTGAGCACAGGGACGTGATGTTGGGTTGCTTGAAAGTGAGAACGTTCTTCAAAGGTTTCCTCTGATGGAAACATAGCTTGACACTTTGGAAACCTGCTTGTCTGGTAAATGGTGGCTTTTCACATGGAGTTCCAGTGTACAAACATACCTGGCCAGGAGCGGGGCAGATCCCAGGACAGTGCGACATTTGTTCATGTTCATGCAGCTGAAGGCCTGGTGATGAATATCTTTGTCTTGGTGGAGCAGAGTTTGAACAAAGTTGGTGGTTGGGTAGAAGATGCCATCGGATATCTTTGGAGCACTGTGCACTTATTAGAAGTTACAGTAGAGTAGTTAGGTGATTCTGTAAAATGGTTAGGAGTTTTCATAAAATGGATTGAGGTGGACTATAATGGCTAGTAAACAGAGTAGGATGGAGAAGATGCACAGTACAATAGTAGAGTTGTGTAGTGGTGTATCTCAAAGCTGCTCTTCAATGGCTAAAAGCCGCAGTAGAATGGCTAGGAGATATAATAGGATGGATAGACTGCACGGTACAATAGTAAAGGCGTAAGGCGGCCTAGCTAAAATCTGCTCTTGAATGGCTAGGAGGTGCAGCAGAATGGCTATGAGTTACTGTAGACTAGTGTGAGTATACAGCAGAAGAAAACAAAGTGGAATAGCTAACATCTGCTCTTGAATGACCAGGAGGTGTAATAGGATGGCTATCAGGTTCTGTAGAATGGTTCAAGGTACAGTAAAATGGCTAGGATATGCAGTAGAATGGCTATTGGATGCTGTGATACTGTGAATGGTTTGAGTAGACTGGCTAGGAGATAGAGTAGGACAACAAGAATGTAATCCCTAGGAACTGCTCTTGAAGGAGGCCTCTTGAGGAGGCTCAGTAGAGTGTCAAGGACTTACTGTTGAATCAAAAAAGAAACAGAAGAATCGATAGGGGTCCTTAGAAATGGCTTTGAGCTCCTCTTGATGTGCCAGGAGGTGCTGGTGAATGGCTAGTGGCAGGAGTGGAGCTGCTGGTACAATAGAATGGCTAAAGGATACAGTAGCATGATTAGGACTTTCAACAGAACAGCTATGAGGTTCTGTAGACTGGAGGGGTTTCGGAAAATGGGTAAGAGTTACGGCAGAATGGATAGGAGGCGTTATAGACCTGCCCAGCATTTCTCAATGGAATCCATCTGCTGCTTTGTGTCATTGAAAGGCCACCAAGAGTGGTCACCCAGGTTTCAGACAAAATGAACAATTTGTGGTTTTTACAAACAGACAGCTGCAGTCTGAAAAAGAATATGTGCCCAACATTTTGCTAAGAAGCCTGTGGCCGGCATTATAGAAGTTCTGAGTGCAGAATACTAAGGCTGAGTAGTTTTGATTCCACTGCATGCTTCTTTCATCCACCACCAGAGACTTCATCTCACTATTTCAGTTTCTATTTAATCTCGGTTTTCTTTCTAAGTCACTATTTGTCCATCTTTCTCTTCCTCCTTCTTTCTATCCTTTTATGTTTTCCTCCTGCTTGCTCTGGGTCAGTCTGATGTGGAAAAAAAGTTCCGATCTCCAAAAATGCGTGCCAAGGGGCCCCATTTGCAACCACTGGATCAATTAAGCACTGGGCACTTACACACCAGACCTAGCAAATGGACTCAGAAAATAATGACTGGAGCAAACAGTCTCAGATTGTGCAGTAGTCTAGGTCTTTCCATATTGCAGCTTCAGCAAGGCAAATAAGAGGCTAGACATTTTCATACTATAATTCTTTTTTTTTACTGAGTTTTATATAGCGCAAACCTGACCCACAGGTATTGGGTGTCAGCGTGCTTTACATAGCATCAGTTGTGTTACATGAGGACACATTCATTTTTGTTAGGCACGGGGAGATTATGTGATTTGCCCAGAATCACAGGATATTCAGCGTCATTGCCGAGACTCGAAACCAGTTCCCCATATTCGAGGCCGTCCACCCGAGCCATTAGGCCAACTCCTCTCCCCAATGATTATTTGAGAAAAGTACCAATAATTGGATTAGCTGCCCATTGTCAAAATATTTCTGAAAAGAAAGACTGACTCGGTCAAAGGATACGCAACACAAATTCCAGACGAAGAAAGGCTTACAAAAGAACCAATAATTATAATATACTATATAAAAACAATGGAATTTAGTAACATGTGTCTAAAGAGGTAACTAAACATCACCAATTGCATCACATCAAAAAACGACGAACAGTGGAAACCCATTGACCAGCAATTAATGTAACTAATACAACAGTTTTCCATTCCATTTTTGACATGTCACTGGGAACTAGTTTTAATGGCCAAGCTATATATCAAATATAGACACTATTTATTTTCACCTACAAATGTCACTATTTTTGTTTCACCAACAAATAACACTCACAGCCCCTTCTCAGTCCCAATGAAGACCATGCAGGTCTTAATGGAGAGCTTGGATAATACACTTCAATTAAATCAATCAAAGGTTAAATTCATGCTTCTCACCTCTTGGTAAAGTTGGTTGTCTGGCAATGCCATAGACTTGTAGATCTACTGGCAATCATTCGTAGCCTCCGAAAATTATTCTTGATTATTATCTCCACATTGACATACCTGGCAGTATGTGTAGGCTAAGAAGTGGATTGGTTTCTTCCTAAACCAATCAGATTGTTTTTCTCTTTTATACATGTGCAATGACGGCTAGCAGTCTGCACAGAATGGTGCCATTGGCTGAGCTAACCAGAATTATCACAATACTGGCCCTGACTACTACTGATTGCCTTCAAGGTTCAGTAGCAATGACATGAGCAGATGCTTTACTTGCCTCTGTTGTTTAATGGTAGGAGTTGCATGCCAATAGAATAACTCTCCGCATGCTCACAGGCTTTGAAAGCTGTTAGTTGTCCTTATCAACCAGTGGTTCAGACCCTAACTGAGGGCGGGCTATTACAGCGGTTTACAACCTCATTAGAACACGTAAACTGCTGTTAATGCTCTGAACAGAAGGCAATGATACTTAATGAATGGCCTGGCCATTGAGCGATGGCAGTTTACTGACTATCATCTGTGTGCTCTCGTCTAGACTGAGAGACCCAACTTTATTATAGACAAATGAATGCAAAATCACCCTGATGTTCTTGGCCTCTGGATAAAACCCCACAATTCAGTACATTGTCTTAGTTTCTTCCCATGGTTTGTCTTCAGTCTCTTACAGCAAGTTCTTGAACAAACGTCTTGCTCTCTACTGTGCATAATTCATCATGCAGGCCAGGTAAACTCTCTTTTCTTTAAATATGGCCAAACGTGTCTATCATATATCTCTTTTCTGATAATGACATGTTCAATCTCCTCTCCGCAATGCAAGTTATTTGCTGTGGCCTTTCTATAGGTCAACCTCTTGTACACGGATAGAATACAAGTAAATGAAATTTATTATTAAAAATCTCAAACTATGCTTTAACACTTAATTATTAGGGCTCCCGGTTTTATGGTATTTATGTTTTTTGCCATTTCCCATTGTATTTATCCATATTCATTTTTGGGCCATCTTATTGATATTTATCCATATTTATTTGTTGTTTTGAGAATAAATGGAAGCATAAAATGGCTTATTTCCATATTTATTTAACTGCTGAACATGCACTCATACTTTGATGCTTTTTGCATTTTAGCAAATTATGCAACCAAATATAACATAACGCTACACCCAGAGGTAAATATTAGCAATGTATACAACTATATGTTAATATATGGCAATATTTAAGGAAATCCCATCCTGTTTTTTGTTAACTTCCCATGCTGTATATCGACTCCGTGGTTTGACTGGAATTCATGACGGACAGCATGGAGAGTCAGTCACAAGAAGCACAATGTTCTGTATTTTTCCATTTTTACAAGTAAATACAGACAGGAAACACGTTGTTTTTTTCTGTATTTATGTGTAGAAATCAGAAAAAATGGAAAACTTGGAGACTTATTTATGATCTGTGAATACAATGGTTATCAAATCATTTATATACATGGTCTATATAATTGCGTGTAAGGCCAACCTACAGCGCCATTCCACAAACAAAAAATAGGTCACAATACCTGGGAAAGATGCTAGAGATTCCTGCTGTTCTCTGTGTCTGTCTATAAAGCACTACGGGTGGGCAATATAGGGTAATTTATTTTTGCAAAAGTTGATAACATTCATACATATTTCACAGACTACACTTTTAGAATGAAATGTGGGCTCCAAGTATCTGATATGACTTTTTTCACATGATTGTGCACTTTGCGTAAAATAATCTTTGAAGATAGAGGATGGAAACTGGTTCAAGAAGAAAATGATTCTCAGCAAGACTTTTCTTGAAACAACAAGCCTCCTGTGAAGGAAAAGTATGCAACTGGTGTAATGCAAAACTTCCACAAATTTGAGTAGCACAAAATTCAGAAATTATGCAAGCTGTGCCAGCGTAATTAAAATTTTACCCAGCACTAAAAACAGTCATTAAACTTAAAGATGTGAGCTAGGCAGAACAATAATAGTTTATAATTTCATCAATACCGTCATGGTAACTTGCAAATTTTATAGATAATGGTTATATTATTCTGCATAGTACTTCTTCATCCTTTATTGGGCATTTCTATGTCAAAAAGTTCCTGTCATCATCATTCAATAAGCAAAGTCCTCTACACTCCAATATGTATTCCAAACTTTCCCTAAGGATTGTTTTTGATCAAAGATTTGCATGTTTTATCAACTAATTGTTTTTTTCTTTAATTTTTCATATTGTTACATCAATCAAAAATAAATGTCAACACCACAATAAGGAGGTTTAATTATCAACTTTAATATATTTCTCTAACGCAACATTGAAGTTTTTCTTAGGTCTACTTGATTTAGGTTCTTAAATGGTATACATACAATTATTAGGTCACATAAACTTGCCTCATGACAGTACTATTATCATCTGAAAATCCAAAAGGGAACCACAAAACCTCTAAATCATGGATGCAAAGTTTGTTTGGGTCTTCCGCATAAGTAGATGTTGCGGTGGGTGCAGCTTTACATTTTTTTAATGTTTTTGCCGTTCGCACTGCTTCGTTTTTCTCCCCCACATTTTTTTAACCGCTTTGGTTTAGATAATCTAATCATGCATAGTGGAGGTCATTTTTTCAGAAGCTGACAATTCAATTAATGCTAATTGTTGTTGAGAAAAGTTGATAGTCATCACCTCTCTATCTTCACCGCTGAATAGACCATTTGACAAATCCTAGTGGGTGTCCACATGTCTCTTCTAGGACCCCTTTCTACTCCAAGTTTCTCATCCTTGTTGCTCTCATATTGCCCCTCTTTTACTTTGTGTATTTTATAACATTCTCATCTCATCTACAAAACCATGGATGTGTTACAAGTGACTCCCATTTTTTTTTTTAGATAAGACTTCTGATGAACCGTGGGATGTTCAATTGTGGACAATACTTGCTTGATGCACTTGATTGTTGCACTAGGTTATCTTTGATCTGTGTGATTGTAACTTTTGTTAAATGCATACATTCCACCCAACGCATAATCCTTCAGGTGTTTAATGCATTCCTACTCTTTTCTCTCTTTAATTGCTCCTAAAAGTGCAGGACATGTCCCTTGATCTTGAAGAGTAGTGGATCAGAACTGATATTCAGATTCATCAGTTGATATCCTCTGTGTCCTCACTGACTTTCTTCACTTCATATATTGTACAGTGGAAAATCTTAGCATCCTTGGCCTTTCTGTTGAACACTCATTTGGGTACTCGCCTCCCTCTTTGAGCATGATTGTCAAATGCGGGAGCAATGAAAATGCAATTGTGGAAATGTGCCTTTTAATGAGCACACCGGTGCAGGGATCACCCTTCTCTGTCCACGGGTCCTTAGACCAACAAAATAGAGATTGGCTCTGAAGCTGGAATTCAAATAACAAGTTTATTAATCACTCATGAGTGGGACTGCGTCGACACAGCACTCTCAAGTGCTGCCTGAGGTAGTACATTGAAGTCACAGAACACAGGCCTTATATACAGCTTTTTCTGCACTTGTAAGCATGTAGATAACAATAGAAGGTACAGGCTTACACAGGAATAGTTGCCGACAAACATGGGCAGATGGGAGATCACTTAGTCAGCAAAGTGGGAGGGGGAACAGGAGTGCCTATGGCAGCAATAAGAGATTGACAGTTGAGTCTGAGACCAGGTGCTCTGGCAGCTACAAACTCTTAGCGTGCATATTGCTTTTAGCTGAGTCAGGAAGTCAACTAAAATAGACAACACAGGTAGGGAAAAAGACGAGCAGCAGAGGATGGGAGAATTACAAAGCCAACAAAATGAATGCCACAACCAAGATGGCTTCAGCTTATGCTAACGGAAATTATTCCAGATTTCCACACAATAGCCTGGAGGGTTTAGCAAAACATTCAAATAGTTTGCAAGGAGGTGAAGTCCCACCATTTGCTGATTTTATTGTGAGACACTTTTTTATAATTAGATTACGTTACACTGTAGAGTGTTCTGCGACCACAATGTGAGAGTCAGTAAAAGCAGCCCCAGATATGTCTCTACAGCTCAAATCTGATAGTTGATCAGCCATCTCTCTACACAGCTTGTGCCTGACAGTTGATTAGCCACTTCTATGCTACTTATGTCTTACAGTTGCACAGCTACCACTATGCACTTCATATTTGATAGTGGCTAAGCCATCACTTTATAGTTCCTATCTGATCATGTGGGTTCTAATAGGACCCTAACATTAAGACATCTCAAAACTTTAAACAGAATGCGCACAATTCGATGAATCAGAGACAGTGTTTAACCTCAATTTCATGAGGCAATGTGTCCCTGGGTTAAAGCACCTCCCAACCCACAAAATATCAGAAAACGTTAATCAAGTAAAAGGGTCCAAAACCAATACTAAGTTCTAGATCAGCAGAGTATTTAAAGGGTTTCCTTACAAAGATTCAGAAAAAAAGGTACAGAGTCAATGCCATGAAGGCTCTTCAGCAAACAGAGCATTACAGAGAAGTACAAAGTCAAAATGATGCTAAGTCCCAAGTGAGCAGATAAATCAAGAGAGAGAGAGAGAGAGAGAGAGAGAGAGGACCACTTCCCTAGCAGCACAGAAAAGATCTCAAGAGAGTTCTAGCTCACCCCTAAGGTCTGTTATACAATATTTGCTAATCGTTCACATTAAATTAACAGAACCACAGAATCACTGTGATGCGATGGAGAAAGTTAAGTCTTCAGTAAATCAGAGCACATTTCTTAGGAAACGTCATATTGCCTTAGCATATACAACATGAATAATAATTTGACGCTTCTATGCTAATGCCATCTGGAGATATTGGAACAAAACCGGCTACATGAACGAAAACAAAGTATATGAATGAATAAGGCACAGTGAGCCAGCTGAAGGACCTTGGAGTTATTGTTGCAGCTTGAGACTGAGCCGAGGGAAAGTTCATTGAGAGCAGCATAAACAATAACAGTGGGAATAAGCCAATACATCTCAGCTTGAATGTGTGCTGCAGAAATTATGAGGAAAGACACGGGCAGAGGGCAATAGGCACAGAGGAATCCATCTTGGATAAAAAGGCTGACAGGCTTTGCTTAAGGCCTAGTCAACAGAGATCAGGAAAATATACTTCTGATTGTCACAGAAAAGTTGTTTTAAAGAAATCTGCACATTATTACTGTATGCATGTATAATCAAGTGCAAAACCACATTTTGTAAACTGTTAATAGAGCACAAAAACACAATTTCTGACAGTAGATAAGCCATCTTCATAGAGCCACTCATTCTCTGTATGAGGCATTTAGTTTATTTGCTTGGAACACAGCCATTTTGGGATAAAAATAGCCAAAGGGGACTGGTGCAATTTTGTTGCAAAGCATCATATTTGTATACTCCAAGAACGCGGATCCACAGAACCTATTTTCATGCCAAGGTGTTCATGTTATAGTGTGGAGCGACGTCTATTGCGCAGCCCATCTGGGGATTATTTCATTAGTGTTCTGCTTGATCTAACTGGTAACAGTTCTGTTATCCACACTAATTGTTAGGATAGCCTTGGGTTACAACTGACTTAAACTGGTCATAGTATAGTTCTATTTAATTTTTATAATAGAGAGTGTAAGTACATTTGTGAGCCCCCCCCACATTTGTCCAACTAGAAAGGATAACTTATGGTAACCAGCGTTCCTGAATAATTACTTCTAGGGACTTTAATTCTACTTTTGAACCTCTCAGATGTAACTAGTCTCTTTTCAAGAGATAACTTAGTTTCAGTGATTCCTTGTCTAAAAGTTATTTTAATTTCTGCCCCTCTAAGCTCTCCCATTGTCTTAATTGACCATTTTTCGAGGTCTTCAAGCTTGCAACAGTAGATCAAGTTCTTATATCCCTTCTATTCCACTTATAAATCAGGTTGTTGATCCTGCCAGAAAGACTATATATTGCTTAAACAGGAAGATTAACAACTTATGCTGCATGTGGAGGTAACTAAAAGGCCAGAGAGTGACCATTAGCTTTTGTTTCTAACCTTAGAACCCTCTTTCTATTACTTATTCTGTTATATCCGTCCCATCTGTATCTACAAGGAGCCCATCTAACTGTATGGCTACCAGTTATAAAAAAAGATTGAACTCTGTAGTCTCTGAGGATGTCCTCCTCAAAATCTATAATGTAGTTCTCCCTGTATTGAATGCTGTTTTGCTACATACACGCATTTGAATGCGTACAACGTACTTCATGAGGAAATTATTGTTACTATAATACTTCATTTGACAGTACCATGCAGCCACTGGACATAAAAGTATCTTATATAGGTGGTATGACCGGTGATGCCGTGAGCCAAAATCAGAGGTCCTCTTTGCTATCAAGAGGAGGGCAATTTCGGACATAGTGATAAAAAGCAAAAGGATAGAAAATAAAAGAAAACTCCGGAAGGACACTCAAAGGTGGGACCATCTAAAGGCTTTTAAATCAAATGGCGTCCGTAAATTCTTGTGTATTGTATTTGTAAGCTAAAGGTACAGCTGTTGTGTCATATATATACATTATGTAAGAGAAATGGCATCACATTTCTCTGTTTTGTATAGTAACATCACCTCCAATGAACAAACTAGTGAAGTCCTTACATATATGCCTGTGATTCATCCTTTGATGTGTTTTCATATGAAGAGGTTGTAGTCACAAACTGTGTCAGGGAACAACAACAAAATTCCTGTCAAATTATACATAAGCATCTGACCTGAGGCAATTATATTTTGACGTTAGAGAATGCGATTGTGCAGGGTGCACCGGTGCCCGATTTGTGGTTGGGAGCCCACATTATTCCCTTTTCTAAAAGGGTTCTTGTAGAGCTCCAGCCTAACAGGCTTCTCAGACCTATCAGGATGCAGCGTCGTGATTGGCTGGGAGAGTTCCTGCTGCAGTGCCGAGTGAGGTCAGAGGAGAGGCGGTGGCAGCAGGCCAAGGTAAGTTTATTTAATTTAGTTTTCTTCCACTAGCCCCACCACCTCCGTTCCGAGGCAGTCGCCACTGGACAGGATATTGCTATTGGTCAAAAGGGTAAAGTGAACGATTATTTTAAACTACATATTCAAGTTTTTTAACATGGCATATGTTTTAGTAGGAAAACAGTTTGCATTCTTTGTATTGTTTCTTCATGTCTGTTTTATATACTTTTATGGCAAAACGCCAAATAAAGATGAATTGACTGACTACTCAACAGACTTTCAATATTCTGCCAACAGGCTGGGTTAACAATTAATTCTACAAAGACTATGTTCATGGCTTTCAACCAGCATGGATCAGCTTGGAATAGATTGGCACGGGTAATAGTCTCCTACAAAAAGTATCCAATTTTGATTACCTGGGTATCAGTCTTGGCTCTGAAACTAAGTGGCACAAAGCATTCCACAAAAGGAATGACATATTATATCAACGGGCTAGTGCCACAGTTTGGTTTATAAAGAGTTTACTTGGTAAGGCTTTATTCTCTGCACTGGAGGTTTCCAGGGCTACTGGACAAACAGCTGCAGTATATGGTCTCAGCGCCATATACTGCTGGTGATTTTCCAGAAGTGGATATGTGGAATCATATCTAATCAAAACTACAAATCATTTTTCAAAAGACCTCTTTAGTATCCCACAAAGAGCCGCTAATATGCTTCTATGCCTGGACTTGGGTTTGCGGAAGATAGAAAGTGCAATCAAGTTTAAGGCACTTCTTCACTGGATTCATATCTGGAGCACCAAGAAATGACTACCTTACAGGAGTGCAGTCCAAAATGTATTAACTATGAATGGAGCAAATAATTTGGGAATGTTTCAATATGTCCATGATTCACTTGATAACATATGCCTGGCGAACATACGGTCTAAAACAGAGATGACTAATACTGGCATAGTCAGTTTCCTTAAACTAAACTACAAGCATGGCTGAAGACCAGTTATGAACCAACGCTCATGTAAATGGAAGTCTTTTTATCATTTAAAAGCAGATTACTATTTGAGGGCTGTATTGTCCGTATTGAACCTCTATTGTTCAAGAGCTTATATGCTAAACTTTGCTTCGGGACCTTACCCCAAGCATTATTCATCTCTGCCTGGACCTATTCTTCAAGGTTATCGAAATACTACTCTACAGTACAAATGACATTGAGTCAGAAGCACGTTATGCTCTTTGGCACTTGTATCAGCCATCTTTTACAGGGTTACGATACAACTGTTGCGTTATGTAGGTTTCTAGGAGCTGCCTTAAGAGCTTGTAAATCAGACAACTCAGAACATCTGGTTTTGGCCATCTTCAGATATCTTTTTTTGTTAAACAAAATATTAATTGATATATACAATTTGCAGAATGAGGGGTAGTTAATGACGATGCACCGCAAGCCAACAAGTGGCAGATGTTATTAGCGGTCTCTGCAAATTTTAATTCGGCTGAGGGCATAATTTTGCAAGACATGGGAATGGTAAGTAGCTTTTAAAATGTACTGTCGTCACTGGCATGTGTTTTTATATTTATATTCGATCAGCCATCTCTATACTGCTCGCATTTGATAGCGGCTCAGCCATCTCTATACTGCTCGCATTTGATAGCGGCTCAGCCATCTCTATACTGCTCGCATTTGATAGCGGCTCAGCCATCTCTATAGAACTAATCTAAATGTCCATCAGCCATATTTTTACAGCTCATATCTGATAGTTGATCAGCCATGTCTAAACAGCTCATATTTGATAGTTGATCAGCCAATTGCAGTAGAGTCCTTCAGACTTTAAATCGACAGGCGCTACCTAGAGCCTCTTAATCAACATTAAGGGTCCCTGTGGCGGGGTAAGAGGCAACTGTAACATCTGATCCACCTCTGATCTTTAATTCTCATCTCAATCTTGGAGTAAAAAACTTCCCTGCAAAGACTGCACTGCCAATTTATATTCCTGGAAATCCTTCCTGGTTCAGCTGCTAAATTTGTTGAAAAACCGAGAATTGCAAATAGAGAGCTGCACCACACATCCACAGAGCTGACATTCTTACTGTATGGAAACCATTACTGCAGCAAGCAGCTCCCGGCACACGGTCCCAAAGTGAGTTCACCATTAAATATTTATAAATAAGAAACACTACCTCTGTCAAGTCAGACAAAATGTATTCTGTCATACGTTAACTGGTATTTGAAAGTGTTTCCCATGACTCAATTATCTGTCAATTTTATATACAGCTGATGGAATTATGAAAACCTAATCACATGATATGCAGTTCAAATCGCAGAGGCGCAAAGGTATGAACATACACAACTCACAAATACTACCTCACAATCAATGTTACTTCACACAGCGAGAGGAACCAGGTTCTGCTGGTGAGTGAGATGCCAGGAGGGTGAGTGAGAGCAGCGCGAGATGCGACACACAAGCCCCTGGGAAGAAAGCATCACTTCTACCCCCCCCCTACAGTGCCAACATTAAGGTCCTTCCCTACTGTCTTTCTCACTGTGTCTTTTTTCTCTTACTCGGCCCTTTGTGATGCAAACATCTACTAAAGAATCCTCTCCAGTGAGTGGGAATACACATTGTAAACGCAGAACCCAGTCAGTAAAAAGTGACACCGTCCCACATTGCACTTTATTTTCATTATTTATAGATGCCTTGTTATAGTGCCAAAGTACTACACAAGAAAAGCTGATTTTACATTGCATGTTCTTAAATTCCTTACAACATGCTTTTTCATTTAATATTTGATTTTCAATAATACACATTGGTGTATAAAATAGATTTGAAATATTATCATATTATCCCAAACAAAAACACACATTTTTCCAAACATTGCCAGGCATATCTGCAGTGTTCTACAAACAATGACTCCTAAATGAATGAAGTTTAAATGCTCTGTTTCTAAACAGTACTAAAAAGCATTAACAATGAATGAAACATAAAATATACATAAAGAGTAACATTAGTAATCTGGATCTCTATTGCTATCCTCAGGTGACATTTAGGAAACGCTCTCCATAGGCGGCTGTGGTGGAGCAACAGAGCTCCTCAGTGGAATATCATGAGCTACAGGCAAACTCATGCAATGCGCCAACTGGCTATCATTTAGGACCCGATATAGATTTTGGCGGATGGGTTACTTTGTAACAACGATGACAGATATCCCATCGGCCAAAATATACATCCCATTATGTCCTATGAGATTTATATTTCGGTCAAAACCTAAATCTGGCCCTTAGTCTCAAAGTAAACTCAAGCATCAATCGAATGGCACCTCATATTAGATCAATTGCATATTGGGCAATATGAATACAATGCAGCACCATATGAAAGGCACTGACGATTGATTGATTGCCACCCAGCGCCAGCTGAAGGGCACACAAATTGAATGGAATGGGACAGTTATAAAATTTCCATCCTCACTGCACTGCTTGAATAAATAAAAGTTTCATAGTAGCTCAGTGGTTTGCAGGATAAGTGACTAAAAACCAAGGTCGGTCATGGTGGCACAAACTAAAGGTAAACGTAAATAACAATAATGTCAATGTTATATAACATGATATTAGTGCCTTACAAATGATCCAATGGCACTTATTTTATTGACCACTCAGAATAAAAAGCTTTACTAGCCCATTAGAATTTATACATGCCTTACAGAGACTTAGGCAGCACATAGGGTAACCTAGAGGCTATTTGTTTTGGGTACACACCCACTTACATTTTACCAGAAAAACTGCCCACGCACAGAACCCAGAAGCCTAAGAGATGTGCAGTATCAGGTGTACGCATTTTCCAGACAAATCTTCTCTATTGGTTGAGCCATCAGCCGTGGAACCATAAGATCTCAGTTCTAATCCCTGCTTCCCTACTTAACCAAATTCTGTGACGCTCAACAAATCACTAAATCAGCCACTGGCAACATTTCTTTTACCTGCTAAAAACTACGAGTACTTAGAAGCAATATTAATGCTAGCACAAAGTACCTTTTAGCTTGTTCATCTGTCAGCGCCTCACATGAAAAGGCTTGTAGAACAAGTTACTTATCTTCCGTATCGCCTTATCTGGTAGAGACTCTATCTAGATGCAGATTCCTTACCTTGGAATTATCCCCAGGCGTCAGACTGGACCTTGCATTTTTTTGTGAGCAGTGTCCCTGCCTAACTCTGGTTCCAATCGTGCTAGTAGTTCCTCATTCCTCCCTGAGTGAAAAATGACAGGTCTGCAGGCTTGGACTTCGCCTTTTAATTCAGACAGCGCCAGTCGCTCTTGTTACCGGCTCCATTTGAATTACCGGGTACGTAGGGATATGGCTCTTGATATGAGATCACCGCCACTTCTACAAAGGGCCACTCCACTCCTTATTGGACAGTAGCAGCTCTACTCAGCTGGGACATTTACAAAACAGTAATTGCTCTTGTCTGCTCAGTTGCCATAGAGACATGGGCAACACTTATCAACAAAATTGCTTTTCGAAGCACCTTTCGTCACAGTTTCAACCCCATCAGCACACCAATAGAAGGTGATGCTCAGCATTTCAACATCAAACTTCACATCGGGGATTGAGAGAAGGAGAACAGCAAATAAAATGCTAACAACGATAGAACCATGATGATGATGATAATAATATTAACAACAATAAAAATAATGATAATAATAATAACAGAACAAAAATAATTGTAATACTTTTAATAAAAATACTTCCTAGGCCCACGAATGGCAGGTGCTATTATTCGGCTCAATGTTGTTCATTTATAAGCCCTGTTCAGGTGAAAGGCTGCTTTTGCCCGGCTCATCCTGTAAACTGTGGGTGTCTGGGTAGGCTCTTGTGAAGCAGGACCCTGCCTCAGTGGGCAGCATACAATAAAGTGGAGATTGCAAATGACTCCACTGCTTTGCTTGGTCGTGTGGTTGTAGCACGTGTAACAGCTAGGCACAGATAATGTTGACAGATTACACCTCATTGTATCCCACTTTCCTGAGCATATAAATCGGTTTATGTTTTTCTGTTGTGTTTGCTCTGCACCAGATCTTTCTGCATCAAGTATTACCACTCACTGTTGAAGACTTATGGGTGTGCACTAACGTTTTCTTCCACTATTGTAAAGAGCGGCATTTGATGATGAAGGCTTCTGACTGGTCTATGCCTCAGATCACTGATATCCCATCTGAGGTGGCCTGCTAGAAGACACTACCATCCTTGCCAGTGCACTCGCGTAATCCCCAAAGGTGTTAGATGTTCTAGAGGGCCTTAAAATAACTCACTTCAAGTTTTGAGAAGAAGAGTTGACCCGCATTGATGGTTGTTTGTGTTAACCCCTCTTCTTCATGCAATTCTTTATGAACACCCATAGTCAGGTGATTGGAGGGGAGCCCTCTCAGGACTACGTTTTTTTTAGAAAGGGGACCAAAATATTTTAGGAGCCTATCATCTTTGAGCAATGTTATGCCCACCGGCTAAAGTGTTCAGCAAAATCATTCTTACTGAGATATTTGATTGGATCGAGATCGAAACACAATTACTTAAATGTGGTCTTACCAAAGGTATGACAGTGAAGTAGCCTTTGGTCTTCTTGCAAAAAGGGCATTTATTGATTCCTCTTAGGCATTTAATCTCTTGATCATGTTTTGCAGTAAACAAAAACTCTTACCGTTAGGGTCCCAGCTCGGCTTAATATATATTCCGATTATCACTTAGAACCTGGGTACAGAACCCTAGAGTTGAAAGTTCAATGATTTGGACCAGGATAAACTCTCACTCTGGTGTTAGACAAGGATGCATACACACGCTGACACTTTTTAACCTTTTATGAATGGCTCAGATTCTGCTCTATTAAATTCTTGTACTTTTCCACATGTTCTTGGCATTTTTTTATATAGAGCATTGTACCATGCCGACGGCTTGCTATCAGATCAAACTTGGATTGTATCTTTGATAACGTATGTACACAGTAAGACCTTACATCTCAACAGAAACAAAAGCAAGATCAGGATTTCTGGAAAAAAGCACTTACAGGGGACGTTGGGTTAATGATAGACTTCCATTAGAACAGCTGATGTATTACAACTGTGCTGGGATTGCCTTTGATAGTCAATTGAGTTGGCAGCCCTAACTGCATCTCAACTGAGGCCCTCAGTTGAGATGATATCCAATGCCTTGAATAGATTCAATCATATAAATAGTGATTATTTTACAACTATTGCTGCTGTGTTCCATTCTAATGTGACAACAATTTTCACGTATGGATCTCCAGTTTGGTTGCCTTCTACGAGTCTACAATGGATAGGGTAGAGCTGTCCGTCATGAGGAAGAATTCGAAGGATTGGACAATAGCATGTTTTTTCTTGGAGTATGGCATAATGTCTAGCTGTACAGCCGCGTTGACATTTGTGTGGTTATTTAAGCTGATGATTAACCTATGACTGAAGTATTACTAATACTTTATTTATACCACAGGAACATGTTACAGCATATCAGATATTAGTCAGCTCTGATCTACGGGCAGTAGGGGATGATACTGCAAGATGTTTCAGAGTAAGTCTTGCATTAGGCAATATCAACTATTAAAATGATCAGATACATCACAAAGGTTAATGTCGATCAATCTCAATCAATTACCACCACCCTAGGCGGTGGGAGCATGGAAGGACCTGCTCGACAAAGAAGGACTCTGTCGTCTATGCAATAGGGCAATTGTGTCTTTCGAACATAAGGTGTTGTCCAGTCCATCATCTTATCAAACTACATCTGACATTTGTGAAACTTCTTGGCAAGATTATGATACTTTCAATGATCAATTTAACGTTGCTTATATACTGAACATATTGAATTCAATTTATGAGCCCTGATTACAAATCCAGGCTAAATTCGGAACCTTGTTCAAACACACTTTTGCACAGGGACCGCAATTACAAGTTATGTGATAGTTATCACTCACTCACAGTTTATCTGTAATGATATTTACCCATGTGGTAAATACCTCACCTATTGAGCCTAAGTTTGAATAAGGCCCCAGAGTTTTGATTGATTTATCACATATTGTGATATTTACATATATATAGAAATTGAAATGATTTTACAATGTTTGTTTATATGGTTTTGCAAACCATAAAAACAACCACACCGAATGAATTGAAGCAGAGGCGTGATGCCTCAGGTAGGTCCAAATACTGAATAAGAAGATACCTGGAGGGGGCCATCCCACTATGGCGGTCTATCTAGGCCAGAAAGGATAGCTCAAAACATGCAAACAGCCACTGAAGTGCTAAACCTTTGTGTGGCTTCATAGGTTGAAGAGACAGTACGTGGGGATTATCCTGATCTATGCAGACTTCTGTCTAATGGTAACAAATGAAATAGTGAGCTATTAATTACCTAGTGTGAGAGGATCTATCTTCATGTATTAAAGCAACAACAGCCTACAATGCCTCTAGCAAATATGTGTTCATAATACAGGAGAAATTATAATTAAATAGTGAAAACCCCTTTAACACAAGTTTTGGAGGAAGCTGATGCTCATGCTCAAATCCAACTGCTCACAATGATTTGACTTCCTAAAAGTGGTGGCAGGCGAATTAAATGGTGCAATTGCCTTTGGAAAACTGAGGAAACCATGCTGTTGCCCCAATGGGAATTCTGACCCACAATCAACATCAAGAGACTTTCTGGCTGGTAGTACAGGGACAGAGTCAGGCACGTCAGGCTTTCCTCAATAGTCACAGGCAATGATCACCTGACATGTGAGTGGCACTCCCTCTCTGACTCGCTGGTTTATTACAAAAATCACCTTCAAGGCAAGTCCACATCCAATCCTTCCGAAGTAAGGATTCAAAAAATCCTAAAACCATTTCCTGACAATTCATATTTTTTTGAGAAGGTGCAAATAAAAGTTGTGTTTTGTTGTTATTTTTCAAGCTATTATTCAAATGCAAATCACTATGTCTTTCGTGAGGAGGAAAGTTTTATATCAAGCTTTACAACACAACAATGTTTCTACATGGAACCAGCAGCACAGCGTTACCTATCACAAAGAATAAGTAAAGGACAGGAGCAGTAGCAGGAGGGACATCACGCAGTTCTCTCACAAATCCAGGTACAAAATAGGTAGCTAACGCACTAAAAAGGGAGTGAGAGGAGTGAAAGGACCGCTGGACACTCCCTGTAAACAGGCATACACATAAACGAAGTAGCACATTCAAAGAAGAAACAGCCAAACATCGAGTGGAATTAAAATACCTTTATGTACACCCATAGGATGATGAAACTCACCTATCCCATGTGGTATGTTTCATCAATGGGTTCCACATCTAGCACACTGGGAAACATCCAAGAGTCGCTGATTGAATAGACTTTTAGCTATGGGTTCCCTCGTTTGCGTGGAGGTATGTCCCTCTTCTTGACATTTATGTTCTCCCTTTGTTACATTGTGAAACCTATAGTAAAACAGTGTGCGGGTGTGCTCAAATGTGTTTATTAGTCTCCCCCACTACAAGATTCAAAACAGGAAGGTTTATCAATGGACCACGCTTCTCTTTTCCATCAACATTTTCCGGCGCTTGAATATTGCCTCAATGGGGCAAGGCACTTTCCTTGGAACTATAGGTCTCGATATCCTGCATCATTCTATGCAAGTGTATTCAATATATTGATTTGTCAAAAGATGGGGCAACAGCAGTGGAAGCACACCTTCTTTTTAGAACAGATACAACTTGGGGAGAAAAAGTGCAAGCTTCCCTCCTTTAGAGTGCAGCTAGGGCAGTAGCAGCACAAGCTTTCCACATAACAGGACATGTGTGAATAAGGCAGAAGCAATGCAGGCTTGTCTTCCTCACAGAATAAGTACAGAATGATATTAGTAAAGCTAGCTTCCCTCTCCACAGATGGTCGCAAGTGCACTCTTCCATTCCCTGCGGAACGAATTTCGGAGGCCAGACTAGTTCACAGAACATGTGTAGTTAAGGCATGAGTGACATGTAGGTTATAGACAGATGTCTCAAGTGGGTGCTTTACTCACTGAAAGAAATGCATCGGTGGATGAGTGATTGAATATTCAAGATCTCATACTACTTTTGCTTAGGTGATATTCCATGCCAGCATCTTTTTTTTTTTTTGGTATATGTTTATTGAGAAGTACATGTCAGTTTATAAACAATACATAAAAAAGGGAGTATAAACAAATCAAATTATGGCCACACAATAAATTACTATGAAATGTTACCTTCTCAGATTTTTTAAATATAAAAAGGATAATACAGATATCAAAAGATACAATAGTTGAGGTACCTGGGAAGGAAGAAATAGGAAAGGTGGACTAGGGAGAAGATGATAAAGATAGTATACAGTATGTAGTAAACCATGTATTATAGATAGTTGGAAGATAGTAGCGATAAGATCATACAAATATATTATTTCAAGTCAAGATATTCCCACTAACTCAACAATTTCAAATAGGTGAACAGTAAGTCCTAATTCAAATAACAGTGTTCGTGGCTACAGAATCAACAGGCCTAATGATAACATCAACAGCATGAATATAAATAATGATGGTAATGAATTAATAAGGAAATGAAAACAGAAGTAATTCACTTATTGTAGTTCTTAACTAGAAGAAAAATCTGAAATATTACCAGAAATAGAACATTTATTAGCTAGAAAGGGGTTCCAAATTTGGATGAAAGTTGCAACATTGTCCTGCAATCTATAAATGAGTTTTTCATATGATGCTATTTTATACATTTCAATAAGCCATTCGTCATATGTAGGGCATTGTGGTGTTCTCCAATGTATTAATATACAAATTTTTCCTACAGTGAGTGCAATAGCTATCAATCGTCTTGTATGGTTTGTGAGATTTGGGAGATCAGTAACATCATGTAATAGAACTAATTTTTCCGTTAAAGGAATGGACACTTGTATAGCTCTGTGTAGAGAGGCAGTTATGGAAGACCAATATTCCTTCAAAATTGGGCATCGGAATAAAATGTGTAGTATATCGCAGTCCTCCTCTGGGCACCTCCAACAGGTAGATCGGTGTAGTAAACCTGCTGACTTGAGTTTTTTTGGTGACCAGTACCAGTTATGAAGAATTTTGAAAAGAGTAAATTTCATTCTGGCCTCTTTGATACCCTTATCCATGTTCATAATATTATCCTCCCATTCCTCATCGGAATAAGCTACAGTAATTAACCCTTGCCATTTGACATGGAGCTGTGCAAGTAATGGGTATGAGTGTAATTTATGCACTATGAGATTATAAAATCCAGAGACTGCGCCTTTGAATTTCCCCCAAATTTGTAAGTATTGTAATACTGGGGAATCCTCAACTATCCAAGGAAATGGTCCTAGTCTACGAAATAGGGCTTGTTTTAGTTGTAAGTATTTCCCCTCTTGGGAGGCAGGGAGTTGAAATTCTATCTTAAGCATTTCAAAAGTTTTAAGCTCACCTTCTAAAGTGAGTAAGTGATCCAACGTTAGAATACCTGCTCTCTCCCATATATCCCAGGATATAGTCCGTTTACCTATTCTAATATCAGTGTTATGCCATATGGGGGCCTTTCCATGCAGTCTTGGGTCACTCTTAAGGAGTTTGTGGGCATGTATCCACATCTTAAGCATAGATTGAATAATAGGGTTGGAAGTTTGTAAAGCAGGTGATTTATGAGTGTAAAACATGTGCAAACCTGAAGTTGCCTGTACAGTTTGTCTTTCAATGACAACCCATAGTGGGGGATCATCCTCTCTGGGCCAAAGATAAACCAATTGAGATAAATGGAGGGCTGTATAGTAATGCTCAATACACGGTAAACTAAGACCCCCATATCGCCTGTGAGCAATCAATTTTGAGATTTTAAGCCTAGGTCTCAGGGATCCCCAAATAAAGGTTTTAATACCTTTGTCAATATCTCGCAATATTGATATTTTAACTGTCAAAGGCAACATACCTAAAACATAAGTGAAACGGGGCACTATAATCATTTTCACTGCCTGTACTCTACCCCAAAAAGACAAGTTAAGATGGGACCATTTTTCATACTCTGACTTCGTTTTGGCAATAAGTGGATCTAAGTTATCTTGAATCATACGTTCTAAACCTGTGTTGATGTAAATACCTAAATACTTCAGACGGTCCACTTTCCATTGAAAAATATAGCCCAAAATAGCTGCTTTTGTTGTACCCCTGGACAATGGTAGAGCTTCACTCTTATTCCAATTGACTTTGTAGCCAGAAATGATCGAGAAGCGAGAAATGGTAGACATGAGTCTAGGGAGTGAAGTAGGCAGATCAGTAAGTGTGAGCAATATGTCATCTGCATAAAGAAGTATTTTTGAGATCCCTGCTGGTGTAGGAATGCCTGCTATTTGTAAACACTGTCTTATTGCCGCAGCCAGCGGTTCAAGTGCAAGAAGGAACAAAAGGGGCGATAAAGGGCAACCCTGGCGGGTACCTCTTTGCACTAAAAAAGATTTTGAAAGGAAACCCCCACAATTCACTTGTGCGGATGGTGTCTCATATAACCATTTGACCTTAGAGATATACTCATTGCCTAACCCCAGCCTATGTAGTGTACGGAACATATAGCTCCATTCAATACGGTCAAAGGCCTTCTCGGCATCTAAGGATAAGGCTACTCTGTCTTCTCCAGCATCCTTGGAAAGCCAGAGTATGTGAGCCAAAGTACGTAGATGGTTACGAGAATTTCTGCCTGGCATGAATCCCACTTGAGAATTATGTATGAGTTTAGCGATAACTTGTTTGAGTCTTTTGGCGAGAATGGTGGCTAATATCTTTGAATCTGTATTCAGAAGGGAAATTGGACGATAGTTACTGCAGTATAATGGATCTTTCTCAGGTTTGGGAAGGACCGTTATGATTGCTTTATTTGTGAGAGAGGAGAGGCTACCAGTTTCCTCTGCTTCTTTATAGGCCTCATAAAGGGCGTCTATTGCTTCGGGTTTTACCCAACGGTAAAATTCCCCGGGAAAACCATCTTCTCCCGGTGCTTTATTGTATGGAAGATTAGAGATTGCTTGGGCAATTTCATCTTTTGTTATTTCGCCTGCCAGTATAAGCCGATCCTGTTCATTGAGGCAGGGAAGTGTTATTTTATCAAAAAATTCCTGATCTTTGTGGTCATCATCATCAACCTCTGAGCTATATAACTTCTCATAATAATCTGCAAATGTATTAGCTATTTCCTGAGTCTCAGTTATTAGCTTACCTTCAGAATTATAAATAACTGGAATAGCTGTCATAGCTTCTCTCTGTTTTAATCGTGCCGCTAGTAAACGACTGGCTTTTTCTCCTTGTTCGTAGTTTCGAGCCTTAAGTCTATATAACATATATTCTGCTTTCGAAGTATATAGTGTATTAAGCTCCATTTTAGCCTTTTCCAATCTACATCTGGAAGCTTCGGTTGGATTGGTAAAATGAGCATGTGTCAGGGTTTTGATATCATTTTCTAAAATAGTCTGTTGTTCTGTTCTACGTTTATTGGCTATGGCAGAATCTCTCATGATTTGCCCCCTAATGGTGGCTTTTGCAGCTGCCCATAAAATTTGTGGAGAAGAAACTGAACCTTTGTTGTCTTTCATATAAGTAGTCAAATGTGATTGTAATTTTTCTGTCGGTAGTTTGTATCGGGATATGTTTAAACGCCATGGTTTCCTACAAGGACGTTTCAGACCCAAATCAAGCTGTAGACTGATAGGAGCATGGTCTGAAAGTGCAATTTCTAAAATTCCATGCCAGCATCTTAAATGTCCAGCTGCTGTCACTCAGAGGCATGCTGTCATTGTTGTAACTCCTGACGTCATATCCTGCAGTCTTGCTTATATCATTTCTACTGTCAACTACTGCCATTCACATGCACTTTTGTCAACGAACCATAGCTCTCGAACGCTGGGCCCTTGCAATACCAATACAGAAACCTTCCCTTATCCTGGTGTTAAAGAAGTTGGAGGGAGATGTCAATAGGATCATTTAAGGACACAATGGTAAAGGCAAACCAAAAATCTTCTACATTGTTCTTTTGATATTCCCTGTCCATTGCCTCGTCTGAGTCTATATTCCCCTTCTATTAGATATCCCCCTTGTCTCTCCATCGCTGTCCGTCCAGTGCCTATTTCTGCCCATTCTCTCACTTTCTATTTTCATCCCACTCTCTCATGTGCACATTTTGAATTACCTATATCACTCTTCTCATTTTCCTCTGTTTCACCTTCATTTGTCTTTTCAACCTTTTCTCTTACCCCCTCAAACTCTTTATTCACACCTAAACCTCTCACCCCTTCTATTCCATCTTAATTAATTATACGTACCATTTGTCATACTCTTCTCCTTTCCCCACTCCCCCCCCTTATTTCCCCTACCACTTGCCTTATTTCCTCCTCTCTACTATGTCTATCTCATCTGGAACCACCTAGTGCCAGCACAAGGATTTTTACCATCCTAGTTCAAGGTACATTTTTCTATACCACCCACTCTAAAGAAGGTGGCACATTTCCTTTTCCTTGTAATATTGGATCCCCTAGGCAGCCTAGGTATGCACCTCGAATTATCTTGCCCAAATATTTAAAATCTACCCCACTCTCTCTTGTGTCTCACATCATTCTCTCTTTTCACAGCTACTATCTTGAGCTCTTTCTTTTATCATTCATCCTCCTTCTTCTTAAGCACACGCTCCTCACACCTTCCCTGCTCACCCCTCCACCTACCATCGATTATCTAACAAACTGGCCGCTATCTAATGTTTCAGTCACACACCCATTTCTGTCCATCTTTTCATGCCTTGCTCTCCTGGTTTGAGGGAAGTGAGAAGGATCCTTCCCTCAAACTCACCACACACACCAGTCTTCCTGGAAGACATCTTGTTATTTTAGCTCATACTTCCCTTCTTCTTTTCACATCCCTTCCAGTCTCAACACTTCTCACGCCTTCCTCACAAAGATCTTCTTTTCTGTCCTGCACACTCCTTCCACCATCCCATTATCACTCACACGCATTCCCACACCCTCCCTTCTCAAAGGAATGCTGCTCCCACAAACATGCATGCACACATTATGCTCCCTCTTTCAAATTCTCTTTTTCTAAGCAAACTCTACTTACTTTGCCCTTCCTGTGCACTTGACCTACCTTGCACTCTGCCACACAAACATCCCTTATTCTCTGCCTACTCTTGCTCATACCCCTGTCTCACCTGTAGTTTCCCACAAGCACGTTGGCTTTTTAATATCTATCACTTAGAGAAATGTACACACTCAAGGATGGCTCTCTTTCTATCACCCATGCAATAGTTGATGTTTTCGAAAATTACACTGCTGAAAAGAAAGCTGTGTTCCACAGCTAAGCAATATTAACTTAGAGGGCCTGCAAATAAGCATTGACCTCAATTCACCAAAATGCCAGGAGTAGCGGATGTGACGGCACACACTTTGAACTTAATGACATCACAGGAAGTGACACCGTATGATCTGTGATCCTTTTTCTTGCTTGACCTAAAACCCTGATGACTTCATAATAACTGACACTGCTGATGTTCCATAATAATTGCATGATTAATATAACAACACGATACAGACAAATATCTGTTTTAGGTACCACATATATTAGGATGCTACCATTATCTTTGGAAGTGGTGGAGAGTAATACTTTCCCTGATTTGTAGCGAACAAGTGACGCAAGTGACCAGACCTCTTCTAGCTGGGCTCAAGGGGGTTTGACCTTAGGAGAGTTTAGGAAAAACAAGGCCATACGGTGCATTCAAAGCACAATTTTCACATAAATTTCCCAAAATGCCACATGCTCTGAAAGGGCTCTCATAAAACAGTCAAGTCCTTTCATGGTTTGCTGAGCCATTGCAACCGGATGCTCCTTGGGAGTTGACCCACTTTTTTTCAAAATGTGCTCTTGCTGCCCTAATGTCAAAAATCGTCTTCATTGTGCCAGGGTCAGCATTTTGTTATAGGTGCCCTTCATATGCCATGGTTGTCCTAATGTAAAAATGACATGCACTATGTGAAAGTGCCAGAGGTTTGCTACTGGTGCCTTCAATTACCATGGGTCTCCATGATGCCAAGAATTACCTCCAGTGTGCCAGTGCTGGTATTTTGTGACAAGTACCTGTCATGCAAAGATTTGCCTCTGGCCTATTAGTTCCAGTATGTTGCCGTAGTTGTGTTTCACTTTCACTTTTAGTCTCAATCAAACTGCTGCTCATTCTCAATCGTTCTGACTCACTCTTTAACACTCCCTGACACTCATTCTTACTCCTTCTCATTCATCCACTCACACTCACTGCCAGTCACTCTTATTCTCACTCACTCTGACTCACTCATATTCCCCTAACGAGGCTCAGTCTCACTCATAGTCACTCACTACCTGTTATTGACTCTCACGCACTCACTTTTACTCAGATACACATGTTCACACATACACACTCTCTCATACAGACTCTCGCCAGCAAACACGCAGACCACATACACTTGAAAACATTGCTCTGTTTACCGTAGCTTCCTGCAGAAGTCTCTTTCCTGCTCCTTGGGTTCCATTTTTTTAATTAAACTAATCGTGAATTGTAATTTTCTATTCACTATCAGTGTGGCTAAAAAAATGGGCAATAAATAACAAGAGCGGAGTCTGCGTGCCAACGACCAAAGAGCAGGCTGACCCTTGTTCTTCACACTAATTGTGCCACCTCTGAAGCCAGGAGTCACAAAAGCAGTGCCAGGAGTTGCAAGGGGAAAGGCAGGGGTCGGAGCTGCGGACACTGGTGACCCCTAAATGAAGGCTATGCTAATAAGAGAAAATCCTCTACAGGATTGGAGACTTGATTAATTGAAATAATGATTTCAGGATGAAACTTTGATATTTAGTTGGAAAAATGAGAGCAAAATGAAGGTTTTGGGCAATTTACAAATGGCTAGAGTTTGTGTTGGTTCTTTGGGTTTCCATTTCCACTTTTTGAGAAGTGTCCATAGCCTAGTAATACTGGTCCATGTTACTTGGAGCAGCCCAGCCTCAGACTAAGTAACTATGCTCTGCACGGGCACAGGTGCCAGCTTGTTTGCAAAGGTTTGAGTGCATAGGCCCTGCACAAATCCCTGCCACCCAGTTGCACCTGTTGAAAATACTGAGGGTCTCCACTGTCTGGCAGCAGGGTTCCTGTTTGCTTGTGTATATTGATGGAGTCCCTGGCACTTGGTGAATGAGTATTCTTTAGCTGCAACAAGAGAAGCATAGAAGCCATTCCAACTCCAGAACTAAAGTAGGTGGACATTTTTACAATGTTCCTCTCAGATGCGACAGACCGGATCTTAATGTTAAATTGTTAATGTTGTTAATGTTAATGTTAAATTAACTTACAATGCACATGGATCACCCCCTAAGGGGTATCACAGCACAGCAGAGAGCAGGATATGGGCGGCCATAGTGCTAGAATGATTCGTTTTTAAGAAGTTTCCTGACGATACGGTAAGCAGTAAACGGAAGATACGGTAAGCAGTACACAGAAGATAAGGTAAGCAGTACACGGAAGATACGGTAAGCAGTAAACGGAAGATACGGTAAGCAGTAAACGGAAGATACGGTAAGCAGTACATGGAAGATACGGTAAGCAGTAAACGGAAGATACAGTAAGCAGTAAACGGAAGATACGGTAAGCAGTAAACGGAAGCTACGGTAAGCAGTCCACTCTCGTATGTGAATGGGTAGCTTGTTCCAGTAGTGCGGGGCCAGATATGAGACAGCTCTGCCTCCAGAGCGGGCTTTCTTGATTCGTGGTACCATAAGTAGCAACTTGCTCATTGATCTAGGTGAGGTTTAAGAACTGGCCCATAATCCGAAGGTACCCCTGGGGCACCTGGGTCAGCAGGGCACCACTTTGGGAGATGATGTCACTCACAGCGGAGATAATAATGAGCAATATTGAGCAGTAGAGCTCCATCCCTCCGAGCAGAGCAGGCATCCTGCCTCCTCTTCCCTGCGGATGTCTTCGCCGTCTAAATTTAGAGTCAATTAAGGAAAGTGACATGAAAGAGAAATCCCACGAAGATTAGGGAGGGGACTTCTAAGGGCCTTTAACAGAGTTCGAATTACTAATTCATCATGGAAGCCCTGCGCTCTGCAGGGACGCCTCTGGTGAGGAGGGCAACACCACGGCCTATTTTAACGAGCCTACATGCATGATGGTGCATTTAGAGCTGATCTGTCCAGATGAAGTGAACTCCTCCTGCTCGGTTTTTAGTACTAAATGACCACTTACGAGCAGCATGAGTGACATCGACTTGCAGGCAATATTTTTTCTTAGCACAAACCCCGGAGAATTAAGTGTTCTAGAAATAGAGATCTGGGCTGGCATATGAGGGTTCTTCTATGAAAACTGACGCTTACAGAGAAGTGATTGGGAGTGGCTGCTAGGTTCTGCTCTAAGCTGCCCTCAGAGGTCCTATTTCCCCCAAGAATATGATAGCACAAGACACAAGACCCATGCGTAGGATTCATGCCATTGCAGCTCCAGACTAGGCCCAAATTTAGATGTCAACCCTGTGAGCTGCACTTAGGGCTGATGGGGAATTCTCAAAAAGCGCATCACTCAAACTAAACCATCTCTTCGCCCTGGGTGTTCGTATTACCCAGAGGTGTACCTAGGTCTTTGCAAAGATGTTTTCTCAAGTATTGGCCACTGCTGCCCATTGTCATCCCCAATCATCAGGCCTGCAGTGGACACAAGGCCCTCGATGGGGTACACAACCACAGGTAGATGGCACATGAGTCTACAGCGTTGTCCCAACCAAGAAGAGTCTTGACTGTGATCCCTCGCACGAGAGACGAATGGAGGCCATGTTTGTCCTTGGCAATATATGAAAACGCACACAAATATAAAGCCAGGCTGGAAGGCCCCATCCAGAAAGCATGACATGACAGTGTGACCAACACTGAGCGCTCATGAGTGGATGAACCCGTGGCACCTTCTCTGATGCAGGCACAAGGCCCACTATTGAAGGCAACAGCTAAAAAGGTTGTATTTCAATAGCTGTTATTATTTGGAGGAAAAGTAAAGGTAAGGTCCATTTTTACACCATTCTGAAGCCTGTATCTAAGCGCCGCAATGGCTGCACTGGGCCACAGGGAAATACTGTGATTTTCCAACAGTTACAAAATGTTGTCCAATTGCGGTTAGAAAATAGGTCTCCGATTTCTACATTGGATAATTTAGCCATTGGAGCAAATATATTTAAAATCCTTTCCTGATTCCGCACTACACTTGCGCTCCCCAGGGCGCTAGTCAGGCATGAATTGGGATCACGATGTATTTTAGAGGTATGTACATGGTGTCTTCAAAATTCAAGCGCTATCATTCAAGTACATCCCTGCAAATAATGGCACATGTGACATCCTCGGGGCAAATCGATATGTCATCTACAATGTATGAGATCTCTCACTCATGTGGACAGGTGTTAGGAGTGTTTGCAAAGTATTAGGCAGCATGTGGCTAGAAAGGATCTTTCTGGTCCTGGGCACCAACATATGTGTGTGAGATATAAACTGAAAGGTGACCCGACAAAGAAGAGTGTGGTACAGCAAAAAGCACAGAGCAGCCATTAAGCTATTACAGCTGTACCATTATCTGTGACAGTAGTGACTAGATGTTGGAAACAAACGCTTACGCAAGTCATTCAGCACTGCAATGGGTCTATGCAAAAGCATATAGCAGGCACATGGTTTGCAATGCAAACTACGCATGAAATAAAAAGAGCCCCTGGAACTTTGGGCTGCCAGATATTGCCTTTCATGGCTCCCTTTAGATGGGATGCGTATTTTTAGGGAATGCCCCCATGAATTAGTATTAGCCGTGTTAGCTGCCTCATCATTATTAAACAAGTCAAGCTTGCCTCAAAATCTAGAAATACATTTTGGATTATGAAAGTAGGGCCCTAAAGCAATGCAGGGCCAGGGGAATAATGTCCACTCATCCACCTTATGACACCCCAAGTTAGAAGGAATATATGGAGGCCTCTGATTCATTTACCTCAACAAAAAGAGGGTAGCTGTTCCTTTGAAGAAGTACGGATGGAATACGTGAAAGATGCGGGGATCTACTTTATTAGAAGATGTTGCCCTCACACACACAGATGTGGGTGTCATGCTTCATCATCGGGCTTAGCTCCTCGTGGGGCTGTTGCTGCAACGCCCCCCACAGGCCCCACGAGAGGGCTCTTTAGCAGAGATCTTTTCTTGCTAGCTATGATGATGAGTGCAGGTGTGTGGGGATTCTATGGTGTGTGTGGTGAAGAATGTATTAAAACTACCTATGAGGTACAGTTACATTTTTTAATAAATGTCCCCCTTGGCAGGGTTCGAAACAAGAGAAGATGATGAAGCATGACACCCACATGGGTGTGTGAGTGCGATATCTTCCAATAAGGAAGATCTTCTCATGTTTCATACATTTCATCCGTACTTCTTCTTCAAAGGACAAGATACCCTCTTTTTTTTAGATATTCCAAAACGAGAGGAAGGGTTCTGGACCTTTAATTGCTCGTGGTCCCCCTTCTTGTGAATGATTATCTGATTCATTTTCATCATCTGTCTATTTCTAGTGATTCGCCTTTGCAGCGAATCCGTTACAGGGCTG
Organism: Triturus cristatus; assembly: GCF_964204655.1. Taxonomy (NCBI): domain Eukaryota; kingdom Metazoa; phylum Chordata; class Amphibia; order Caudata; family Salamandridae; genus Triturus; species Triturus cristatus. The sequence continues at coordinate 482,670,240 of NC_140590.1, read as the reverse complement.
ATCCCATTAATGAGCCAGGACAATGCAGAATAAAAATGTCAATGAAATGGAAGACCCTAAGAATGCACTGGGCGTGGGGTGTTCATCGGCAAGTGTACTCTGAAAAGCTATTCGCTGTAATGAATGCTGGTTGCGCAATGTAATATATTTTGTCAGAGGCCGAGGAATCCTGCAGAAATGAGCAAGGGGCATCCTGGTCAGCAGCAGCAAAGAAGGCAGACAAAGGCAAAGCCAATTAGTCTGGGTATTTTATAAGTGAATGCGCTTTTTCATTGACTGGCAAGTTTTTTTAGCTGTGTGGATAGGAAAAGAGTTGATAATTGTGACAATATGTTACCAGTTTGGTAGATGAGTGAATGGATGGATAAATTAATGAGTTAATGGTGGACTGCAGAAATAACAAATGGGGGAGTCAATGGATAAATGAGTGAGTGAATGGTGGTTGACTAAATGATTAGATGATGTTTGCAGCCACGTTAAGCCAATTCTACAAGCTTAAACCATAGTGATTTTACAGAATTCACAAAAATTGTCAATATTATGTCAATGCAAACATTGACCGGAATTGTATTTTATTGTATTACATTTACTGCATTAAATTGCATTGCACTGTATTGCATTCCATAGTATTGTCCCACTGCATAGTAGTGCTGCATTTTACAGTATTCTGCAATTCACAGTATTGTGCTACATCACATTAATGCTGCGTATAGTACTTTCATGTCTAGCATTGATTGGATGGTATCTTGCACTGATGTATGTTATTGCGTTGCATATTACTGTTGGACAGTTCTGGACTGTATAATATCGTTGCATTGCATGGCATTGCATTGTACAGTCTTGTTGCAACGTATATTATTTCTGTATTACAAAGTAGTGCAGGATTGCATCGCATTGCATTGCCCTTTGTTGTTATATAGTCCTGCATTGTATAGTATTATTTGAACTGCATAGTATTGCCCAGTGTGTGAAACTGGGGTGTTGACTGTTGGTTGACTGGGGTGTGTTAACTTCGGGTGGCTTGGCACAAAAGCAGTCAGGCTTTATTTAGAGGCAAAGTTTACAAGAACAACTTTAAACGAGCATCGGTCACTCCAATATCGGAGTTACTTCTTAAAAGGCAAACAAAATGCAATGTTAAAAAAAATATATATTTTTCAAAATAGCAATTGAAGGATAAAATCTTTTGCATTATGTGAAAAATAAAAAGTAATGTATTGTGAGCATGCATTTATTATATAAAGACGTGGGGATTGTTGTAAAGTACATGTTTCTGATGAACATTTCGTTTTTCGGAATTGTTTGTTCTGTTTTGTGCAGCATATGCTTTCAACTACGAGCAGCAAGTTGTCGCCATTTTTTTCAGCAAATTCATTTCCTGTCCCTGCCTATGCCGACACAGACTGAGCTGATGCGGCAGGGGGACTTTCCAGCGTGAAGAGTAGAGAAGGGGGCATATCGGCGTGCACCCACGTCTTTCAAAAACAAGCATGGTGCGGTGGCTAAAGACATCTCGGAGGTGACCTTTGAGGGCCCCGGGCCAACCTGCCAAAGACAACATGGACACCAGTACTTTGTGTGCATAACTGACCAGAGCACGTTCTCTGGCCAAACTGCTTGCTTACCTGTGTCCCATGTTGCTTTCTCACTCATATGCCCCCCACCCGCTCATCTCCCTCATAAGCTACATTCCCTGTCACCCCAAACCAAACACGCCTTTGTTACCCCCATGCCACAATGTTTTGTTTGTTTTTTGAGGGGTCTTGATAAAGCGCTTCAGTGCTACTTCTTTCCCATTTTTTTATTTACCAATCCATCTAAGCTCAGTAAATAAAAAAATGGCTCCCATGTCTTTTTGTAAGAGCGCATGCAAAATGGCACATGCACACACACACACGCGTCATCACCATCATGCAAGCGCACACCTAAAAAAAGAGGTGGCCGTGTCATCATGTGCATTTTTTCTTTTTTTTTAAACTTTTCCCCATGCTGTACAGCATCTTGTGGATGCTGTACAGCATCGACAAAAGCCAAGATCTATTAGCTTTACCAATGCTTGTTGTAAAGGCCATCAGATTACAAACACATTACATATTACTAGTAGCAGGATACTAGATGCATATCCCTAATTCGTTTAGTACCACTTCATGTAACTAATCGTCAAGCGTTGCAACCCTCCTTTCCAGCTCTCGTTTCAAACCTTCATTTTCTATTCACTGAAAGGTACCTGGATATCTGAGTAGAACCCTGGCTTGCATTTGACTGCTAATAATAATAGTTGTGCCTACAAAGTTCCCCAACTTACCAGCCAATGACACCAGGAAAAATAAATCAGAATTATTCCTTTTAGCTTCAAAAAACCAATAAGTTTCCTCCTACCGCAGGACATTTGGAAGGTATGAATTATTTCACTATAATAAATGAAAACTTAAAAAAAATAAGCTGTTTTTTAAAAAAAGTTTTATATTTTCAATGGAGCCTAGTTTTTAACAAAAAAATGCACTACTTACCAATCTGTGCATAACAAAGTGACGCACATAGTGCACACAGCCGACAGAATCATCTCTGTTCTTCAGGGGAATTGAAGATTCGTATCTGTTGCTGGCACAGGTGGTTCCACTGAAAGCAAGTAGGTCTGAAGTCCTGCAAGCCTCACACACTGCCCACCAGTGCCAGCTTCTAACACTGACTGTTAGTGCCAGCTTCTCACACTTCTCACATGCTGCTTTTCAATGAAAACTTGTCAAAATGGCCACCAGTGGCATCTACTCGAATTGCACACAGGGGCCAGCTTCTCACAGTGAGCCATTTTCTCACACTACACACGAGTTCCAACTTTCACACTGCCTGTCAATATCGGGTTTTCACATTATATGCCAGTGCCATCTGCTAAGGTGCCCATCAGTGACATTTTCTAACACTACCTAACAGCGGTGCTAGCTTTCACTCAGCACATGTAAAGAAATGTGACATACCTCTCTGACGTAAACTCTGTAAACGAGTGACCACATCACTTTATATTAGGTCTGGGTTTTGACGGCACAGCAGTCAAACAGTCCTATTGCTTGAAATACAGAGTGGACTTTGGGCCCACCCTTTTCAACCACTGACCTTCTTCGATCGGCCTCTTTCAGTCATTGACTTGAAACTTTGTAATCATCTCTTGGCTCCGCCCGCTGGAGTGTTCATCACTTTCCTAATTATATTGGCTGTTTGGGGGCATCCTTTCACGTCCATTCGAGCACCGGCATTGACCCGCATGAGGGATTACTTCACAACTATTGCCCTCCATGTCTGCTACTGCGGGCTTCCTCACACGTGTCTTTCTTTTACAATACTGCATTAAACCCAGATCTATTGGCTTTGCCAATGCTTCTTTGGAAATGAGGTTAGGCAAGTAATCATTTGTAAAGGACCCTGCTCCGTGAGGAGACCTTACATGTCAATTAGAAATGGTAAATACACCGACTACCAAGCTAATGCACACATGCAAACCGCCTGCAAGCCTCAATGCTTTGCATAAAGCGGAACCAGTGGACAAACTCACCTAAATCCGCGGTATGGGGATCTGTTACAGGCCTGATGGCTCGCTAATCAGATTGGGCTAATGTTTCTCCTCAGATGCATTAATGCAATTATTGGTCTTGCGGCTGGGCCCCGGATTATGTGGCTGCTCACCATGCTAATCTCACTGAACGACTGGATTTTCGGATTGCTCTCATCCTAGCAGACAAAGTATGCAAATGAGCATGGGGATGACTGATGAGCCACAGAATCACGAAAGGGCCTTGGGTGTCGTTTTTGGAAATATTCGTCTGTCCAAAGGTCCAGGCACGCTCTAATCGAGGCAAAGATGAGAACAATAGGTTCTTCATTAACTGTGCGTCAGAGGCAGAACTGGCGTATAATCTGTGGTCCAGGACTGAAGGAGGAGGGGACTAGACAAGGGGAGTTTGCCCTTACACACCCAACATGGAGGGCACATGAGGAGGGGGAGCCATAGAAGTTATACTCTGGCTTTCTCCACTCTCTGCTGAGTGAAGGGTTCCTAAAGAGAACCCTCGTGCCCTCAGACCTGGAACTGTGTGTGCGGAGCTGGCCCATACAAGAGCTGTGTTTTTGCAGGCAGGTTGTCAAAGTGTTGTGCGCAATATAGAGAAGACGCTAAACGCCGCAATAGCTTGCCTGTTATTTTGGAGGTAATACCGCACCCCGGAACGACTGATGTGACTTGGTGCAGTGTCAGTAAGTACCAATGCCGCTGGGTGCGGTATTTACTAGGTGCAGTAATGCCTCCTGATATGAGATGCACCTCAGGACGAGGGATAGTGTAGTAATATCATATGCTCTCCCCATCACCATCTGCAAACAGCAAAAGTGAGGCACTACCCCACACAGATTGCGCCAACTCCTGTTTGCACTCGAATTGGGGTTAGCACAGGACTCAGAATGTGACCCCGAGGGGTCTCGTTAACAGAAATGTGAAATGGACTCTCGGGCTGGGACTTTGAAATGAAAGCTTCACTGTTTTGACTGTACACCAATACCTGGTCCTCCTCTAATGTTTCCAGTGTGAGGCTGTAGAGCTGGCGTGCATCTAGTCTGGGACCTGTATGGACCAACGCCATCTGCCTGTCTCCTATGCCAGTCCCGCCTGTCAAAGATGCATTGCTCTTTGACATCTTAGGACAATATTTTACATTCTCAGCTCATCTTTGAGGTTTGGGAATTACTGGGCAACTTGGATTTTTCGTAGGTCAAGAGCACTAGCCAGAATCTGACTGGCATGGAAGTACACTCGTGCCACCAGCTGTGGTTCTGGCTCCTATCTACTGTGTAAATTATAGCCACACCCTTCTATTGGGCCCAGGTGTCCATCAGTGCTTGAGCACACCCACTGCCTTCATCTACGCGGCCTGTGATTTGCTCCTCCCCTGGATGAGCCCCATGATGAGGGACGCCTGCTGCATGCCCTCATACAGTGCCCCCTATTGGTGGCCACCCCGCTGTGAGCCTCTGATGAGTGGGCGACAGCTCAGGACTCCTGCAGCATTGTGGGTTTCCAAGTAATGTCACATTCTGTATTCCAGCGAGAAGCACTTAAATGTATATCAATATTTATAGGAACACCACCAACACCGCTGCAGACCCACTCTGGCGTCTCTTGGGAACTGGTACAAGAGTAGGTCACGCTAAGTAACTGAACACATACATGTTAAACCCTACAATATATGAGGTAATGTAAACATTGTAACATAGTAAAGTGTTTTACGATAAGCAGGCTGCAGAAGGTGGTGCGAAATGCCCAACCCGTTGACACACCAATGCATTATGTGACACACTCACTGCATGTTGACAGAATAAAGTCACTGAGCAGTGCACAGGACCATTGCAGAGACACAACACTGCACACCACACAGCGCAATGATGTGAAAATAACAAATGTGTAATTATTCCCATAAACATGCGGTGACGGGTTTAAACAATGCAGAGATTGGAGAAAAACAGCACAAAGTCTGGTGACACAAATACAGTACTGTGACAATGTTGTGTAATGCACACACCTGTGCCACTGGGAGTGTTTTTAAAATACATAGAACAAAAACACAGAGAAATTGTTGTACAATAATTTAAAATGGCTGACAAAGTGTGCACAATGTACGTACTGATGTACGGTGATCTGCCTAGAACAGGAGTCAGTACATTTTGTGAATGACCCAAATAAATGTGCTTATCTTTTCTGAAGAATGTGAAAACCAAGCGGGTAGAGAATGGTGGATATTAAAGGCCAGCAAAACTTCACCACAGCCAGCCATGCTGCCTGGCGGCTGAAGGACAGGCAGAACCAAACTCGACATACGACTGCATGAATGATGTGTCTTGAATCGTAAGGGGATTCAAGTGCTGTAAATAAGGAAGCATATTCTGCAATGGATGGTTCTATACTCTCAAGGACCTGCACATTGAAATGATATCATTATTGGTTTCCTGGACGCATTTCAGCAATTCAAGAGCAGAGCACGGTCTGGCCACGAGCTGTTCAAACCTACATCAATATGGCTTCAAATGGCATCACAGCTCATCCCGAAGCAAGATGCAGGAGTTGCAAAAGTAACAACTATAGAAAAAATAGCCCCAGAGTAATTAGATGATTTGTTAATTCTCTTATATCTGTTCCCCTGTCATCACTATCACTTTGGTTAAAAAAATGGCATACCAGAGCCTGGCAAAATGATAAAAGAGCACTGACTGAAATAAACAGAGGAGTGTATGCTATACAAATGGGATGCATTAAGGAAAAGGCCAAACAAAAAACGTGGCTTTGCTAAAACAAAAAAACACGTGGGAGGGGGTCTGATGTGCAAGAGGGTGAATATCCTGATGTTTGGCGTAACGAAAGTTTAAGGGGCCCCCCTGCAATGTACACAGAGGGGCCCCCACTCCGCATTTTATCCGGAGGCCTCAGACCGTAGTTCTGTTCTGAGGGAGCCCCCTGCAGCTGGGGGGCCCCCCGCACCGTGGGGGATGCGGGGCCCTGTGTTATGCCCCTGGGCTCCTCTGGGCTCCCGTAGCACATCTGGCTCAAGGAACACATATACATGTTCAATCGCATGTGGAAGACTCAAGGACGCACAATCTTAACACAACCATGGGCTAGCCTACATAGACCACTGAAGACATGGCATCTTCTTTTCTTATATTTATCGTGGTACATCAGTTTTTCATACAATACACACTGCACTTGTGTGAATAAAAATGTTGAGGGGACAGCGTGAAATATATCTAATTCTTTCAGTTATCTAAAGAAGTAGAAATGTAATAATCTATTACCCGGAAACCATATTCTATATATTCTGTTATAGTACTATGAGACATTACAGGTGATATACTGATTAGGACTGTTAATGAACAGTATTTGAGGGATGCATTTTTATGTGCATAAGAATATCGACTCAAACCTACCTAAGTCAATTCCCTATTTCACAACAGTGAGGCTGGGAAAAGCAGAAGACCAGAAATAGAAAACTAGGGGGTGTATGCTTCACTTACTCTAAAACAAAGTAAATTACTTATTGATCTAAGCAGCAGACTCTTTTTATATGAGTTGGATCATAAAAGAGCTTCAATTACACTATGTAATTAGAAGATAGGGTTATATAATTCCGTCATGTGCGCTTTCAGGTTTTTCTGAACCTCTGTGACTCAAGAAGGCCTTTCTCCCAAATGGCAATATTAATACATTTTTGCAATCATAAAAATAACATGTGCCTATTCCTATGGTGAATAACGCTTTCCTTAACTTCTTGAGTATATGACACACAAAGAGCTGTTACAATCCTTTAAATTGGTAGGGTGAAGCTCGGTCAGATATGCAAAATGACTCTGAATTGTCTCTTGCCTGAGAAGTAAATCAGTTCGTTAGAGCCTCGGGAATCTCTAACAAGCCCATTCCAAAATATGGAACATACATTTTTCTATAGTTCCCTCGTCCCTTTTCCCATATGACCTACAAGTTTCATCTCCACTGATACATTCTCACAATTCCAACAGGTTGGATAGTCATTATATATGCTATCATTTGGCTCTTTGAGATGCTCAATAACGCTTGTATTACTATCGCAATCAGGTTAATACTAATCCGCATAATCCAGAGATCCTGGATTACAGATGCAGGCAGGAGAGCTTCATTATACCCGGGGTGTTGGACCCGTGGTAGCAAACTTGGATTTTTGTCTTCTTTACAGTAGACCAAGGGTGCAGGTGTCTGAAACTCATTTAACTCTAATGCACCTTGCCCAGCACTTGCGCATGTGTGACAGAAAAAAAAACTTTGCTAACCCTTTATTCACCAAACGTGCTTAGGTTAACCTGTACGTATTTTCCTTTTCACACTTTCAGATTCTTGCTTACATCATCTAACTCATGCGTTTGTCTCTCCTGTTTCACCCACTCTTGTTTCCAATGCTGTTTCAATTGGTATCGGTCCCTCAACTTCTCAACACACTGAATGGCTAATTTTCATGTGCATCTCTTTGTTTTTGATACAACTACATCAAATACCATACAGCAATCTCCACCTTCCCAAACAACCAATTATGTAACCTGTAAATCAACGTTAAGCTTTTACCAGTCAATCATTTACTTATAGAAAAGTAGGAGACCCAATCAACAACTGCCACTTCATGCATGCCAGACAACCCACAAATTCCAGCACAGAAATCCATGACATAAGGACACATGATGTGTGAATTCTAACATTTGTGAAACCCACCACACGGCTAAAGCTAGGTTGCGGCTGACACCTACTAGACAACACCATCTCCCACCCACAGCCACCCATGTCAGCACTTGGTTGGGCACTCACTAGATGCACAGGTCCTGATAACACAGTGGCTTGCTGTAGATCATGGGGCATACAGGATCCCAAGCACAGAAGAGTGGGTGCCTAGGCTAGGGCTATCAATCAACAGAGTATCATCCTTATGCAAAGAACTTCCAAAACACTGGTCTGTGAATAGTGAAGACTCAAACTACCCATGTATGCAGTGGCGTTATGACCCCAGAAACCAATCCTAGATCCATGACACTGCAGGATTGGTGTGTCTAGCAATCAAACTAAAAGGCTTTATTTTTGCACCAGATCATATGAGCACCGTGGCACCCAATGATGCGAGTAGAGAGGGACAGAGCATGAGTTTTGAAATTGAGGTGTAGCATCTGCTAGCCTGGGCGGCTGGTGTCAATCTGCTCTGTCGCTGGTGTAAGATGTCACTGCAGGTCTCTGGGTGGTAGGTACAGGGCTTTGGACAAAATAACAAATAATTGATCTACTGTGCAGCTCTTGTAAAGTGCTCTATGTTGTTGGTTGTCACTTTAAAGCTTTATTGTGTGGACTGGAAGGGGTTAATTTGATTTATCAGTGAGCCTTCTTGGATGGGTCCAGGAAGAACTAAGAATGCATTATTTATTCCCCAGAAAATGTTAATGAGGGTAAAGGTCATGGTAAGCCCTAGTAATGTCCGTGTGCAAAATGCAAACCATTTTCATTTACCATTTTCGGGGGTGGTCTCGTAGGTGGTCCACAAAAAGTCAGTCTTTAAGTCTAGGTGGAATCTTGGAAAACCTTCCTCAAGCTCAAATACGAAGGGATGGCGTTCAAGAGGGCAGCGTCTTGGACATGAAGGAACCTTCCCCTGAAGCATCTGCATCTTGGTGAGTGGCTGGAAGAGGTCACGAGAGATGGATCTTAGGCCGAGGGCTGTGCTGGAAGAGGTCACGAGAGATGGATCTTAGGCCGAGGGCTGTGCTGGAAGAGGTCACGAGAGATGGATATTAGGCCGAGGGCTGAGCTGGAAGAGTTGACGAGAGATAGATCTTATGCAGAGGGTTGTTTGCTAATATGTGTCTCTGGAAGGGTACGTGCAGAAAAAGTATGACTGTGCGAACGAAGGTTGTGACTTATGACATTTCTTTGATTGGTGGCCAGCGTTGGAGCTTCAGTGCTGGAGTAATGTGGTTGGGTACGCCCAATGAGACCCAATGCCTCAGGAAATGGTCTCTGTCATGCAGGACCTGAAGGTTCCAGTCAATATATCAGGAAAATGTATTCGTTGCGGCTTTGAAGGTGTGGTGCACACTGTATTCAAATGTTTCCGGGAGACTGCCTCTAGTTGGGAGTTTCCGGAGATCGACTGTAATTGTCCCTAAACCTCTCAGTCTGCCTTTATCCCCTGCTCACAAGTCTCCAACTGTATCCCTCTCTAACTTTTTATCTAACTACATCAAGATGACACCTGCGCCCACATAGCAGAACCCAGATTCTCCTGCCCCATCTGGCCGTGAAGAGGTACTACAGGTATCCAACCTTCATTTTGTGGTTAGGGATCGGACCTGCATTCAACCCTCTTCAGTTTCTTGTCTATCAGGCACGGCGCCTTTATACCAAAGGAGCCCATTTACTGCAACACCCCATACGTGCGCACACACACGCACACACACCCCTCCCAAAAAGCAAACTTTATCTCTGGAATGTGTACAACTTTCTATTCGAAAGTAATTATGAACTTATTTATATTTTACAGCAAACCTGCTTAGTATGAGCTGAGCAGCACTGATGAGGGTAGTTTTCTGTGGCCTATGACACTACACATATCCCATTCCCTACTAAAGCAGATCACCCACTCAATATAAATGACGCCCTGATATTTAAACACTAACCTACAACATATGTGTAAGGACTCCGGTGGTTGTGCGTCCTGCAAAACTGCCACGTGGAGGTGCGAGTGAGGCCTATTTTGGGGTGCGTGAAATGTCTAAAGGTGCTTTGTTTATTTACATATTGATGTGCTTATTTGTGCATGCATTATTTATGTGTTGTCTTACTTCATGGTGTTTTGTGTAGCTCCACAGTGTTGCTGAGCCTGGCCGTATGTTATGAAGGTGCGTGCATTGCATGGGCGATAGAAATTTGAACAATGACATGCCAGTGCTTTGCAGGTGGATTCACCTTGGTACGGGAACAGAATTAGTGCAATAAAGTCTTCTGTCAGAAGAGATCCACGACACACATATTTTAGGGCTCATAGTATGAAGCAGGTAATATGGCTTGGTGGGTTATTGCACCATCTCCCTAGGCTCAATTGACTTTCAGAAAAGCAAAGCTCACCAGACAAACTCTGGATCAAGTTGCAAATTCATTTGAGTTGTTATCTAGGCAAAGAAAACTCTGAATGTTAATGTTTACTGGACAGACCAGTCCTTGAAGGGCAGTTATTCACTTGACAAGCATTGAGAAAACCAATAGGTCGCGCCTATGCAAGAGCTATTGACTTTGCCAATATGTTTAGCCATGTTGTGCACCAATGTGGCTAAATGTTTGTGACATAGAAGAGAGCGGCGTGGAGTACGATAATGTGGCGTAGAGTGTCCTAGAGTGGAGTTTCATGGAGTGGAATGTTTCAGCATCGCAGAATGCAGTGGCCTAGATTAGAGTGGTGCAGAGTAGACTAGAGAAGCCTAGAGTGCAGTGGTGTAGAGTGCAGAGGCATAGAGTCCAGTGGTGCAGAGTAGAGTGCAGTGGCATAGACTGGTGCAGATCAGAGTGCCTAGAGTGCAGTGGCGTAGAGCAGAGTAGCGTAGAGTGGTGTAGAATAGAGTGCTGCAGAGTGCTGTGATGTAGCGTGTAATGGCGTAGGGTGATGTAGAGTGTAGTGGCAGGGAATGCATTGCCATAGAGTGGTGGAGAGTAGAGTGTAGTGGCGTAGACTGCAGTGGTGGAGAGCTTGCGGAGTAGGGTGACGTAGAGTGTAATGGCGTATAGGGTGCAGTGGTGTAGTATGAAGTGGTGCAGAGTACAGTAGAGTGGCGTAGAGTACAGTTATGCAGAGTAGAATAGAGGGACCTATAGTTCAGTGGTGCAGAGTGTACAGTGGTGTGAAGTCTAGGGGCATAGAGTAGAATGTTGCAGAGTAGAGTGGCATAGAGTGCAATGGTGTAGAGTACAGTGATGTAGAGTGCAGTGGTGCGGAGTAGAGAGTAGTGGTGCAGAGAAGACTTCAGTGGTGCAGAATAGAGTGCAGTGGCATAGGGTGCTGTGGCATAGAGTATAGTGGCGTACAGTAGAGTGGCAGAGTGGTGTAGAGTGGTATAGAGTAGAGTGTTGCAGAGTGCAGTGGTGTAGAGGTTGCAGAGTAGAGTGGTGTAGAATGCATTGGCGTAGAGTGATGTGATTTGGAGTACAGTAGCGTAGAGTGCAGTGGCAGAGAGTAGAGTGGAGCAGAGTACAGTAGAGTGGCATAGAGTGCAGTGCATAGAGTGGAGTGGCACAGAGTGGACTGGCATACAGTGCAGTGGCGTAAAGTGGCGTAGAGTATAGTGAAGTGGCGTAGAGCTAAGTGTTGCAGGGTATGGTGGAGAGGTGCAGGGTAGAGTGCAGTGGCATAAAGTCAAGTGGCGTAGAGTAAAGTGGCACAGAGTGCAGTAGTGAAGAGTAGATTAGAGTGGCACAAAGTGCAGTAGCATAGAGTGGAGTGGTACAGAGTACAGGGCATTGGCGTAGAGTGCAGTTTCATACAGTGCAGTTTTCTAGATTAGTGTTACGTGAAGTTGCATAGTGTGGTGCAGAGTAGAGTAGAGTCGAGTAGTTCAGAGTAGAGTCGAGTAGCCTAGACTGAAGTGGTGTACAGTGCAGTGGCGAAGAGTGTAGTGGTGTAGAGTGGTGTAGAGTGCACTAGTATAAAGTACAGTAGCGCACAGTAGAGTGGAAAGTCATAGAAAGAAATGGTGTAGAGTGCAGTGGCATTGAGTGAAGAGGTGCAGAGTAGAGTATAGTGACACAGAGTGGGGTGGTGTAGAGTGGAATGGCATAGAGTGTAGTGGCTTAGAGTGGAGTGGTGCAAAGGAGAGTGGTGTGGCATAGAGTGGAGTATGCATAGTGTGGTAGCTTACTGCCATTACAGACAACACATTTTCAATTGAAATGACCATTACATTTGCACAGACTTACAGTTTTACTGATTAAAAGTATGCAGCATACAAACAATAATGTGTGGAAATATCATAACTTAGTGTATTGATTTGTTTTGATCTTATTAAAATATTTCTTTCCGCCATGCTTCAGACTACAGAAAAATATGCTTTATTTTCACATTCCTAATTCTGATATATTCTGAAATGTCTGCACAGTTCATTACAGACATTAAACTTTGTTGTGTGCTAGAAAAAAAGCCTTTCACAGCGAGATTGTCACATAAATCCTCTCACTTTGAAGTCAGAAAAAGAAAAGACCAGGTTCCCTCAAAGTTAGAGCCTGACATTTGACCTCAATCATTGAATGAACAGCAAATATGACAAGATGAGAACAAGATTTAAAGACCTGTTTACAGAAACGGATCACTGGTGGAAGGATACCATAAATAAGGGTTTGGGCAACGGAAGGGACAAACTCAAACTGGACACCCTAAAACAAATAAAGCCAGCAAACAGAAAGCAAACAAATGTGAGCTACAAACCACAAAGCCAGTGGTAAGCAATGAGCGGAATGCATTCCCAAGAAGCTTTGAAAATGTCCTCAAGATGTCTTTAGCACACCAGACAGCTGCACGGTCTCTTAGGCTTCGACCTAAAAGTGGTGAGCTAATCTCAGGCAAAAAACGTAAGAATTTTACAGAAGTGGTTGACTGGTTAGGATATATGCCACTCAACTCTTTTATCCAAATTTCACAGTTTTAGCCTTATCCATGATGCCCCTATTGATCTTGGAATCCACTTTGCCAAACCTGGGGCAGTTTGTGCAACAATCCTCATGTTTGTACTCTGGCAGTTCGTCTTATTCCTTATAGCTAGGAATGGTTTGTATTCTGCATCCACTCTTTCGCTTCTCTTTGGGCCCTGACAGTCAGAGAAGTCCTGGCAGGAGGCATGAGAAGGTAATCCTAGAAAAGTGAGCATCCCACGGAGTCTAAGCCGCAGCTGCTCACCAGCACTAATGGATTCTTCTTCTGGACCACAAATGGGTGCAGTTAATCCCACTTAGCAAACATGATGTACCAGTCACACTAACTTTCGGATTACATATTGTTTTAGGCCTCACTAGAACATGTATTAAAGGAAAAGGAGTTCTTAATGGTCAGTATCTAAGGAATGTACACATGTCTCAATGAATAATGTATCCCTTTACAGTTTTCATGTACAATTTCTAAAGGGTTGTAAAGGTTTTCTATTAAAACTTCCTTTTCGTACAAGTGTTTTTTACAGAAGAAATTCTACTGTGGAAAATAAAGTTGTATGTAAAATGCAAAGGAATTCGCAAATTAAGTTTACTGCAGTTGTAATTAAAGTATACTACAGTTGTAATTAAGTATACTACAGTTGTAAGGGATGGAAAATTAAGCACTATTGGTGACTAAGGTTAATACTTATGTATGTAAATGCAAGCTTCTTGAATGCATTAAGTACGGGTAATTGCCCACTCCTTAATTATGGGACCGAGAAGTAGGCACATTAGAAGAAAAAAGCAATCATTAACTTTTAATTAATTCGAACAGGTTAGCACTAATGCTATTAGCACCCACCCTCTAATGTCAGCAAGCAGAGGCGGATAGGTACAGCCACGGGTCCTGCCTGCTTCATCTCCCTTCTTCACACCATCGCTGAGGCTAGAATGCAGTCGCCCTCTAGTGGTCACTGCATGCATGCTAGGTTTGGAAGAGCGCTGGCAGCATTCCCTGTAGGATGCTGACACACGAGTGCGCCCCACCCCCTCCGCCACGGCTGCTGGGAGGGGGGTGGGAGGTCTTCACCACGAGTGCGGAGGCCCTTTGTGAATCGGCCCCAGAATATTTCCATACAGCAAGCAAAAAGTGATAGGTAAACATAAAGAGAATTGTATTTCAGAAAAAAACACATTTCCCCTGAGGATAAAACAACCATGTAGACATCAGCAGTTTCGAGCCGAAATGTCAGAGTCTTAATTCTAGAGTTACACTCAGGCACACATTGTTTCTTGTATGTATGTGATATCTGTAATAGATTGAAGGTAGCCGTAAGACAGGTACAAGGTGAACATGGTAATGGTTTTTGTACGGCCCAGAATGTATTTGTGTGGTCAGTACTAGAAACGTGAAGGGTATGTATTAGGACAAGTTCAGGTGAGCAAACCTTCACATCCCCACACCTACCTGCTGGTGGTTAAGGGTAGAGGGGCCCCCACCACCCTTCCTTCTTCAAGTAAGATGAGTGTCTGTGAGGCTGAGGAAAGGTTAGCCTGATAGACACCCATCATGTTCGGGTGAGGTTGGCTGCCTGAGCCCAGCTTTGCCAGACTGATATTTTCACAGTCCTGTAGGCGTGTCCCCATCAGCCCTGCAAAGCCCTATGAGGTCCTTCCCTTCACGACGATCAGAAGCATCACGGAAAGAATCAGACCTGGGCGCTTGAGGTGTGGGCCCTAAAGCACCCAGGGCTGACTGTCAATCAGTGACGCCTCATCACAGATGACTCTTTGATGAGTTAGGGAAGGTCCTCCTCTCATTGCCTGACCCATGACAAGGTCACCCAATGAAGGGAGGCAGTGGGATCTTCTGTCCTTCCATTCCTTCCCCAAAGCCTCCAGGATCCACCGAGGTCTTTCTGCTGCTCCCACCAACTGGCGGTAGGTACTTCTTGAAAGTTGTGTGCATGTGTGTGTGTATGAATATTTGTGTATCTGTGCCTACGTGCTGTGAAAAGGTGTTTTCATGTGTATGTGCTTCAGAATGGTGGGTGAATGCGTGGCTTGTGAATGCATGGGTGTCAGTGAGTCTGCATTGGTGTTTATTACTCAGATAGCCAAACAAATCTCTCCACACCAACTACAAGCCGACTAGAGGTTGTGCTTTCAACTGAATGGTGGGGTGCAGTCTTTCTTAATCTAAAGAATGGACAGCTAAGCATCATCCACCAGGACAATCTTATTGAGCTGCATTTGCTACCACCACCATCAAATACTACTGCCAGGCTCAAAGAAATTACACATAATACTGAGGCAATCCAAGGACGCTTCTTATCCTGCCTGAGTGTTCACCATAGGAAAATTCAGCTCCTATCAGCACCATCACTACAAGCAGAGTTTAACACTGTCTGTAAATGATGCAAGTGAGAATTGACATAAAACTGCTATGCAAAGAAGCTTGGCATCAAACTTCTGAAGTTGCCCTTCAAGATTTAAGTCTCACTACCAGTAGTAGAAATGGTCCAGGTGACATGAATCCATCTACAAGTCCCTGTCCCACACCAACAATAGCATCTGAATGTCCACTCTCCACTGGTCACTGGATGAAACGGGGCCCATTAGTCGCTAAAGAAAGTAACCTGTTCACGTTAAGTCCTTGTAGGCACAGAAGGGTTTCAAGTGGAAAGCTGTATGGGTGTTTTCTAGAGCATGAGAAAAGAGGAAGAAATAGACACCTGTAGCCTTACCGGGCAGAGTGGAATGAAGAAAAAGAAAAAACCCACAGAGAGGTAGTCAAGGTGTCGAGAGAGGGCACTGAGGGCACCGGTGTCTCATGTATGACATGTGGCATTCAGTCACCTCCAGAGAGCACTGAGAGGACAGTCAGCTGCAAGTCACCTTTTAAAACCAAAATGAAAGTCTCAGTGCTTTTCATGCATCTGATCTTAGGAGTAAATAAAAAGATGTGTCAGGTGGACCCCCGTGCTTACATATCTCACATGTGAAATTAAAATGGAATGCAATATACCTAAAGCGGGTTATCTCAATATAAAGTGGAAGAAAGAGAGCGGAGAAGGCACTTGGAGAGATGATTAGGAAAAAGATGTAAACCTGGAAGTTTTTGTGTCTACAACTGAAAGTGATATTGTAAACACAACGACAGGTGTGACAGTCTATAATGTCCCTTTTATAGTTTCCAGGGGTTTTCGGGCTGAAATAATCCAACAAGGTCTTTAATGAAGTACTAGTGAAGACAAAAATGTGTCAAGTAATAGCCAGATTATGAGGGGCATCAGATGTCAAGTCAACAAGGGTCACTTGCCTGCCAATGTATATGCTTTTAGGTTTTAGGCCCTCAAAGGCCTAGGAAGTCAGTGCTACAGAGACGTACTCCCTCTACATTCAGTCTGGTAGGAGTAAGCAACTCTTATATAATGTATTATCTACTATACTAAACCAAGCGCAGCCCTGCAATTCAGTATATGTCTAGGAGTTTGTAGCAACAGTTTCCAAATTTTGGCATCAAAGCATTTGAGGGGATGGTCACACCTGGTGGGTTTTTCGGGCTTAACATTCATGTTACATCAGGCATTTAATCTTTTTTTCCAGGACTTGCTGACTCAGGACTGGGCATGACAGACACTGAGACACGGAGACAAGGGGCAGGGATAGCCAGGCACTTGGAGCAACATTCTCAGACAATGGAGCAAAAGTCTCAGGCAGTGGAGAAAACAAGGCACAAAGAGGCACTCAAAAGACAGAGCCCACATGCTGACATTGTGGATAACAGAGCCAGACATGGCCACCGGGAATGACACTAGAAGGCCACCCGAAAGGCTGAAGTGTGTATGTAAAAAAGCGCTTCTCGCATAATGTTCTTACTTCTCCACTTACTTCACGGTATACAGGCGTGCAGTAGAGTCCTATGCAAGTTTATCGTCCTATGGCCCATCACTCCTTTAATGGTTGAGACCTCATACAGTTACACCCTATAAACTGTTCTGCATTTTCCTCCCCACAAGTCCACACAGTGTTTTAACCCCGTAGTGCCTGTACTTGTTCCTACTTCTTGGCCACATCGGTGGCATGATCTCCATCCAGATCTCAGGTCATGCCTTTTCCAAAGTCTTTTATTCCTACACTGAGGATCCACCTTCTAAAAGCAGAGTCTTTAGGGTATCATCTTTATCCACTTACCCATAAATGCTCCTCTTCAAATGACCATATTTTTTTAACGCTCTGTATCAATTGCAATGCCACTTGGACAGTTTCCATCCATATCTGCATTGTTGTGTGCGCTGAATGTTAGATTCTCATGAAAGAGCATTCTTTTTCCATACACTTATGTTTCTTGGTATGCCTAAATACATATATTTTAAAAACTATAGAAATAACTAAACAAAACACAAATCTTCCAATAACCTCCTGTTAGCAAGGACCTCTTCGGAGATGCGATGACTCTGCAGTTGGATCTCCTGAGATCAACACACACGCATAATGTTCCTTTAGCTGAGGCTATGCAGACCCGCGTATCACTCCATCCTGTAAAGGCAGTTTTACTTTCAGGGCAGAAAGGGTAATACTCAGGCTGGCACAGATGGTCTGACAGCCAATAAACAGCTTAACCACAGCTCTCCCTGGATCAATTAGACATCTTGTTACTGCTGCACCGTCCAGAACAATATGCAGATTAACCTCCCCTCTCTGATGAGGGCTCATAAAGTTTTTACTTCAACATTTTGCCCGTTTACTGTGCAAAAGCAGACCCTGCACAGTTCTTCAGCGCACAGCAAAGCAAAGACCATAAGACTCATAGATGAAGTGCATGAGTGGGTGCCGAGCCATGTCACAAATATAATTTTGCTTAGTTGTTGCTGATTATTTAACACGAAACGGTCACAACATGGATCAAACTGATTCCACGCTATTGTTGCTCATGTAATAAGAATAGGATAAAATACATCACCCCTTTCCAAATGTCAAATACGGAAAAGCGTTTGAGACAAATTCTGCGATTTTGTTTTTCGTTAAATAAGGAGCAAAAATACAGCAACATCTACGTGGAATCTCGATTCATGCTCTATAAATCTTTCCTCTTCATCACCAACATCAGTATCCTAATCTTTTGAAGTAGGACTTTGTCCATGCTTTAATATTTCATGGCTAAAATCTCTGCGAATCACTAAGTATGCTCCATAGGAAAAACAAATGCCCCATGTGGTTTCACAGTCTCCTGTCTTCCTAGTTGTCCTCTGACAGCTCTAATGTGGGTTTTGTGAGGTCAGCAGTAGTAGATCCGAACAGGAATACAAGACATCCATCCCTGCTTATTTACATTTTTATAGGATGAAGTAAGACATGTGCTTAAAGACCTCCTTATACCATCATACTTTCCAGCTGTCCCTCTTTAACAAAGAGCCCTGACCCCGAAACATATAAAACAGTAGATACATTAAATATTGCCCCTCTAAATGTTGCAAGTATTTTTTTATGGGTGGAAAGTGTTCATGTCTACCAGCCATCCCATCTCCCAATTGAAGAAACAGCTTTCATCATTACCATTACCATGTTGTTAAACTATTCACATGCAGTCCTTTTCGGCTTGGACCCTGAAGATATTGGTTCGAAACCTGAACAAAATTCGTGTGATTGACTGTAAGCGTTCTGCTTTATCTCCCTGTACCTCAAGTTGAAAAAGTTGTGTAACATAAACCTTAACTGACAGCCAGCTTTCAAGTACTATCACAATTACACGTCTCCAGCCCCTCCATATCACGTTATGAGTGTCGTCATTTGGTTTCAACCATACCCAAGATACACAATGGATATTATTCTACCGCTCTAGCACTTCCGGTCTGAGACGCTCCTGTTGATATACAAATGTTTTCTGTGCAGCACTGCTCTGTTCCTTTGCAGTTGTGCTTGGGGTATCCAGATGAAATGGGGAGTATTTCCTTGGAGCATTTAAATTTAATTACTTTCAGGCTGTCAATAACCCAAGTTATTATTAGGAAACTCAATTTTATTTATTTCTTGAGCGAGAAAGGGTGAAACCCTGAGTTGGCCCACCAGGTATCTGAAGTCATGAACCTGAACGCAGAACAGCTTTCCGCAGTAGACATGTTAGTGCCTGAACTCTCTACTAAAGCTAGTTGAGCCAAATACATTTTTAGGTCTCGCCTGACCCAGCGCATGCGCTGGTCTGGCGAGACTTATTGAGAGGGCTCCAAAAAGTGCTACCAGGCCAGCCTAAAGCCACAGTGCATGTGCGCGGGCACGCGCGCCGCGCTTCACCGCAATTACTTTCACTTTCGCGGCCGCACGGCCGCTTTGATGTTTGATCGCGATCGCGATCAATGCTTGTATGTTTGCTCTCTACTTCACATTACTTTTCACTGCCTTGCCCCTCCTCCCGCTCTCTGATTCACACCCCTTTCTCTCCACCCTACCCTTTTCTTTCGCTTCCTCAACTGTTTCACACTCCACCTGGGTCAGTTTCACACTCCGATTGAACGCGCACTCCACCATTGCCCCGGAGCACAAGCAGGGACTTCCTTGCTGGCTCCCATGTTCCTTGTGCACTCCCCATGGCTCCCGGGGCCAAAGCAGGCAGTCACATCCATGTGCCTTTGTTGTGTGGATGAATTCCTTGAGACCAGCGTACATGTCTACTTGTACATATTCATTTGCGGTGCTTAAAAGTGCAGCGTTCTTTAATGGTGCAGAGGAGCTTGTTTTTATGTTTTTTCCTGCCCGTGTTCAGCTTTGGCTCCGTATTTCGTTGCATCTTCCCACCCGCCGCCTCCTGCTTTTCCTTACAGCAGTTGAGCAACCTTGCAGCTTCTTCTAAGGACGTTCAGGGAATATAATTTGAGAGTTTCCCTTAAAAGGTGCCATTTTAACTTAATTACTCTGCAGCGTGTGGTGCATGAACAAGCTGGACTGCCTTCTATAATCATTGTGTTTACTCTGGCAGCTTCGCATTGCAGGTTGGGCCTGTGTAGTGCTTCTTTCGGCAGGAGGTGGGTCTAGCTGTCCAACAGGGCCTGGCTCCTCCCGGGTGGCACCGTGCCTCCCATCATATCCCTTGTGCTGCTGCTGCAGTGATTCTGGGAGACCATGCTGCTGGATTTCGCCCTGCATTCCAGGACGGAAAAACAATAACAGGTGAATTTAGCATTGGCCAGGCATGTTTGATGGGAAGTTTGGAGGAAGTTTTGGGTCCCATAATGTTGTGCGTGGACGGACCATCGAAAGGAGAATGCGGCCATTAGGATTTGGGATTGAGTACTAGCAGTGCTTTAAAAGGGCCGGTACTGTTGTGTACGGCGTACCGGCACTTTTTATTTTGTGCGGGAGAGTACCGGCACTTCTCAAGAGAAAGGCTATACTTTTAATTGGAGAGTACCGGCACTTTTCAGAAACAAGCAGGTACTCTGGTACAGAGTACCTTCACTTCTATTTTTCCATTTCAAGCACTGAGTACTAGGATCCCCCACAGCAGGCCCTGCAGCTGGTGTTATTTAACTAACATCACTCGGGTCACAGGGCGTTTTATGGGCTGAACCAAGAAGTCCCCTACTTCTAGACATCTCTTTGTACTAAATAATAGCCCTTCACACAGTCTAGTTAAAAGAGTTGGTAAAACTTTATATAAACAAATCTAAGAATCAGCGATGTATGGTCTGCAAAGCTCATGTGATCTGCCCTCAAATTAAATGCATCATGCATTGCAACAAAATAATCATGTAAAGCCCTCAACCATGTAGTCTGCGTTCTTTTTTTGGTCTAGCATTCGAGACCTCTTGTATATACTTTAGTTTATACTTATATGTGTATGTACTTTGTGGGCTCTGGAGATCAGCCCTATGACTTGTCTGCCTCCGCTTAGGCACTTTCTTTTCTGTTCAACTGCCTCTATGTAACTGTCTTGATAGAAAACGACCAGTAGAGGTCAGTACAATACCAGAATCGCTTTCTGCTGAGGGACTTTCTCTTTTTTTTTTTTCTGGCAACTGCCTCTATTTAACTTTCTTGATAGAAAACGACCAGCTGAGGTGAGTAAAATACCAGAATCACTTTAGCATTCTCTAGATTCCAATCAATGGAAATTGTCTTCCACGAGCACCCATAGACAATAATATTTTTTTCAAATCTTGTATTTTCAGAGTTATGACCACTGAAGGCCCTGATTTTATTTTAAAAACAGAGCTTTGGACCATACCATTTCCTGCTGAAAGGCTATATTTCTCTCCATGTGTTCCCATACCTGGCGTGTCACGCAGTTTGGTGCGTACTTTCCCTCCATGTTAAAGAACAGTAGATGTTTCCGAACCCAGGCTAATGTGCTGCATAGCTAAATATATATAAGGTCCCAAAGGCGAGACCGATTGCATTGCAAATGCTTGTTGAGATTGCTCCGGGTATCTCTTTACTAAAATCCCAGCACACCCTATGAGTTGTAACAGAGCTCCTTTGTGAGACCTCTGTGAGTGTTTAAGTAGAGGGAATGGTGATTGCGTGAGGTCCATTAACGAGTGGTATTGACTGGCTCTGCAGTCAGTAATGCTCTAGAACTTGTTAAGACTTGGCTCCTACCTGTGACCAGCCTTCTTCGGGCTCACTGTGGTAGCAGGTCCTTTTGAGTGCTGGGGCCACATCTACGGAAATGCTTTGTCCACTGAGCTAAGCTACATTACTGAGTCAGTATATTTCTGGCCACATTTAAAGACCTACATTTTCAGTGGGCTCCCCCGACTCATGTTTTCACATCCTCTATCTTTCTGCTTTGTGTGCTTTTCCTTCTTTTGATCTCAGGAGAAGTCTAAGGTGGAAAGTTAAGTTATGGCCCCCCATCAGCTACCACTGGCATAAAGTAAGCACTGACTTTGTGTGAGAGAACACCATACCTCTCAGATTCTGTCTGGGTAGGATCCCCCCTGCAGAAACCGCTCCACCCAACTCTTAATTGCACTCTTAATCTCAACATAAAGCACACTGTGTTGATGCATCTACTGGAAAACTCCCTCTGATACCTGCTGGTGGAAAGTGTTGGAAGCTCATATAGGTGTGAAAGAGCCTTCAGTGCTACGCAAATATATACCAAAGAATCTGCACCAGGGCTGTGGAATTGCTGTTGCTGCGAGATAAAGTGCTCCTATTTCTATGTTTAAATGTATTAAGGATCATCAACAAGATGACTCTTGTAATGAGAGTGCAAGTGATGACTTGTGCTTCCGATATATCCCGAAATTTGAGGGTGAAACTAGCATTTATAGCAAAATGCGAAGCATATTTTTGGCCCTAAAATATCAGGGTCATCCAATAGATTTAAGCATTAAGGCCTTTTTCAAGATTTCCTAAATTGCATTAATATCCCTGGCATTAGCCAAATATACCATTAAGAGAACTATCAGATAGCCCACACCTAAGAGGAGCTGGTGCATGTTTAACCTTAAAGGGCCCATCTGGTGAAAGATGTCACAATAGATTTTACAAAGCAACACAATGTCATCAAACAGTGAAGATACCCATACTGTTGGTGATGGTTGATAATTGGGTAAAAAGACAAAAACATTTTTGTTTTAGGATGGCTCCTTTATAAACACTTGAAGTTTCAAGATGAAATAATGAGAGATCTTTAGTCTTGAGACCTGGTGCCTTTCTGAGCCAGCTAAATTAACATATCATTAGTTTGCTACAATAAACGACTGTCGGTGCTCGTAGGTCACCATGGCCTTCCACAGGGGGCCGGCCAGTGAGCTCTAGAAGCCGAGATCTGCTCTGATGCCCAGAGGAGCAATAATACCTAGCAGAGCAGCGCAGAATGTTGCGTGGCTTCCACGGTGACGCTAAGTGAGGGTGACAGCATGTCAGGGCCGCTGGACCGTGAGGGGGCAGTGATGCAGAGGGCGCGGACGATTAAAGGCCAGGAAGGACACGGGAGGCTTCCATCGGAATGTTCCCGCCAAGCATTACTGTCAGGGTTCCTCATCACGAAGCAAGGTAGAGATGACCTGGACACAACGCAAGAAGGTTCAAGGTAGGACCCAAAAGCTTAACATGAGTGAACATAGTGGAAGGATAGAATAATTGATTGAGCGCTTGCTATAGAGATCGAAATGTAACTTGCAGATAAAAGATTTGAATGTCAAACTAAGGCGATCAAATAGGTTCTATTGATCAGTTAAAGGTTTCTTTCCTTCACTAGTCCCCAATGAGAAATCTCATTGTTCCCTATTTTCAGTATACAAAGAACATTGATATAGAATACGAAAAGCTCAAATCTCAGTTGAGAATATGTGTGAACCTGCATCCATGGATAGTGTGTGGGTGAGAGTGACAGTTATGATCACACGACATAACATTTATCGCTCTACAAATTATTTGATATTTCTAGCAGGACTTCCATTATTTTAACATTTTGCATGAGTGATAAATTGTGTTCTTGGGGTAGGATTTCCCCCAATTTACTATCGGTATTTAGCGCTATTTTATTTGTGCAAAATGCACCTTTGCATCCAAAAAGGACACATGGATGCATTTGCCTAAGAAATTGCGCTAAATACAGAACACGAATAGCGAGCACGAGCAGCTACTCGCGTTCGCGAAATTCGCCCTCCCGTTAGGATTTTCCCCCAATATTACTCTTAATTAAGCAGTGTTAGACCTGGGATTCCTGGTTGGCTGAGGTAGGAACCTTAGGCCAAATAGGGACCCTCGTTTCCACGTCAGGGAAAGGAAGGACACCTTCTCAGATAGCACCCGCTCACCCCCTTGGTAGCTTGGCACGAGCAGCCAGGCTTATCTTCAAGGCAAATGTGTAAAGTATTTGCAACCACGCTCACAGCAACCCAATGATATCACCACACCAGTTTCATAAAAAACGAGTATACATTTATATAAAAAGATATACGATAAGACCACACAATAGCAATCCAACATATGTGTATTTGTAATTTTCCTCCTGGCCGATTGTTAGGCCAGCCAGTCCTTGTAAGTTCTTGCGATATTAATGAGCACTTCTAAACGTTCCACTGCAGTCCTAATGCAATGTTATGCAGTTTGTAATGCTAGAATAAGGCACTTTGCGATGTAAAAATAATGCAATGCGTAACGCAACAATCAGGAACTTCGTTATGCAGAAACAATGCAATGCGTAATACGACAATCAGGTAGTTCATTAAGCAGAAATAATGCAATATGTAATACGACAATCAGGTAGTTCGTTATGCAGAATTAATGCAATGTGTAATATGACAATCAGGTAGTTCGTTATGCAGAAATAATGCAATGCGTAAAACACTCCAGCACTGATCACGGTGCCTTCGGCGGTCTCTTCGCTACTCGCGCTGATTCGCAGTCAGCCTCTGACAACAATTACCCCCACACGGGTATGGTGTAAACAAAAAGTGCAGCTCCGCACTCCGGCCCCAGTACTGCCACTCCTTTGGCAAGTACGGGCTGAGATACGAGCCAAAGCAGAGGCTCGCGCTGCAGGAATGGGAGAGGCCAAGAGCGTCTCCCTCCGAGCCCGCACCCCGCTCCAGGCGTCGACACATGTTCCCTGGGGGGTGCGACCTTGATCTCTTCTCCTCTTCCAGAGACTTGTGCCTCCAATGCAATCTTTGTGAATTCCGGGCAGTGGTACTCGGGCCCTCGCTCGACGAGGTTGGTTCGAGGTCCCGCTCTGGCAATGGGGGGCTCCGGCCGGCGGCTCAGCTCCTCCGGGGCTGCCGGTCTGGGCCGCTGATGCTATGAAGATCTCAGGCTGCAACAGGGCAAACGCACACAGCGTCGCTTAGACTCACTTGAGCTTTGGGTGCACGATCACCGGGCACTCCTCACGAAGGTCTCAGGCTGCACGAAGCACATGCACACAGCGTCGCTGAGACTCACTTGAACTCCGGTGCACGATAAGAAGGCAATCCTCACGAAGGTCTCAGGCTACACTAAGCACACGCACACAGCGATGCTGAGACTCACTTGGGTGCACGATAACAAGACAATCCTCACGAAGGTTTCAGGCTGCACAAAGCACACGCACACAGCGCCGCTGAGACTCACTTGGACTACGATGCACACAATCACAGGACAATCCTCACGAAAGGCTCAGGCTGCAAAAAGCACATGCACACAGCGTCGCTGAGACTCTCCTGGAAACTTTTGTGTTCCTGAGTTTCCGCAACAGGGAGCCAGCTCACCTCGGGCCCTTGGGGATGCTACTTCCTGACACAGCAAAGTCCTTTGAAGCAGGGAGACACAGCACACAGCAAAGTCCCTTCAGCCTCTCATTGGTTAAAACAGCAAACTGCAGGCCAGCCCCAGAACACACAACAAGGGTCAGTTCTTTCCTTCAGCCTCTTCAGTTGTTTCTTCCTTGGCAAAGGTTCCTCTTGACCACGAAGTAGCTTCAGTCTAGTTCAAACTTGATCAATCCATTTCTCCAAAGTTTAGGGGCTTCAGCTCTCATAGTCATACCTCTAAATGTCTTTGAAGTGTTTGTGTTCAGGGGGGCACTGACTCCTGTTCAAACCAGTTCTGGGTGCCGCCCAGCCAGTGACATCTTCTTCCTTTCATTAGTGGGGGTCTGGATTATCAATCACTCAGGAGGAGATGGGACCATTGTTTTATGGCAGCAACCCTGGCCTCTTCACCTCTAGGGGCTACTCCCCCCTACACTCCAGATGCATGTCAGCCTGTTGCTGTCTCACTTCCTCCCCTGGGTCAAAACATTCCCCAGGTCCTATCACTTTCAAATTCAGACAGTCAATCCACAACCAGGCAGGGACACACAGAAATGTTAGAGCACAAACACCAGACACTTCTAAAAGAGTGGCTTCTAAATACACAATGCAAAAACCACCTTCATAAAAAGATGTGTTATTGAATTGTGAGTTCAGGCATACCAAACTTCACCACTCCATCTTAAGCCTTTGGGAAGATAGGCTGGAAAACATACTACACAGCATCCCCATTCTGTCCTATGGGCAAGATGGCCTTTCAACAGTGAAAAACGAAATGGAGATTATTTCACTATCAGGACATGGTACACACCTTAGTACATGTCCTACCTTTCACATGCACTGCACCCTGCCCAGGGGGTACCTTGGGCCATCCATAGGGGTGTCTGATGTGCATAGAAAGGGAAGGGTGAGGTCTGGCTAGTGGGTGCACTTGTCAGAACAACATGGCAGCTTAACAAACTGCACGCAGGCACTGCAATGGTAGGACTGAGTTCCCTCTTTAAGGCTACTTCTGTGGGTGGCTATAATATACAGTATCCCTCGAGACCTAAATTGCTTTAATTTTTTGGGGGTTTACATGGAAAAAGATCACCAGTTATGCATGTGTATTTTGTCTGATTTGTTTATTTTTTAATTTATTTTACTTTTTTTATAAACTTTCATTCATACATTGTTCTTTTGTCTGCATAGAATTCATTTCTTGTTGCAAAAACCAAGCTATGCACAATTAATTATTATTTCGCTATACATGCACAAACCTATTTTCATAATGTATACAAGTATAGCCAGTTTTTACAAGTGTTTTGGAATGAGAAAGCAAAAGGTTATACAAAAATTGAAAAAAGGTTTTATCAAAAACATACAAGTCTTAACTTTTATTTAAGACAAATCCCCACACCAGTCACACCTCTGGACATACTACATACATATCACTTTCACACATATCTTTCATACCACACCCCAGAAAGAGAAGCACCAACGTGCTCGATACTAGTCAGGCGAGGGTGGACTATTCAGCCCTCTGACATAGGGATGGATACTGGGGTGTATCACTCAAACTGGTCAAACTGGTGGCACAATTACTGCTGCAAGCTCACTAGTAGCATTTGCATTACCAGCCCTGGCACACATAGTGCACTTTACTAGGGACTTTACTAGTAAGGCAAACATACCAATCATGGACAACCAATTACCTTTATACAGGAAGCACTTGCACTTTGACACTGATCAGCAGTGGCAAAGTGCCCAAAGCATCTATGTTGGAAACACCATGTCAGAAAAAAGGTCTAGGGGGAAAGCAAAAGGTTTAGGGACTTTAGCCAAAAAGGGCCAAGACTAACAAGCAGGAGTAATGACGTTGTCGGTAATTCTGTGTCAAAGAGTAGCCGGAATTACTCTGATTACTCTGGTGTGATTATAATTCTGCCCAGTGCTACTTTTGACCTTTAAGGTCTTGCACCACCATTCAAGAATAAACTGCCATTATCTGGAAACAACAAACATGCCAGCAATCCTCCAGCTCTGCTCCAAAATCCTAGAACTTTTTTTTAGCTTCCCCAGAATTTACTTCTTTTAAGTATGTATCTCAAAAATGGCCTTGGATAACAAGTATCACGCTTATCTCTGTCTGTGTGACTAGCATATGGAAAGTCCCTTAGAGCTAGAAGAGAGATACCACTCCTGAATTGAGCTTGCCGACATCAAAAGAGCGATAAAGTAAACAAATACAGTGGAAACACTGGAGAATAATAGACACCTTACTTCAAGGCTTCCCTGATCCTCGCAGGTCCCCCCGCTTGACTACATCCTTTGCATGACACATTGCAAGATTATGTCTATCACTCCCGCTTGAAGCCAGCAGCGATTTGACCAGAGCACCTTTCACCAACCCACTCTGCACCACACTTCGGTCACGACAACCAACACCGCCCCAGTCAATACATATGTGTGCCATGAGAGGGCCACAAGAGTAGTACCTTATATAATGAGTTCATAACCAAAAGGTCTGACTTCAGGCATCCACGCTGTGGAATTTATCACGGGCGAAGATGAGGAAAATATGGAATTCAGTATGGAGCTGAAGATCTTGACATTCCTTAACACATGACTGTGTCACTGTAAGCAATCTCAAACGAACCGCAAACCCTTGCTAACCCCAAGAATGAACAAGCACTGCCAAAGACAATTGGTTTGGCACTGACCACCAGGCTTTTGGCTTTGGCAATTCTTGTTTTGTTGTTTCATGGTCTTTCAGAAACTTAACTGTTGGGGAAGTAGCTGAGGCTAAAAAAATGGCGTTAAGGAAAGAATATTTTTGGGTGTCAAAAAGCACACATTACCTAGTAATCCCACGCACTGAAGGGAACCGCTTTGTGTGTGGATGCGCTCCTTGTGTAGGGCAGCATTCAGTAACTCACTGTGAAGTCAGCCAATGGCTGAAGTGCATTGACCCAGTGCCCCATGATGCATGCTTCAGTGGGTGCAAGACAAATGTGAGAGGCACAACAACAGGCTACTAGTTGACGTTGGTGTAACCCCGAATTTTAGTAAAGTCAACAGGGGTTGGCTAACATCAGAACTAACAAAGCCAATTAGTCTGGAATAGGCTGACAACCTATTGTCTGTGATAATATTTTTTGTAATGATTTAGTAAATACTTATTACAGATAGATAGAGAGGATTGAAAACATAGATACATGGAGAGTATTGGAAAGCTAGAGAAGGTTTTAAAGATAGATAGTGTTGCATATATGGACTGTGTTGCATAGATGGATGGATGGATGGATGGATGGATAGATATGGTTGCAAAGATAGATATAGATACACAGAGTTGCAAAAATGGATAGATAGGATTGCCTTGATAAATAGACAGGCAGACAGATAGACCAATAGATGGGGATGATGATAGATAGATAGATAGATAGATAGATAGATAGATAGATAGATAGATAGATAGATAGATAGATAGATAGATAGATAGATAGATAGATAGATAGATAGATAGATAGATAGATAGATAGATAGATAGATAGATAGATAGATAGATAGATAGATAGATAGATAGATAGATAGATAGATAGATAGATAGATAGATAAAGTAACATGGACCGAAAACAGGTGGGTAGTCATGTACCATGTAGGTAGAGAGGTACATAGAGAGACAGACAGGTATATAAATAGACAAACAAACAATTAAATACATAGACTGGTAGATGGATAGCCAGAGAGATAGACACACAGATGGAAGCATAGGGTTGCAAAGATAGACAGACAGACAGACAGACAGACAGACAGACAGACAGATAGATAGATAGATAGATAGATAGATAGATAGATAGATAGATAGATAGATAGATAGATAGATAGATAGATAGATAGATAGATAGATAGATAGATAGATAATCTGAATGTTTAAAGTGTGGCTGTCTATAATGTTACTGCAATAGCCCCACTTGCCACAGCACTGGCTACAACGCCTATCTCCTCCCTGAACCAACTCATCATAAATTCTGCTTAATGCACACTTAACAGAAATATTATGCACACGTTCTTTAACATAGAAGCGTATTAAAGTTACATGTAAAATGTTAGTGAATCGCAGGTAATTGATGAATTGGAATCTATTGTGAAGTTCCTGCTAAAAGTGAGTTTTTATTTAGCTTACTCACAGTATGCACTGCAGAGAAAACGGGACAAATACCAGCCTTTCTTTTCACATTAAAACTGTTCAATACTTTAAGCAAGTTGATAAGGCAAGCAAAAATGCAAACACTCCGCACCAAAGGCAGGCATGACGGATTCATTCTGAATTACCGTGCCATCTGGGGAGCATTATGGCAAGAAGCACAAAGTCACTAATGATGTCTTCTCGACATGCTGAGTCCAGTGACTCGAAGGGAGATGACGCGCACTTTAGAGAGCACTTAAGATCAAGATGAAACACAACTTGAAACATTTGACTAACACGCATCCAGCTGTGGAATACTAACATTCACTCAGTGTTTCCCTCACCACATATTGTCAACAAGTGCACTGTTGGCCAGTGTCATCTCCACCAAAAATACACAGAAGTGGCAGGACAACTATAGTGACACTCACCTCCCTCAATGGAGACTGTAGGCAGCACTTCAACCTAGTGCCCTGTTTGGATCCAGTGGCGGCTCCTCCACAAAGGAGGAGAAGCGTCGCCCTGCTGCCAGGCTCATAGCAGCAAATGTAAAATAAAACGACGATCTTGCATCGTTTTAATTTACATTAGCCGGCTCTTAGTCAGCGGTGTAAAGAGGGTCAGGCTGAGGAATGGGAGGGGGGAGGAGGAGTGCAAGTTGACTCCACTCCCTAAGTGCTCATATGTGTTTGCCCGGCAGACTCAGACCAACCAAAATACACATGCGCACTTAGGTTTTCTCCAGCCCAGCTGCATTGAGCAGCCGGGCTGGAGAAACCCCACAGACTCTGAGCATGGCATTTTTCCTGCCTGCTCAGACCAATTCCCATGCTGATTGGACAGGGAATCTGTCCCAGGGGCTGCTGGGACCAGCAGGCAGGAAGAGGTGAGGTGGCGCGACGAGACAAGACGCTGGAGCAGCTGGTGGCAAAAGGCAAGTTTTTTAATTTTTTTATATTGTATTCCCCTCTGCCCCATGCAAAGCCTCCCCCATGACCCCACCTGCCCCACCATCCTTTGTTTATGGCAGCCTCCGCTGTTTAGATCAGTATGACCTATGGGGAATTCAACCTGCTATAAATGCTACTGCAATATAATAAAATGCAATGCTCCAAACCTACTCCCTGTCGCCATAAGAACCACATACTAACTGCACTTTCGGCCATCCTATCTGAAAGTCTGATCGGCATCTGCTCAACCAAGTAAAAATATTCCTTAACCTTTCAAGACAGAATGTCTGCACCATGGAAGTTGGTGACGTTATGGCGTTGGTGGGTGGAACAACCTGATGAAATCTGCTTGGCGGGTGATAATTTCTGCTCATAAATATTAGTTTATTAGACTCTCTTCCCACCATATCCCCGCGGAGTGTCTGCGCTGATTCATGTGTTTTCATGTTGACTTTTGATTGGGTTCACATGTTTGCTTCAGAACTTCTCTTGCAAGAGTTAGTCATCCTTAATAAAATGAGGTAGCGGTTTATGTTGTGTACAGAAAACTATTTCCCTCATTCCTTTATCAGTAATATCCTTTGGTGACTTATAGTTGTGCAACCAGCCACTTGCATCAGCAGTGCAATTGGTAGAGGTGTGGCGCAGCGGCCAGGGCACGTGACTCTGGAGCACGTTGGCTCACGGTTCGATCCCTGGTGCGGGCGGCAGGTTAGCCCAGCACCATGTGACTCTGGGCAATAGCTTGCTTAATCTTCCCGACGGCCCCCAGCGCCTTGACATCCTCGGGTAATTGTTCGTGCTTTACAAATACTGTATTTCATTTAATTGGCTTCTAGATGTCAATGTCCAGGGACTAAATTTCCAAAATAAGCCCAGGGACCCAAATCTTTCATCAGAAGCCCGCCTCTGGTGCGATCGCAAGTTGAGTGCTGAATACCAAGACTACATAATCTTAATTCAACCTAATGCCTTTTTAATCGACCACCGGACACCAGCTGCCTCTTTATCTAACTCTTGAAGGTTCCTGCTTTCTCCCGATTGGCACATGTTTTCCATCTTTCTATTCCTCCATCTATCAGCCTTGTGTATTTATCATATTTTTAAAAAACAAGAGCAACCTATATGTCCATGTGAACTGGGTATTAAGCTTTAGTTTACAACAATTGTTCACATGGAACTCATTTGGAAAGACAAACTTCTATTGTCACAGAAAGTTTCCGTGGAGAATTGTATCAAAAAGAAAAAGATTCAGAATATAAAACAGTATTAGTCTGTCATAAATATTAGAACATTTCTTAATAATTCTTTAGTCTGAAAGTTTTCGGAGCGCTCAGTCCAGCCAAACTGAGCTATTTCTGTTAACAGAGAAGAAGACCAGTTGCTAGTAATTTGCCAGACAGAAGGGAATCCTCCTTACACTTCCCACCATGGATAATTAAATATTCCTTTGAAGAATCCTTGTTTGCCCACTATCCTGGCTCCCAGGTCAATACAGTCCTGATGAGACCCTCATATTCCTTAAAGGATTGAAACGTCTTCGACAACAGGGAAAGGACAGTATTTAGGTGGAAGCACCTTAAATGCTCTGGTCACTCCTTCTCAATTGTCTCAACCAGCATCAGACATCCTTCAATATACCAATAACCTTATAAATGTACTGTATTTTTATAAGTCACTTCACTTAACTTCTAGATGTTTCGTTATGGTTTTTATTTATTTATTTGAGTTTTATATAGCGCTGGCTAGACCCGTAGGTATCAGAGCGCTTTAAATGAGGAACAAAAATAGCGAGTTACAAGGAACAATAACACAAATAACGGATTACAATAAATTAAACAATTGTTGCACAGTCATTACAAAGAAAGTGGCAAATCAAAGGGGGAAGAAAAGACAAAGGGGGACAAGAGTGGAGGTTAAGGCAGTCCAGCAAGAAAAGAGAAAAACGTTCAGGGGTCATCAGGGGGAGTCAGGAGGGAAGGGGGGAAGGACAGAGGTCAAACAAGATGGCGGGTCATGGTCACGGGAATCGACGGAGACCAACACCAAAATGGCGGGGTGCTCAAAAGTCGAAAATCCTTAGAGGAAGACCAGAGAGCAGGATTGAATTTAGTAGAGTCAGAGGGGGGGCGAAGCCACAAATCCAAAGGTGGATGGAAGGCTGTAGAGGGCGAGCACAGGCTCAGGACCACGGGGGCATCGGTGTCGACGATCCGCAAGGGGAAGATCCGGTAAATCAGCCTAGGGGTTAGGGAGCAGTCTTGGAGAAAAGGGAGGCAGCAGCGTAGTCCGGGGGGGTGCGCCTCTCAGGTACAGGAAGGAACAGCAAAACCAGGAGCGTCACACCACTGCGCCGAGTAGATTAATCGCCACTGTGCCCCCGTACCTGGGAAGGACTCACGGGTCCAGATGTTAGAGCTGAAGCGAAGCACACCCAAGCAGACGTCCAGGATGGAGGGAGGCAGCCAGGCAGTAGCGGGGTCTAGGAGAGCGAGCCCTCCCCTTGGTCGGAAGATAGCAGGCAGGCATTCGGGTGCACCGGACCAGCAACACTGTGGCATTCACCGTCGATTCAACCCATCGTGGCAGGGATCAGGCGTCGGTGCAGACCACTACTCCCAACCCGAAGGGCAAGGGGACGGTCCGGAAGGGTGAAATCTCGCCCCTGAACACTCAGCCGCCATCCGAAGATATCTGATTAAGCCTTAGCCACGCCAAGGCTCGTCCCGGTGTCAACAATCCGCGGCAATTCAATCCGAGGGAGATAGGAGGAGGAAGAATAGCAGCAAAGAGAACGAGTAATGCCATGCCCCAATGACCGGCTGGGTAGGAGAAGGCCACAGGAGAAACCCGAGCCAGACTCCTCTATAGCCGAACCAAGCGGCTCCACCGGGCATCGGCCATGTCGTCTCGAGTTATCACTCAAATCTAAGAATTGCTTATACTTGAAACAATATGTGCCGTTATATGTATTTGTATATATACAAATACTTATGTTTAAAATCTTGTGCAATAACAACAACAAATAACTCAGTTTGTCTGGACTGAGTGCCCTGAAAGCTTTAGAACAGGCAAAAAAACAGACTAATATTGTTTTATATTCTGAATCTTTTTATTTTTGATACAATTCTACACTGAAACTTTCTGTGACAATGGAAAATTATCCGTGAAAATAAGTTTCATGTGAACAAAAGTTGTGTATTTTTCACTCAGTTGCTCTGGGTCAAAGTCTGATGAGGAAAAATAAAAGCTGGTCCTCAAAAATGAGTGCTGGTGGGTCCCACCTGCAACTATGGGCTCAAAGGAAGCACTTTAGGGATGAAAAGAAACCAGAGCTCTTATTGAGATGCCCTGCAATATATGACAAATGATGATTATGCTGCCTACTGTTTACTGTACTATGGGTGCCTCTTGGCCAAGGCCACAGGATTATGCAATTCTGGGGGTGCATAATTATGGATTTGTCACATAATCCATAATCTGTTGCACAATCTGCAGATTTTAACAAAACAAATTGTTTTCAGCTCACACGGAGCAAAAGTTACTAAAACACGCCAACATGAGTTTGAAGGCCATTCATGAAGATTGATTGGTCACCGTTTTGTTACTTATTGGTGTATTTGAGTGTCAATATGGTACTAATGAGGTGAAACATTGTCCTAGACAGTGTTAACATTTGTAAAAATGACAAAATAATGAATTAATACTATCACAAAAGGTGCCGCAGTATGATGGCTAAATTATCCTTTCTTGGTGCATAATTTAGTCAGCCATGGCGCATAATCCCAGTGGCCCCGCTCATAGCGAGGTTTGCAGCTCTCTGCCAATGATAGCTTCTGGCACAACAGTGGCACCTATTGGCCATCTTGGAATGTCTCTTCTCGACACTAGTGCATAAGGAATAAGGATGTTGGGCCATATTGCAGGCACCTCATGACCCAGCAACAGGGCGGCCTCAAATTGAAGGAGCTGTAATGTGGTGCATAGCAGGGACTGGATGCAGTCTGGGTCCTGAAAATGTGCAAAAACCAGCAGAAATATGTATGAATTTCTGGGTGTAAACCTTTTGTAGACACGACAGTGAACAATTACATGAATGTTTATTAGGCCATTACCACAAACACTCTAACAGCACTCACTGGATTTTTCAACATTGAGAATGTTGAGAAAGAATGCAAATGAAATACGTAGGGTCTCTGTCTCCATGGGCACATCTCTTTCAACTGCAATTTGTGAGTCATGATATCAAGGTCACTGGGCCCCCCACGGCCCCCCACATCTCAGAATCCTTTATGTCGTGATGCACAAGTGCCTTCTCCCTCACATGTGCTTCTTTCACCCAGCTAGATTGGATAAAAGCCAGGGTGCACTGAGTAGTAGGTGCTTCCCTGCAGCGACTTACTATGCAGATGGCCACAACCCAGTAGCAGCCTGCAACTCAGCTGTGCTGTTACTTTAATTAAAGAGTAACTCAGTCGCTGCCTACAGCTAGTCTACATTAATGGCTGCTACTGCGACCTGCCTCCTTGGCCTCTGACATTCCACCTTCCTTTCTGACATTCAAACATGTGCATCTATATGCCTGGAAATCAAAGATATATAATCTGCATCTAGTTTCCAAAAGTTAAAAAAATATGTGTAAAATGTCCAAAATCAAAAATTTGCAGAAAACTAAAAAATCTCGAGTCCCGCAGAAAACCTCTGTGCACAAATTTAGACTCTTACAGTCAAGAAGCATTGGTGCCTCTCAAAGGACAGTACCACTGTTGAAAGGCCAGTAACACGGGAAGCCCTCTGTGGATCAGTCTACTACTGGAGTAAAACACCTAACTCAGCCCTTGTCACAGCATGGAGGAGAGCACTCCCAAGCCTTCACCCACAGGAGAGCCACACATTATTCTGAAGGAGTCACTGGCCCTCATTAAGAGTCTGTCAGAAAAGCAGGTGTTATTTATCGCCCCAATAAAATCCGACTCCCCAGGGTTCCACATTTTTCAGAAGTGATAAATAGCACTTAACACACAAAACTCCACATGTTTCAGTAAATACCTTACTTTTTTCCCCTGCTAAATCCCGATAGGTTTGACCTGCCAAAATTTAATGTACGGTGCGATATTTCATGATCTTGTGCAAGGCTGGGAAACAAAGACCCACTGATAATCAGGGCCATTTTGTATTGAGGGCACTTTAGATTTGCGTTGCATACTATACCATGTCTTCAAATGCATATCTATTACTAAATATTACTTTTATTTGATCATTCGATTGGTGACCTATGAAACATGATACCATGCTACCAAATGGGACACCATTACATGTGCTTTGTCGGAGATGACACTTTTTGATACCGTTTCAATACTGGAACAGTATTATGGCATTTACTAATTGCCAGGTAGTAGAGACTGTCCTGTTCTAAGATCATTTTGGAGAAGCCTGTAGTCAGAGCTGTTTTCGATTATGAGAATCTTCAATTAAAGAGTTAATGTATTCTCCCTTAATGGCACTGGAACTTTTACTTTATTTATTTATTTGTGTTTTATAGAGCGCGATCTTGACCCCTTAGGGTATCAGAGCGCTTTACAGGATAAAAAAGTTGTATACAAGAGACTTAGGAAGCGGGGGGAACATTTGGGATAAAACATGTAAATACATTTTACGAGAAAAAGCGGTCCCAGATCCCGAGGTGGTATGCCCAGAGGTGCCGGGTGGGTAGCATCTGGATAATCCAAGGTGTGGCAGTAAACGGAAATGGAGCAAAGTCGCTGAGGTGGTTACAAACAAGGTTTAGGAGAGGAATTTGCCCATAAGGAAGGTTTTGGCCTCCTTTTTAAAGCGTGCCAGAGATGGAATTCTTCTAATGGCGGGCGGGAGTGAGTTCCATATTCTTGGTGCGGCCCCAGAGAAGGCCTTTTTAAGTTTTTTTTTCCGCAAGCGTGCTGGTTGGAGCAAGAGGTCTCTGGCGGATCGGGAGTTTCTGGCTCCTCCGGATACCACGAGTTTCTGAGCGAGAAATGCAGGGGAATTTGAGTATAGAGCTTTGTGGGTGATACAGGCCAGTTTGAGTTGGATTCTGGCCTCAAGAGGAAGCCAGTTCAGAGCTTTCAGGTGTGGTGAGATATGGTCGAATTTCCTTGAGCCTGTTAATAGTCTTGCGTCCCCGTTGAGGCAGGCTTTTAGTGGGGCCAGGGAGATCTTGGGTAGACCCAAGAGGGTAGAGTAACCATATTCCAGTCTAGAGATGACTAGTGCCTGGACTGCCATTTTTAGGTCGGGAGTGTCAAGGAAAGGTTTCAGTTTTCTTAGGTAGCTCAGGTGAAATCTGGATGATTTGGCCATCGAGTTGATGTGGTCCCGCATGTTCAAGCTGCAGTCTAGGGTTATTCCGAGGGATTTGGCGGAGTCCACTATGGTCGGTGGGCAGTTTAAAGCTGTGATTGCCTTAATCCATTCCTGAATGTCAGAGTTGGTTTTGGGAGGGAAGATTAGGAGAAATTCTTTTTTTTTGCATTGAGTTTGAGCTGTTGGAGGTGAGCCATTGGACAGTCAATTTCAAGGCCTCATTCAGGTAGTGAATCTCCTCAGGGGAAGAGATTCTGATGTAGATCTGGGTGTCGTCGGCATACATGTGGTAGGAGATATTTGCGGTGCATAGTACTTCTGCTAGCGGTTTGAGGTAAAGATTGAAGAGGGTAGGGGACAGGGTAGATCCTTGGGGGACTCCAACAGTGATCGGGGAGGGAGTAGACAGGTTACTGTTGCTTAGGAATCTCTGTGAGTGATTCTGAAGGAAGGACCTAAAACATTCAAGAACAGGGCCATCCAGTCCCATCCTGAGTTTGAGGCATTCAAGGAGTTTTTCGTTGTTGACCATATCGAAAGCCGAGGATAGATCAAGTAGGATTAAAAGACAGGTCTTGCCTTGATCAAGGGCTTGGACGGCATCATCCACGATGTGGAGAAGGGTGGTTTCAGTGCTGTGCCCAGGCCTGAATCTGGATTGGAAGTCATCTAGTAGGTGGAAGTTCGTGATGTGTTGGCTCAACTGCTGTTGCACACATTTCTCCAGAACTTTAGCTAGGAGTGGGATATTAGATATAGGTCTGAATTTGTCAGGGGAAGCAGGATCCAGCGTAGGTTTTTTTAGGATGGGGAGTACTTGGCCGGCTTTCAGAGAGTCAGGTATCGACCCCTGTAGAAAGGAGGCGTTGATTATTGCAGTCCAACTAGGAATGATAGATTGAGAGGCGGCGGCTAAACGGTTAGAGGGGAGTGTGTCATTAAAGTCGTTGTTTGGGTTTAAGGAGGATCTGATTTTTGAGACAGAATACTCGTCATAAACTTTGAAGTTGGTTTTTGGGTAATGTCTGAGGGGCATCGTGGAGAGAGGCGGCAGATCCGGAAAGGGCTTGAAGTCAGTGGCTGATCTACAATCGTTCCCTAGGGCAGTGATTTTGTCAGAGAAGAAAGAGGAGAATTCCTTGCATGATATAAGGGATTTAGGGGTTTCCTTAGAGTTTTTAGCCAGTTTGTTCGATTGGTGTTTGACTATTTCAAGGAGCTTGCGAGGTCTGTTATTGGCGTTCCCCAGATCTGATCTGAAGAATTCTTTTTTTGAGTTGAGGATGTTACTATTGTAAGCGTTTCTGGACTGGCGGAGAAGTTTTAAATGTGCGGCTGAAGGGTGCTGTCTCCTGTTTCTTTCCGTCTGCCTGAGGGAGTTACTCCACTTAGGCAACTTGTTGCACCCTCATATGATAAACCTTTATGTGAGTACCCATTTTACTGTGCGTGCATCCAATGCAAGGCATTTAATTGCCAGTTTCTGTTTAACAATCCACCACTGTCGCCCTGAAGAAGGGAGTGTGCCTAAGCTAGGGACAGTGAAACGTCAAACTCGCCTGGGAACATGATGTCTTTGATTTCTGGAGAACTGGATACGGTTTATATCAGTCAACAGTGTTTAATTCTGCTATGATATTGATGCTGAATTAAGATCTAGCTCTCTTCCTAAGTGTTTTTCCATACACTGACCTTTGGGGCTGTGGTCAGTAAAGCAGACTTCTCCCTTTTTGTTTTTACATTCTATTGATATATTTTTAAAGGTATGTGAAGAATATTTTTTATTTGTAATTAGCTCTAATATCCATTTATAATGAAACAATTAATGAATATGAGTTTCAATCAATTAACTTGGAGCTGAAGTTGAGTGTTATCAGTTGGCACATATTTACTCCTCTTCTCTCTGCTCCTCTCCTCTCATCTCCCCATAATAGATGAGTAATAGTTTAAATAAAGACACCAATGTCTCTGAAGACAATGAGTCCATATCAGAGGAATCACAGCCACGACGAGCCTATTAATGTCACTTAGTTGTGGGAACTGATACCAGAAGATCAATAGTACTGTTAAACCTACAAATATCTCTCAAGAGTATGAACTGAAATAATAAGATCAATAGTGTTTGATGAACCTATAAATATCTCTACTGATATCAGATGCCCAATCGTGTTGTTGAATCTGGAAATCTCTCTTAGTTGTGGAAATTGATATCTGAGAATCATCTGTTCAGTCATGAGCCCCGCCTGCTGCTGCTGATCGTTTAGGGGGCGTTAATTGTTGTCAGAGGCTCAATAGTGAACTGACGTGAAATGAAAACAGATCAATATTTTGCTTAACCAACAAGGTTAGAAACCGACATGAGAGGAATGATATTGTTTGTTAAACCTTAGGCTATCGCTTGTGAGCGTGAACTACTACCACAGAGCCAGTGATGCCGGTACACACATCTCTTGAGGTGTAAACATCAGAGGGTCAACAGTGGTCTGAAGAACAAGTGGTAGAAATACTCAGTTCTTACACAAACGTCACAGTGCAAGGATGAGAAAGAACGCTGGTGCTGTGCGGTGGAGGCATGTACATTACTCTCAATGAAGATGGCTTTCTCCTATGAAGCGGCAGCAGTCTGTAGGGATTGGAGGATGGGTGGTGTTATTTGGTCCTTGGTGGTTGTTAAATAATTCGGAAGGCTGTTTGTTGAGCTCCACCAACCTTTAAGAAATGAAGACCCATTTTGGGGTCCAAATTACAGAGAGACACCACTGAACGTTGTTGTTCCTGCTGGTAGTTCTTGCATTGGGGTCTGAGACAGTCCTGGTGGCTTTTGCACCTTCTCCACATACCCGATGTTACTGTATTTGGGGAGGTCATGTATTCTTTGATTGAAGTGGCCAGAGTGTTTGTCAATGAACAAATATTAAGTATCACAACGAAAACTCACCTTTTTAGGCACACCTCATTTGCAATGGCTGAAAGGGGCGGAAACATAATCGCTCATGAAAGGCCCCACGGTGCAGGTCCCTCTTGCAAAGGTGGTGTTGGGGCTCCTACCGAGAAGAGTTGAGGAGGTCTATATATTCAAGCATAGGCGAAAGAATGAGGATTATATCATCCTCAACCAGGGTGTAGAATGTAACAGTGAGGGCCTGCTGGGAAATGTGGTCAATCAAGACTTTTAATTGTGCGCATTGGAGGGTGAGGGTGGTCTGCAGACAGTTCTAGTAGACTGATTGTTGACTATTGATCCAGGAAACCCTTGCTCAAATCCCAAAGTAGAACATTTTGAAATGTAGGCAGAGCAGCTAACCTCCCTTTGCACCTCCCGGGTTCCCTTATACATATCTAAGTAGTCCTTTCAGAACTAATTTATTGCACTATCACCGCTTTCATCTTTTCAATGCATTTTTGGCTGGCCTTCCAAGATCTCTCTTAAGGAGTGAGTTTAAAAAAGAGAGACAATGAAGCAACACTATTAGGGACACACATCCTGTAGCCGCGTCCGACCGTCCTCTACTTTTGTGTACACATTTATTTTATTTATTTGCTGAGTTTTATATAGCGCTGTGTTGGACTTGGCCCTTTTTGCAGGGTCATCCCTAAACTTTTTGCCTTCCTCCTGCATTTTTTCTGACCTGTTGTTGGCTGTTTTATGACTCTGGGCACTTTACCACTGCTGTTCAGAGCTAAAGTGCATATGCTCTCCCTATTTAAAATATATATGTTGGTTGGATTCCATGATTGGCTTATTTGGTTTACTGTCAGACCCCAGTAAAGTGCACCAGGAGTGCCAGGGCTTGTAAATACAAATGCTGCTGGTGGGCTTGCAGCACTGGTTGTGCCACCCACAGAAGCAGCCTGGTAAAATGTATCTAAGGTCTGCCATTGCAGAACCTGCGTGCAGTCTGGTACTGTCATGCTCACTGGGCAAGTGCACACACTTGCCAGTCCCTAAACCTTCCCTTAACTTCATATTAGTCACCCCTATGGTAGGCCCAAGGGCAGGGTGCATTGTAAGCATAAGGTAGGACAAGCCCTGATGTGTGTGGCATGTCCTAATAGTGAATTACAGCCATTTTCGTTTTTCACTATTGTAAGGCTACCTGTTCTCCATAGGCCAGAATGGGCTGTTAGAATTGTTACATCCTATGATCCTAACAGACCCAGGGCACATGGTAGAAATTCAAGTTTAGTATGCCTGAACTCAGAATAATAAAATACATCTTTTAGTAAAGTTTCTTTTAATATTCTGTGTTTGCAAATACCACTTTTAGAAAGTTGGTATTTGCTTGCCTGACCATTTCAGCCCGCCTCTGCTATGATGTGTATCTGCCTGTCTGGTTGTGTGAGTGACAGGGCTGGGGAAACCCAGAGGGGCAGGGCTAGGTAGCCTGGTGGTGAATAGGAAGATTGGCAGTCAGATGGGTGGGAGGAGTACACCTGGGCTCTGAATAGGGTTGTGCTCTGCTACCGCAATGCTGACTCCACCTCCTGCAGAGCGGCTGATGTCTCTGCCCTGCACCCTGAATAGAAAGGCAGAGTCATGTCAACAGAGTGCTCAAGAACTGGTTTGGACTGGGCAAAGGCCCCTCAACCCCAGAGGAACAAAGGAATTAGGGGTATAAGTACTGGGACCCTGCTCCCAAGAAATTAGATCCTGCTGAAACAAGAAGAACCTCTGCCAGAGGAGAAGGAACTGGGAAAGCTGTAGGAGGAGTAACTGTCCCTGACCTGGTGGATTGGCCTGCAGTGGTTGCCTTGCTGCTGAAGGAGAGGAGAAAGACTACTAAAGACTTTGCTTCAACTTGTGCTTTGAAAAGATCTCCAAGGGCTTGAACTGAGCTTGCCCCCTGAACGAAGTCCCAGGACCAGTGGACTTCACCCCCACCTCCCAAGAGTGCCTGCTGTTGTTGTTGGGCCTTCTGAGGGACTGCGTGTCGCAAGGAGCTGGAAGAGCGACGCAAGGAAGAGAAGCGTGCCGCCGTCGGAGCTGTTGCCGTCGCATCTCGCAGAGAGTGTCGCCGCTGCAGCATCGCATCGACCGGAAGCGTCTCGCATCATTCCGGAAGTGTCTTGCAACGCCGAAGAAGCGTGTCGCCATTGTAGCCAACGTAGCTGTCGCATTGCACCGCATCGAGAGAAGAGTCTCGCATCGAGGAGGAAGCGTGTCGCCATCGCAGCCATCGTAGTTGACGCATTGCACCGCAACCAGAAAAGCGCCTCGCATCCACGGAGAAGCGTGCCGCCGTCGGAGCCGCTGTCGTCGCATCTCGCAGAAGGGGTGTCGCCGCTGCAGCATCGCATCGAGCGGAAGCGTCTCGCAACGTCGGAGAAGAGTGCCGCTGCCAAGGCCGCTGTCGTCACATCTCGTCAAGGGTAACGCCGCTGTAGCTGACGCATCGAGTCGAGCCTTCTCGCAACATCGGAGAAGCGTAACGCATCTGGAAGATCCCGTCTTTATTTCTTTTGCACCAAGAACTTCAACGCATCTGCATCGCTGTAACACTTTCGTTGCCCTGCGTGTCGCATCTAAGGTACATTGACTTAAAGTGTCGCATTTAAGAATTTAAGAGAAACTAAGCAATCTTCTACCAACTAAGCAACCGTATTGTGTATTTTTAATCGTTTAATGGTCTTGTGATAATCCTATATAAAGAATCCTTATTTTTACTATAACTACCTGTGTGGTGTCCATTTGTAGTGTTGTCATTTGGTTACTGTATGTGTTCACAAATGCTTAACCTATAACGCTCTGAGATAAGCCTTGTCTGCTCGCGCCAAGCTACCTAGAGGGTGAGCAGGGGTTGTTTTAGTAGTGTAACCCCTTACCCTGACTAGAGGAAAGGTTCCCTGCTTGTCACAAGTACCTACTTGTGCCAACCAGAGAACCCGGATTCTAACACGCTGGCTAGACCCAGAGGTATCAGAGCGCTTTACATGAGGATCAGTGAGCTACAGGATTACAAAAATTACAGTTACAAGTAAAGGCATAGGAGAAAAATATGAGATTACACAATAACAAACGTTATTAGTGTGTTGCAAAGCCAAGACAGACATCTTATGGGGAATGGAAGGTAGAGGGGGAAAGGTAAACAGGGGAAAGGAATGCAGATAGAGTTAGGCAGACCAGAAGGGGGAAAGTACTTTAG
Source organism: Triturus cristatus (assembly GCF_964204655.1). Classification (NCBI taxonomy): domain Eukaryota; kingdom Metazoa; phylum Chordata; class Amphibia; order Caudata; family Salamandridae; genus Triturus; species Triturus cristatus. The sequence continues at coordinate 482,627,185 of NC_140590.1, read as the reverse complement.
GGGGAACAAAGCAGTCAAAGTGAAAGACAGACCAAACCGTGAAGAACCGTTAAAAACAATGTCCGATGTCCGGCTGGGTAGGTGACGGCCGAGGGGGTGAACCAGAGCCAGACTCCTCTATAGCTGCATAGGACAGATCCACTGGGGAAAGCCCAATGGTATTAGGGCTCCGCGGTAAGTACAGACAGTTTTGGTTTTCGCCCAAGGGGCAACATCATAGTTCAGTGGAAGGTATCGGTCCCGAGGAAACTGGGATGCGCCATCCGCCTCGTCCTCCAGCTAGCCCCATGGGAGGAGAGGAGGAAGAGACAAATCCAAAGTCAGGAGATCTTTCCCATTCCCAGGAGCAGAAGTGAGTGTTGGGTATTTGTGCAGGAAAGACCTTCAGTTGTTCCATAGAAGCCTGGAGGTCCCCCTTTAACTCTGTGCGCAACTCCAATTTCAGTTCTTTCAGGGGAGCCAGCAGGTCTTCCTTGGTCAGTGCCATGCTGGGTTCGGCGGACCCCTGCTCAAGTATTTGTTTCTTGTGTGTGGGATTGAGGAATTGGGATACCTTTGTTGAGGCTTTTTTGGGTGGGATAGCTGTACTTTCCAGTCTCCGCTAGTGGTCACCCGACCCCACTGCTTACTTGGGCATCTGGGTCTTGTAGCGCTTCTCCGTTGGAGGCCCCGTTGTGCACCTTCGCACTCCTCTGGCATGTGAGCAAACCCCCTCCACGGATCAGATAGCCGCAGCGGTGGCCATCTTAGAGTCAGGCACTGGCCACAGCTCTAACTGCTCCTCGTGTTGGGACTAACCTCTGCTCCACTGCAGATGCGGGGTCCTCCGGATGTGACCTTTAAACTATCTGGTGACTCCCGGGCCTCCAATGTCAACGGCTACCGCCAAACGTGACTAAGCACCTCTTACTCTAGGGTCGTTTTTATTGTGCCTCAGTCTCTTTGGGTGTTTACAGCTTACTGTGTTAGGGCCCCCCAAGAGGAAATGATCTGTGCCCACAGTGTATTTGAGGTGCCTCAGGGTGCCACTTGTATGTACTGCCTCCGTGGCCTAGACCCGATCCGGCCCCCGGGCTCATGGTACCGCGTTGTGGTTGGGAAAGCAGACTGTGACGGCCATTCCTCGTTGCCAGTGCACCCCCTCACTTGCACTACCTAGACTCGCTAACGATCTGCGCCGTGAGCCCCACTGCAGCAACCACGCCACACAGCCCCCAGCAAGGCCTGTAACTGCCTTCTCCCTTGCCGTCAGCTCACCATCTGCTCGGCCGTGATCCCGCAACTACACGCCCACATGGGCTAGTTCAGCAGGCCTTGCACTGCCCGTCCTCTCTTTTCCTAGGGTCTCTGAGTCGTGCGCTCTGTCAGGTCTCCACCGGCAGGGCCCACCATGCTAGCTCTGTACTCCCCTCTCCAATACGCTAGGTGTACTATTGACTGGAGCGAGTTATCCCCTACGCAGCTCCTCACCTGGTACCTCGCGGTGTTCACCGGGCCTCTCCGGTGCGTCACGAGCTCCAGTCGCTGGGCTCTAGGTCTTTTTCATTTTGTTTTCGCGCTCCCTCAGCAAGGAGCACAGTCAGTGGCTGCTCGCCTGGGCTCCTCAGCGGTTGGTGCATGAGGTTGCTGTGTGGGCCCCGCGATGTTTCTGCCTAGTTTCGGCATACTCCGCACTTGCCCCAAGCCTGCATTCAGGCCTCTCTGAAAAAAATGCACTGCGACTTGCACTTTATAAGTACTTCTAAGGACATTCTCTGTTAACAGAAATATCAAAGTGCATACAATGTGTGTTGGGATATTTAGTTCCTGGGTTTTGTTTAGGACAACAGTTCAGCAGGTATTTTAGGTACATCCATGTGAGTTTGTGATTCTGGCATTAAACTGGAAAAAGTATTTCAGGAACGTTGGGTCTTAGGTGGATTTAAGGAGAAAGGAAGGAGTGGTATGCTTTCCAGCTAAGTACAAAATAAAATACATCTGGTCCACCGATTCTGACCCATTGTTGGGGTCAAAAATGGACGAAGCTAAAACTAAAAGGGCATCATGAGAGCTACGCAGCCTATACAGCAGGTCATGTAAAATGCTCTTCCTCCATCACTAAGTAGTCATTCAAGATTGACAGAATGGAAAAGCAAATATGCAATGCGAACTTTACACAACTAACTAACGATAGAGGAGATTGGTTTGAGAATATTGAGGGAATGTGTCGAGTGAGGGCAAACCGCAAGGTTGCGGAGGTGGCATTCCACAATAGAGGTGGAGTGGCACAGCCTTATGCATACCTGAGCACCAGTCATGTTGACATGTCTTAAAAGTGCATACGGGGCATTGCACTATGTAAAGTGGTGTGAACTGTACATACGCTGCTGCAAGATTATGCATGTGGGTTACTAGGGAGAAATTGTTGCATTGGGGCAAAGATGTCGACTTGAAATTGAAGCCTGAAAATGTAATTCTTCTCTACGTTGCCTCACTTGATCAAATTACCAAACACTGATCGCTAACCTTGAATTATCTCTCAGCGCTATGCCCAGCAGAAGTCTCTCTCTTTGTTCACATTGTGTATGAGGCAATATCTGCAGGTATTATTCCCTACACCTCCCCCTTTTCTTCATAATGACGCTGCATTTCCATTTGTAAAGCGGATTGGGGCCTGGGTTCAAAATGCATGCATTGTTAACGGTGTGGGTCAAAGATAGGTTTGAAGGGCCTGAAGGTGCCATCAGAGTAGGAGGTAGTCACATTCTCAATACTGTGCATGATGGGATCAGGATAATCAGGGCATGTATCTGCTCCAGAGTATGGTGACAAATATAATGAGACCTTCCAGAACACACCTTATGATAGAGTATACAGCGAGGGAGCGGTTAAGAATACAAAATAATGTAATGTGCTGGGGTGGGGTGGGGTGGGGTGGGATTAGGGATATCTTGTTAATGTGTCAAAACACAGCCCTCAAACAGACTGAGATTCAGGAAGTGCATATGACGTCATGAAGAAAAGAGTTTAAAATCCCAGGATGGATAGACCTTGGTGAAAAGTCCATCTGTGTATTCATCTCCCTGCCCATGGAGGTATCCCTGTGGGGCTGATCCTCATATTTTGTATTAGTACAAAGAACAGGGCATGGAGCTTCAACCCTCCTGCGAGATTTTGATCAATTGTCTCTCCACAGGGCGTACTGCCAGTCCAGGAGCAGGTTCCTAAGGTAGTGATGTGATGGTCTGGTTAGCCTCTCTAAAATGGCTTTGGTGATGTGTTGTTGTGCACTCGTCTTTAATGGAGCTAGTCCACATGACAATACCTTTAAAACCTAGTGATCACAGCCTATGTCCTACTGTGTTAATTTTGATGACTACATTTCCTTGTTTGATGTAGTCTATTTGCAAACGGTGTTGTAATGGACAGGGTTAGACGTCAGAAAATTGTGTATTTGTGGAGGGATTTGAATCTACCAAAATGTTTTTAAAATAGTTTAAATCAGCATAGATTTGACGCGGAGGCTGACTTAATGGAATAATGTGGGGATGGTTCAGACAGATCATAGTCTTGAACGGATACCGTCGTCAGGGTGAAGCTTTATGACTGAGTTGAGAAGGGATGGTGTAGCTAGATGTGGTCCAGAATAGCCACAGCAATCTGCCGCTTTTGCATAGAGACAAGATGTGGCTCCATGCTCTCCATAGTTATAAATATTATCCTCCTTGGGACTTATCTGATATCCTCTACCGTTGTGTCTATCACTACATTACTTTGCAGTCAGACCCATCCTCGATACATCTCCTACAAGAATACCTACATACGCACCAGCATGCCACATATACCAGTACACATCTCACTCCATCTGGACAGTAATTAACCACAATCTAAAGCCTCCGTATAGGCTTTTCTGAGTTATTAGTAGTGATTGAAGGTGATGTGGATAGGTGGTAAAAGTATTCATTCAGGATTGAGGGTGTATCTCATCCCCTCTACACTGCAGTGTTAAAAACAGAACTGAATGGCAGAAGATTATAAGAGTTTACTTTTCTAATCTGATTGATAATGACTTTCTATTGAGTAGACATAGGGCTTAGTTTATAAATAAGTTTAGGGACCTAATGTCTTTCTTAGGAGGCCATTGCCAGCACTGACAATTGCCAGGGTTGCTGACCTCGAAGGCTACCAAGGAATCTTTGCCTTTTCGCTTGTGCCACATTACAGACGCAGGCGCAGAGGTAAAGAGACTGCACGGAGGCATGCTGCCTGTGTGCCACGGAGAGGTGGCACACAGATACTGCCCCATCACAGCACACCTTAGGATGGCACAAAGGGACTTCTTAGGCATTACCCTGTGGGTGAGTTCAGTCACTCGTTGCACCCACCTGCAGGAGGATCTCTACCCCCCCTTTGAAAGGCAAGTCAAGTCTACCTCTCCCAGTGTAGCTGCAGATTCGCCCCTGCCACAGGAACTGTGCATTTGCTGTGATATGGTGACTGTCCTGGTCTGACAGTGCAGTGCGACAGTGTGCTGTGGGAATGAAGTGCAGAACACGTGAAGTAAGCGGATTAAGATTTATTTGTGCAGGAAAAGAGGTAGCTTAACAACCACCACTGTAAAGTACCAGCTCATCAACTGTCGCCCACCGAATCCACTCCCGAAATCTTCATGTCACATTCCACTGTCGTCCACTGAATCCACTCCCGCAATCTTCATGTCACATTCTACATTGAGATTCCACCTAAGCAAGTGGCAACACTACATGTGCCATACTCATAATACAGCCCCTAGTTTTCATTTGATATCATGCCTCTTTCTTGCACCACTCTACACTTTTTGTCTCTTTATCTCACTTTTGCAGAAACTTTTTGATCCCTGTTTTTCCCTTTGTCATTATTTTCCTATCTTTCTCCCCCTCCTTCATTTTCCTTTTTTTCCCTATTTAATTTCTACACCTTTGCAACGGTTGAAAGTTGGATGCTGGAAAAATGCAAGTCTGTGACAACCACCTGCAGCCCCCAGCACAAATTAAGCACTAAGTGGAATCTTCAACTGATCGAGGTTCACTTCCAAAGGCATCTGAAACAGCACTAGCGTGTTGAAAGGACACAGGATGAGGTTTACAATAGCTAGCAAAATGGCCGCCTGCTGAAGCGGCCACAGTTGCTTTTTACACGTTTA